>NC_083283.1:76408300-76708300 GCF_963506605.1 Zootoca vivipara
TTTAAGAATGCAGTGTGCAAAACCTTGATGTGCTCCTCAATCCACTTGTAGTCAGTCAAACACAGAGGCAAACTTAGACCAGTCTAAGTAATGTTTGCTATCTAGGGAACCGTCTTCAGCTCCCAATAAGGATCCCCTGGGCACTCAGTGGTAGGGATCTTCTGTAGGCTGGGGGCCTTTGTGCTGCCTGTCTCCAAAGGCAATCTCTTTCATCTTCATTCATAACAGTATTCAGTAATTGATCACAGGAAAATTCATACCAAACATGCTGATTGTTTTATATTCAAAGTCTGCCTGTCAGGCTTCTTCAAGAGATCTCCCCACCCCCACCCCCATATTCCCCAAGTCCAGGAGTGAGGAAAGTTGGGCCTGCAGGGGTCAAATACATTCCTCCAGCTCTGTCCATTTGGACCCTGGGATTTCCTCAAGACAAACCCCTCATCAGCCTCCTTGACTAATGATAATTGTTATTGTTTGCCTGGGTGGAGGATAGAGATGGCTGTACAAAAGCAGTCTGCGTAAAAACTAACCTGCTATACAAAGGGAAAATTAATTTCATTGTCCTGCCCGCTTTTTACCTCTGGACCTGCTTACCACAAGCATGTGGTCCCTGAAAGGTTGCCTGGAATGGAATCTGGCCCTTCATTTGGAAAAGGTTCCCCACTCCTGCCCTACTTAAAATTCTATTTCTAGTTTTGCCATTCTGTGATTCCATAGTGCCCAAGAGCGGGGCTGGGGGGGAAATTCTTTTGAATGCCAGTGGGGTAAAATTTCTTAATTTGGCCAACCATTTCAGTGCCATCTCATGTAAATAGGTCATTTGTTCTTTCTGACTGATCTCCTTTTGGATCATTCTTGAACACAAGCATTTAATCTCTAGGTAATATCCTATACAGGACATTGATAGATATTGCTTCTCAAAATGAGCACCTAAAACTGCGCTTGTGATTTGGACTCATGCTGTAAGTCAACCAAGATCAGCAGATGTTTCTCATTTTGATATTTCTAGCGTAATGAATCACGAGCCAATCGTAACAAAAGTTTCAGCTCTCTAAACATCTTTAGTCTGTAATCCTGTTAATCATGGGGATCAGATTTGAAGGGAGGTCACCCAATGGGTGAAGGTTCTGACGCAGTTGAGGTTGGAATGAAAACGGCACTTGAAGCATCAAAGAACTTGGAGCTTGTAGAGGAATTGATAAGTGAGGAAAGGGATCGACTGAAAATTCAGCATTGATCAGTGCTGAGGACCAGTTAGTATGTTTGGAATAACTTCTTTGACATTTCCCTTGTATTGCCATTTCAACTCACCCAGTGCCCCATAGACATATTTGCTGCCACTAAGACTTTGGAATATACCAGGCATAGGCAAACTCGGCCCTCCAGATGTTTTGGGACTACAATTCCCATAATCCCTGACCACTGGTCCTGTTAGCTAGGGATCATGGGAGTTGTAGGCCAATAACATCTGGAGGGCTGAGTTTGCCTATGCCTGGAATATGCCATTGAAATTCAGATAGTTGTTGTGAGTGGTTTGTTAGTGTTTGAGTTACGATTTAGTGATTTAGTGACCTTTATCTCCTCCTGTTCCTAGAATCCCTTTGTAGCTTCATATCCGTCCTTTGTAAACAAGCTGCAGTAAGAGCCTGGCTACATGTTACACTCACCATCCAAAAGGAAAGGGAATCTTATGGCATCTTAAAGGTCAACAAATGTATTACGGCATCCATTTTCCACCAGACTTTTCATTGTTTTGGCTGCAGCAGACTAACATGGCTACCCTCCTGGAAATGGTCACAATTCCAAAAGCACCCTCACTTCTGTCAGTCAACACTCAGGGAAAGTTTGGCAGTATTCATCTTGGTGTCATAGTGCGAAGGAAGGAACAGCTGCTGGCCCATGGGCTTTTATCTGCTGCTCACATGCATTGTTAATTTCCCCTGTTTCTCAATAGCTGGGGGAAATTAGCAAAGCGAGATAAGAGATGGGCCAGCAGCTTTTCCTTCTCTCTCAGTGTGACACCAAGGCAAACACCTCCAAGCCATAGTTGCCAAGTTTTCACTTTTCTCGCGAGAAAGCCTATTCAGCATAAGGGAAAATCCCTGTAAAAAAGGGGATAACTTGGCAGCTATGCTCCAAGCTCTCCTCAAGAGCTGACTGTTCAGCGGGCACCTTCAGAATTCCAAACAGTCAAAGCCTGGAGATGCCAAATGTGATAGATGTCATGTGTAGCCAGGCCCCTCCATGGTTAGCAGAGGTTCCACCTCGCTAGAATTGAGAAAGTGTGAGGGGGTGAGGGAGAGGGCTGAGATATCCACGAGGGTGAAAAATGAGGCCGCGGGAACCCAAGCTGCTGAAAACCAGTACTTAAATAGTGGAACAGCTGGCAAGGTTCCTTCAACTACACCTTTCCATTAGAATTTAAATTGTTTTGCTCCAGTTCATGAAGCCATCCATTTCCTCCTGCAGAATGTTCCGATCATTTAGAGAGAAAAAAAAGAGAAAGAAAGCAGACTCTAGAAAGGGGACATGATCAGTTTCCAATTCGCTATATGTCAATCTCGATTGATTGGAAGAGTTGGGAATTTCCATTAAAACCGAGACACAAATTAGAAAGTGGCTCAGTATCGGTGCAACTACTGGATCTTTTGAAACCTGTGGTGTGGCCAAGTGGGCACATAATGTAGTGGAAAGTGGGATTGATCCTCTCTGATCGCTATCCAAATGTGTAAATACAATGACCAATAACTGGTAGGGTTGTCAAGTAGCCACCTAGAGTGTCCTATTTTCCCATAGATGTTATCAGCACAGCAAGAAAGTTTATAGAACCATCACTGCCAGCCTTCTGGTTCGTTCCTTTCCTGTCCTTCTCCATAGCTCTTCTCTTGCACCTAAAGCAAGCTGGGGAGGAAGGCGAGTAGATGGAGTGGGGGAAGCATTAGGAGATATGTGTGCAGCTGATCTCAATCTTCTCCTCCATTGTTAAGGTCAGAGGTAAACCTTCACTTCCTACGTCCCTTGAATGAATGTGTCTGGACACAGTCCTTTAATCAATGGGAAGAATCCTATCATCCTGATGTTTGCCTGTCCATCCAGCTGTGGCACATTTCATAAAGGATCAGGAAAGTTTCCACTGTCTAGTGGGCATTTCACTTTTACTGGAGAAAAAATAGTATTTTTTTTATTTTTTACCCTGGATACACACAGACAGATTGCATTCGGCTTGTTTGGCTCTGACCTTTGTACACTGCAGCTGTTCTACCCGGGTTAGTCGAACTGTAAACAAGGGAGAGCATGGATGGTTCTCCAAATTACAGAATAATGAAAAGGTCAGAATCTCTTTTACAGACTGCCTTCCATTTCTCCAACCAGAAGGCATTAAAAAGCCGCAATGCTATGCCTCGTTTGGGTGTCTTAAGGGTTCTAATGAGAGCAGAAAATGGCTCTGCATGAATCTATGCTTCTGACAGAGACTGTAATGAGAAGAGCAAATGGTGATAAATGTAACCATTCATGGACCCTCTATAGCGGTTTTGCCGTGTGGCGTTTTTTTTGCTTGTCATGCAAGGAGGAAAGCACTTCTATGAAAACGGGTTGCCTGCAAATACACCATTCTTTTTAGCTATTAGTGGTCAACTAGTTTATACCAAATGATGTTTTCAGTTCACAGCAACATGCTTTTTTTAAACGGACACTGCGAGGAATTGTTAGAGAGGCCAGTAATTAGTTTTATGAGTCAATATTGCAGGAATCCTGACTTCTGTACTTAGGATCACTAATAGGATTTCATCCACACATAATTGTATATTGAGAAGGACGGGAATATCATGTCACTTTTGCCACCTCTTTTCATACTCAGGATGGTTGAGAAATGGCTTCTTGGGTTAAAGGATCTTGATTATAAGTCCCTTGTATGCTCAAATATGAATTGCATATGCATGAGACCAGAGATTCTGTACACTCTCACATTATTTAAGATTAGGCCCTTGGGTGCAGCTCCTGAAGATCTGCATAGGATCAAAACAAAACAAAAACACAATTACAGTCATACACATACATACACATCCCCCTATTCTGTTACACTGCCTTTGTTTAAAGTTGTGGCTTCCAAAGTTTGGAGGAAAAAGTCGCTTATGTTTCCTTTTCCTTTTGTGTTGCATTAGCTCTGCTTCCTTTCTGAGGAAGGTTACTTTGTATATCTTGAAGGGCTTGATTTTGCACATTTCACAGTAGTGCAGTAGTCTGCAAGTATGGGTTACTGACGAGCAGTAGTTGGGAGATGGAGGATTGGAGTGGTGTTCAGCTTGTTTTTTTTTTAATAAAAAGTAGGCACAGTCCCTGTTTCAGAACTTCATCCCTCACTCAAGAGATCCAGTGGTGTTCTGGGTTAAAATGTATGCTGGAGAACAGATTATAAGACGGGACTCTCTGAAAGAGAAACTTGTGTGCATAGCATAGCTGCCAAGTTTTCCCTTTTCTCGCGAGGAAGCCTATTCAGCATAATGGAAAATCCCTGAAAAAAAGGGATAACTTGGCAGCTATGGTGCATAGCTGGATGAAATGGAATCAAAGAAGGTGGAATGTTCTTGTTTCTTTGGTATGTGAGAGTGGGAACAATGGATGAGCTTGGGGGCGTCATATCAGCATGCCGGCCCGACAGCCCCGCCCCTGCCTCCTTTCTCTGCATCGCCCACCATAGCTGCCAAGTTATCCCTTTTTTTTTCAGGGATTTTCCATTATGCTGAATAGGCTTGCTCGCGAGAAAAGGGAAAACTTGGCAGCTATGCCGCCCTCGCCTCCTCCTTAAGTGGATTGTAATCCATGGATTATGATAATTGTCTTCCTGCTTATTTAACTTATATGCAGAATTCATCATGCGAAAGGCTGGACTAGATGACTCCCAAGCTGGAATTAAGATTGCCGGAAGAAATATCAACAACCTCAGGTATGCAGATGACACAACCTTGATGGCAGAAAGTGAGGAGGAATTAAAGAACCTTTTAATGAGGGTGAAACAGGAGAGCACAAATTATGGTCTGAAGCTCAACATCAAAAAAAACCCAATATCATGGCCACTGGTCCCATCACCTCCTGGAAAATAGAAGGGGAAGAAATGGAGGCAGTGAGAGATTTTACCTTCTTGGGCTCCTTGATAACTGCAGATGGTGACAGCAGTCACGAAATTAAAAGACGCCTGCTTCTTGGGAGAAAAGCAATGACAAACCTAGACAGCATCTTAAAAAGCAGAGACATCACCTTGCCTACAAAGGTCTGTATAGTTAAAGCTATGGTTTTCCCAGTAGTGTTGTATGGAAGTGAGAGCTGGACCATAAAGAAGGCTGATCGCCGAAGAATTGATGCTTTTGAATTATGGTGCTGGAGGAGACTCTTGAGAGTCCCATGGACTGCAAGAAGATCAAACCTATCCATTCTGAAGGAAATCAGCCCTGAGTGCTCACTGGAAGGACAGATCGTGAAGCTGAGGCTCCAATACTTTGGCCACCTCATGAGAAGAGAAGACTCCCTGGAAAAGACCCTGATGTTGGGAAAGATTGAGGGCACTAGGAGAAGGGGACGACAGAGGACGAGATGGTTGGACAGTGTTCTCGAAGCTACGAAACTGCGGGAGGCAGTGAAAGACAGGAGTGTCTGGCGTGTTATGGTCCATGGGTTCACGAAGAGTCGGACACGACTAAACGACTAAACAACAACAACAATCCATGGAGAGCCTGGTGTCTCAGCTACTCCCGTCGGGATATTGTTTAGGCAAAAATATATATGACCATATACTGTTATACTGCTGCAGTTAAGGTGGGGCAGAGCTGAAAAGCATGTGTTTAAGATGAGTATATGATTTTTTAATTGAGCACTGTTGAGATGAAGTCACAGTGACCTCACAATGCGGCTACAGTGACCTAACAATGAGCCTAGCCTCAATGACACATACAGTGAAAGTGACTGTATAAACTGTAACTCATACAGAGTTTTACAGATCTCAATATCTACAGCTAAGATACTGGCAGATCTCAACATTAACGATTAAGAGAAGAACAATTAAATGTAGCTATTCTGTTTACCTTGGGTAAGTGAGTTATGTGATGTTGGCAATGAGATGGTTGCTGCCTAATACCAATTGGACTCCATTAGATCTTATTTCCTTTGGGGAAATTGTCTGCATATAATTTATTACAAAAACATTTCAAGGCTGCCTTTATGAGTAAAACTTACTCAAGACTGCTTATGTAATAGCAGATAAAATACAGCTCCAATGGTGAGAGGATACAATACAAAACCTCTCATAAAACTCACATTAAGAAAACCAACAGTAGCAGCATATCACTCTTGGATAAAAGATTTTTTTCCATGGCTACCAATCCAAACGACCTCAGTAGCAGGATAGAGTCACTCATGGATAAGTCAGTGAAAATAAGTAGGTCTTCAGTACTGTTCATAGCTGCCAAGTCTCCCGTTTTCCGTGGGAAACCCCTGGATTTTAATCCGTTTCCCGCTATCACGAATAGAAAAAATTCCCGTAAATCCCCCGATTTCCTACCTGCCAGGGAGGCTCCTTCTGTGCACGTCTGGACATGCGCAGAACCAATTTCGGGTGCCACTCTGCCCATGTCTGGGCACCGGAAATTGGGCAGCGCCGGCACCGGAAGTCGCTTCTACGCATGTCTGGACATGTGTAGAAGCGACTTCCAGTGCTGCGCCGCTGCTGATCCCGGATTTTTCTTTTTTTTTTAAATGATATTTTATTGATTTTTGCATAGTAAAACACACACACACACTCAAAATACAGAAACAAACATAACATATTTTCCACCTACTTCTGTCCACCCTCCAAGAGCCCTCTCCTCCCACAAGAGGATCCCCTGGAAAACGGGCATTCGCAGTGGTTCATTTTATGATTGGATTTCTCCCCACTCCTCCCTCCCACCCCAGGAAACCCCCCCCTGCCACAAAGAGGCTCCAGGTTTGCAGGAGGGACGCAAGTGGGTATCCATCCAACCATCTATTCAATCTTAATACACACTCAAAAAAAAAAAAAAAAAAAAAAGAAAGAAAGAAAGAAAGAAAAAAGGAAGAAGAAAAAATAAGAAAAAGAAAAAGATAAAAGAAAAATATTATTAACTAATCATTTTCCCATAAACATTGTTTTTATGTGGGCTTCCCCGATCTCCCCTCTATCTGATTTTCATTTTTGAATCATATTTTACAGTTTTCTTATCATAGTCCTCATTCTATTTTTAATCTTTCCAATCTTATATTACTATACTATCCATATTCTTTAATAATTTCTCTTTTATTCCCAATTCTCACCTCCTCCCTCTCCCGTCCCCCAGAACCCCTCCTGCCACGAAGAGTCCCAGAGGACGGAAAGAGGCAAGGAAGTGATTCTTTTTCCAATTGGATCCCTCCCCCCTCCCCGTCCCCCCCACCCCAGAAGCCCCCTCTGCCACCAGGAGCCCCCAGCCCGGGGACGACCGACAAGTGGGGGAAAGCACCCAACCGTTACAAATCATCTTGCCTAAACCATCTTTCTGATGCTACCAATTACTATTACATCCTAATTCTAACAAACATACAATTTTGTTCCCTCCCTTGCCACAATTTTCTTCCAAGGGCATCCTTATATTTTAAATCCTTTTTACCTTCCCAATCTTTAATTTATCGATTATTCTCAATTTTCCCTCCTCCTCCCCCGATCACGGCTATTCCCTTCCATTCCAACAAGTTCCAAAGTCAGCAATCCAGTTTTCAATCCCTTTTTATCCATCCTAGTAAATAATATATATTCCATCCTCCTTCATCCCTCCCCTTTCTTAACATATTTTACAACCCAAATGTCTCTGGCCTCCCCCCAATGTTCCCATCTTGTTTGCACATTGTTTTCCTTGTGCGTTTTCTTCTCCTCAAACAGCTCTTGTTCCACCCCTTCAAAAGGGGGGGTATTCCAAATCCCAATTTGATCTTTCTCATCTTGCATATCTGCACCATCCTCGTCTTCTTTGATTGAATTATGGTTCGATTCATGTGTCCTATCCTCCTCTTTTACTGTTGATTCACTTATATCCTGTTTCTGTACATCCTGATTTATTATTTCCATTTGCTGTTGAGTCTTATCCATGCTGATTTTTATTTCCCACAAGAGTCTCATGACTTTTCTCTGGAAACCAGGTGCATAGTCCATTGTTGACATTTTCACCAACTCTTCAAGGACAGAGCAGAACTTGAATAACAGGAAGTGGTCACCAATTGTGACTGTACCGATTTCTGCCAACTGGATGCATTAAGTCCATTCCTCTAAAAGTCCATTCCACTATTTCTTTTATGTCCTCCCCGTCCGCTTGCTGTTATGTCCGGGTTGCCGCTTTCGGAATGGAGGGGGAGGGGCTTGTCTCTTTAGATTCCACTGTTTGCAGGGGTTTTCCAGCCTTAATACAGTTCTCCCCCTTTGCCCTGCCTCTGGGGGAGAATTTTTTTTTTTTTAATCCTTGGAATTGCTTAGGCAGCAAGCTTCCTTTCCCTGGCATCGGGTAATTCTCCTTTTACTGCTTCTTCTTTACATCAGCGGGGGAAGATCGGCTTCCGTTTTTAAGTCTCACCCCCGTTCCAAATTAAAAGTCAATTAAAAAATTTTTAGGTCCTTTTACTCACAGTTCCCAATCTTTTCAGTCCTTCTTTAAAAAGTATCCAGCGCTCTCCACCTCCGGTTCGGAGCTTCTCTCCGCGAGGGCAACGATCATGCTCAAGATGGCCCCCACGACTACAACCTTTCCTGCACCGGCGCTCTTATTAGGGCATACCGGCGAGCTAGGGAGTCGGAATTGGGGCTCCGCTGAGCATTTGCCCCAGTGACGCTCGACACTGGGTTCTATGGGGTGCAGCGTCGCTCCCGCTGCTTCCCCCCCCCTCGCAAAGACGGGCTGCCTCGGAGCTCGAAGCAAACCCCACCGGACGGCGCTGGCGCTAGACCGGAAGCCTGATCCCGGATTTTTCAACGGAGACTTGGCAGCTATGGTACTGTTATGAAGAGTTGTAGTAGCATTACACTTAAGTTACATGATCCAAATGACAGCAATCCTTTGCACTGCTGTTGAATTTAATTGGTTTTAGACACTGAGCTGTTTCCTCTCAGTGTGGATATGTCTTGGTATTACTGTCCGTTAAGTCCATGGACAATAGCCATGTTGAGGTTGGTTGTACTCACTTTATACCTCAAGGGGAGAACTTGGCACATGCCCAGGAACACTTGAGCCAAGACAGACCTCTGACACTGAAAAAGTGTTGTAGCACTGGGTCTGGGGATAAATTAAGCCACGAATGGTGTTTTTTAAAACAAAACACCCCCAAAGAAAATGCTGAACTCATCTTGTAATTTTGAAAGAGAGCAAATTCTGCATGACCCAATGATATCACAGGAAACATATTTACTAGGTAGGTCTTTCCAGACTTGCGAGGACACCAGATGAAAAACTTGATTGGTTTGAGCAAGGGCATAGGCACATATTTAGGATTATAATTTTTCATTTTTTTCATTTTTACTTTGACGTATCTGGCTTCCTTTCATCAAGCAACTATAGCAAGCAGTGCCACTAAAGGGATTCCAGGAAACTGAATGCAAGTTCATGTAAAATCACTCAGTTTTCTTGTTTACAACTGGATTTATTGTCATGCCCATGGCTAATTTTTGTTACATTAAATGAGAAAGATACCATAGCATTGATGGAAATTCTAGCGATAGTCACTACCTCGGCTGGGAAGTTGTTAGTAAGCCCTCAAGTTGTTAGTAAGCCCATCAGGATTTATAAACTGAAACACAAGGTTTTCTTTTAAAAATGCAGGCACACAATAGGCTATATGCCTCGCTTTTACAAGTAGTGACTTTAATTAATGCATTTAAATAATGCATTTGGAATAATGTATTGGAACTATCTGTATACTGAACAGCTGCCATGATGCATTCCCTGAAGAAATGGGAAATTAAGTATTGCTTGTAGATCACATGGATGAGAAGTGCCTATGTGGGGACATGTGTATGTAGCTGAAGTGATGTGTGTGTGTGTGCGCGTGTGCGCGCACGCACACACACACACAAACACAGGTTGGCTCGATGTATGGAAAAATGACTAAGAATTTGCTGTTTTTCATGACATCCAAAGCAAGCTGCCTGAATAGCCACCTCAGTCTGCCCAAAAGTAGGGCCAGGACTGTCACCTTACAGGCCCGCTGCTGCAAATGTATGCACACACACACACACACACACACACACACACACACACGGGATACTGGTGGCTTTGCAGTCTAAACCACTGAGCCTCTTGGGCTTGCCGATCGGAAAGTCGGCAGTTAGAATCTGTGCGACGGGGTGAACTCCCGTTGCTCTGTCCCAGCTCCTGCCAACCTAGCAGTTCGAAAGCATGCCAGCACAAGTAGATAAATAGGTACCACTGTGGTGGGAAGCTAAACGGTGTTTCCATGCACTCTGGTTTCCATCACGATGTCCCGGTGCACCAGAAGCAGTTTAGTCATGCTGGCCACATGGCCC
Organism: Zootoca vivipara; assembly: GCF_963506605.1. Taxonomy (NCBI): domain Eukaryota; kingdom Metazoa; phylum Chordata; class Lepidosauria; order Squamata; family Lacertidae; genus Zootoca; species Zootoca vivipara. Next base: position 76,418,853 of record NC_083283.1, read on the forward strand.
CCAAAGCTATGGACAATGCCAGCTCCCTGCAACCCCATAGTCACCTTTGACTGGACTTAACTGTCCAGGCGTCTTTAACCCATTTTATATACACACACACAATTTCATAATCTACTCCTTCCCTTTGTTCTGGTCCCCCGCCTCCAAAGTGGGTTTTTCCTGTTTTTTATTCCAGTGATGAGCTCTTTAGGACCTGGGATCATGCCTCTTTTAAATTAAATGTCTCTGGCCTCCCCTGAGTTGTTCAAAAAAGGCTTTCAAGAAGACTGCACCCACGGCAACTGGCATGCAAAGTGGATCTGTCTCTTGGCGCCTTTTTAAGAAACAAAAAAACAAGACTCCATTAGACATCAAACTTCCCACTTAACAGAGAAGTCTCCTGACAACCGTGTTTCAGATACCTGATGAATTAAAAGCCATGTCTTTAAAAGCTGCACAAATTCTTGGTTTCCTTGAGCGGTTCAGCAAGGTTGGTGCACCAGAGACTGAAATAGATGATTACAGCCTTGAGGCCTTGCCACAAAATGAATAGAAAGTATTGCATTTTATTGTAATCTCTCTCTAGTCTTTCTTGGATTTGAAGCCCGTTGACCTTTCTTCTGCACATCTTTTTTATTTTATTTTTAAGAATACTGAAATAATATAATTCACAATTGCTGAGCTGATAGAGCCTGGGCTGGCTCTGACGGGCATCAGGGGGAAGCTGCTTCCCTCCGGGGGTGGGGTGGGGTCACTGTGAATTAGGTATAGATGAAGGTAGGAGAGAGAGGTTTGGAAGAGTCTTACTCTTTTGTAGCAGAGTTAGTACAATGGCAATTCTTCTGAGCACATTTGCTTTGCAAACCAGTGATGATTTTACTCACAGTTTCAGAAGTTACTGCAAATAATAAGTCTTCATCCATTGGCAGTAAAATAAAGAGAGAAAGTGTTCCAAAAGAAAGAACCTGGTTTCCTTACAAAAGAATAATGCAATCTTAAGATGCAGGCAGCAAAAATATCTTTTTAGAGAGTTTTTCCATTCACATAGCTGCCAAGTTTTCCCTTTTCTCGCGAGGAAGCCTATTCAGCATAAGGGAATTTCCCTTTAAAAAGGGAGAACTTGACAGCTATGTCCATTCATGCAATTTTTCTTGCAGCTGGCAGCTCCAGCTTCTTTGAGGAAGGCCAGAGAGAGGGAAGGAAGGAGGAAGTAAAGGCTAGTCTAAGCCACCCATGGCAACTTGAGCTCAGGGCTCAGGTTAACCCTTCCATGCACACAAGTGTGAGTCAGTAACTAGATACTGCAACAGGAATTCATATCTGAATGCTACAGGCAAACATGTTGGACCTAGCAGGGTGTGTGTGGCTTTTGGGATCTGCTTCAGGTGGCAAAATGGTTGGGGCAGGCACTGGACGGAGAATGAGAAGTGCTGGATTTTTCTTTTAATGGCTAGCTCTATTGGTGTGGTCAGAGAATGGTGGCCAGATAATGGTTGTATGGGGTGAAGCAGTTCTAGGTGAGACCAGCAGGAAAAGGAAGCTAAGCAGTATCTGACTTGTTTCCATTTTGTATATAGCTTTGGAGCAGCACACTGCTGAGTAAAGTTTATTACTTTTAATTCAGTCTCTGTGGACCATTTGTAATCTTGCAAATACTACATGGTGTCAGAAGACAAAATGAAAAGAAGGCAGTGAAAAATGGACCAGCTGAAGCCTCTAATAAAGCTGCTATTCGAAGAAAATGCTGCAGAGAACTGGAGAATCTGGAAGCAAGGGTTTGAATTCTGCAGCATTGTAAGTAGAACAGATAGAAAAAGAGAGAGACTCTAGTCATTTCTGCATGTGGCAGATGAAGAAGCAAGAGATATATGTAATAATTTCCAGTTTGATGATGAAGAAAATAAGTATAAAATTCCAGTTTTTATTAATACACTTGAAGTATGTTGCCTACCCAGAAGAGTTACTTATGAAAGGTACAAATGCTTCATCAGTATTCAGAACAGATCAACCAAGCAGTGAGTTCCCAAGACTAATGTATGAATTCATTAAACCTGGGTCTGTACTCACCTCTCACTGAACTGGCAAAACTGTGTCAAGGCAGTATCACTACAGAATGCAAATACTGCTCTGCAACAGAACGATTTCCTTGCACCCAGAAAGCTAGCATGTTGGAGACAGGACTGGGCTCAGTTCAAGAACTGCTGTTGTTATCTTGTTCCCAAACTGCCTAGGTTGATTCAAGGACTGCCCGCTCTTATTGAAGGATGCTGTGTTAGAAAATAGTGTCATTCTGGCTAAGCAAAGAGGAACAATTAGTGAAGTGTAAAAAGCTAAGTGCCTTGGGCTAATCCATCTCTGAGCACCTTGTTCAAGACAGCAATAGGAAACTCTCCTCCACCACAAAGTAACATATGGAGCTTGTGGTTAGGTGAGGTGTCCAAAGTCGAAGCTTCAAAGGCAAGGGTCAGCAGGAAAAAATAGTCCTGCTAATCACAAATAGAAGAGGGCAGGATATCAGAAAGGGCTTAGTGGCAATAGGAAGGGGCGGTGGAAACCCCCTCCCACAAATGCCTAGTTAAGGTCGCTTATCAAAGGTCATGATTAGGCTTTGGCAACTGCACAAAGGTGCAATAAGCTGGGAGGAAACAAGGCATCAAGCTGTTTATGTCAAATTATAAAGGCCTATGTGTAACCTGTACAGGCAATCCTCATTTTGTGCGGGGGTTCTGTTTACATCGGCAAAGCGCATGTATGCCCATACTGCCCTATTCCACCCCCACTCAGCCCCCCCGCCCTCGCCCTGCCTCCGTCCTGCTCCTATTCATGATGCCTTTCTAACAAAGTTAGAAAGTTCCACAACACTTCTAAGGTTAGAACTGGGCCTTTTCCATAGTGCCCTCCCGAGTCCTGTGCACCTTGCCCTCCCCCCTTTTTAAATTATTTTTTAAATTAAGTTTTACATAACAATTCTAAATTCAGACAGATCAGAATTATTATTATTATTATTATTATTATTATTATTATTATTATTATTATTATTATTATTTACAACATAGTCCACAACAACTCATACAGACAAACAAACCCACCACCATTTTAAAAAATAATAATTCAGACAGATCATTCACCTCTTCATTTAGGATTCTCTGAATCCCTTGACTTCCCTCCACCCTTCCAGGGTTACCATGATCAATCTTTTTTAAATCTGCTTATCTTATTTTCTCTAATTTGTAAAAAATGAATAATAGTTCATTTTCCATAGTTTTTCATACATTACAATCATTATTCAAATCCTGCCAAAGTTTTTAGTTCTTTACAGTGTTCTCTTAAGTACATTGTAAATTTTTCCCATTCCTTCTTAAAATCCTTCTCTTCCTGTTTCTGATTTTCCCAGTCAGTTTTGCCATTTCGGCATGGTCCATCATCTTCACCAGCCATGGTTGGAAGTTTGTCTTCTTTCCATTTCTGGGCCCACTGCTGTCATCGTATACATGAATAGTCGTTTCTGCTCCCTCTGAATCTCTGTACCTAAAATCCCTAACAAAAAATGCCTCTGTTTTCCCCCACAAATGTTATTTTAAACATTTTTTTCAACTCATTGTAAATCATTTCCCAGCATGCTTTAGTTATCTTGCACGTCCACCACATATGGTAGAATGTGCCTTCTTTCTCCTTACATTTCCAGCAAACATTGGAAGCAGTTCTATACATTTTTGCTAGTTTTACAGGTGTTAAATACCACCAACACATCATTTTTCATATAGTTTTCCTTCAACGTACAGCACGCTGTAAATTTTAAGTCCATAATTTTTTCCAAGATGCAGATTGAATATTGTGCCCAATGTCTTGTGCCCAGATTATCATTACTAATTTGACTTCTTTGTCCTTAGCATGGACAAACAACCACTCCAGCAACAATTTATACATTTTAGAATGTAACTTCATATTATTTTCCAATAATCCCTTTTCAAACCTTGAAATTTCTATACTAAATCCATTTTTCTTATCTATTTTAAACACACCATTTACCTTGTACCTCTCTTTATGTGTTCTAGCGACCAGGAGTTTTATCCAGGCCTTTAAAATTCCGAATATTATGGTTTTATTTTGAAGCTGCTTTTAAGTAGATTCAGTTTTATGCTCCTACTAAAAAGCTTTTGCATGTTCTCATTTTATTATTGATTTTAAGAATGTTTATTTTTTATTGTTAAAATTATAAAAGCCATCTTGAAATAATGTTATGGATAAGGTGAGATACAAATATGTTAAATATCACTAAAGTACTTTAGATCCTTTTCTAATTATTGTTTTGTTTTCTTTTAAAATGAAGGCTGTTGTAGGTTGTATGGGTTGTGGAACTATGGGTTGGCTGTGCTTTGGTCCAAAATCTGGGCACCAGTTGGTACCTATTAAATAATGGATATTATTCCACTCATTACACTTTATTCATAGAGAAACAATCCAAACCATTTTACAGGAAAGAATTTTTGGGCTACTCATACTGCCAACTATGAACAACAGTCCAATTTACTCTGCTCCTTCTTTTCTGCTTATAAGAAACAGTAGAAATGTTCATTGTGCACATTCAAATTAGTTTTTAGCTTTGCCAAATACAAATTATAATGTAAATGATTGACCTATTCAAATATTCACAGTTGTCTATTTGCACATCATTATCATTAGTTGCTGTCTTCCCTGATTAAATCTTAGCCTGCGCTTTGTACGTGAATATGAATCTGTTTCATGTGTATTGTATCAGTTTCTTTCGCTCCAGATGATGTCTTCGTTAGACTGGATACAAAGCTGTGTCCTTATTCAAAATTGTAGCTTCTTTGGTGACCATGGTTTCGTTGCATCCACAAAGTTCAAAGTAGGAGAAGGATTTGAATCAGGAACTATGAATCGGGAATAAGCCACAATGGTGCACAAGCTCTATGCTTCTTCTTCTTTTTTTCAACTGACTTGCAGGGATTAAATAAGACAGCTTCTCCAATGTAGTATTGTATAAGGGGAAGCTGGGGGCTATAACTCTGATGGCAGAGAATTAGACACAACCCTATGTCTAAGATGGTGTCTAAAATACAGTCGGGTGATTGTGTTGAATGTAAAATAGTAAAAATTAATAAGAACTATTTTTTTAAAAAGAAGATGGTTAATATGGGGTGAATGGCAAGGGGGTTTGTGAGTGGAGCAAGCAGATGTGCAGCCCCTAGTCAACAGATGCTTTTCACTGGGTTTATGTGATGCTTATTTATCCGGGTTTCAGAAAAGAACCACAGAACTGGAAACTGACTTTGCTTCTGTTAAAAGGCTGCACCGCAATTCAGCCTTATCTGCTGCAAATCTTTGGCTGCAACATAATCTGTATCTTTGCCTGTTGATCCTTTAGAATAAGATAATAAGAATGGGAAGCCACTGTGACAGATCAGAGGCTGTATGATTACGGTAATAGGAAACAAAATCTAGGAACTTCTTTCATTTACAGCCCTGGAAACACATCCTTGTTTTAAACAAGCAAGCCCACGGCCTAATTGGATTGATGACTTCCGGCATTTGCATATATGTGTGTGGATGTACATGCTGCAGGAGCTGCCGTAGTTTTGCTAATTGCAGACAGAAAAAGGAGATCCTTAAGTAGGGAAGAGGAGGAAATGCCTATTAGTCCTCCAAAATTATTGGCTTCAAAGGAATTTAGGATAATAAAGCCATTCCACGGCAATCTAATAGGCTTGCCTAGTTTGTGCTTTGGGTCTTATATTCCAAGTTACTCCTACACATTAAAGTATTTATCACGGCACTAGAATGCTGCATTATGAAGGATGAAGAGCATCATAACACGAAATCCCTTGTTCAGAGCTAAATTAAGTTTAAAAATTGGAAAGAGGAGCTCGCTTTCCTTCATCAAGTCTGAAGGCAAAGATCTCCTCAGCAATAGAATCTAAAGCTGTAAGTTTAGTCCTGAGAAACAAGCCATCTGAAACATGATCCAATGAGGTAGAGAGGGTGAATCCCTTTTCAGATTTTCCTGTTCATGCTGGGGTTATACTCCCTCTGAAGGAGCAGGTACGTAGCTTGGGGGTTCGTCTGGGTCCATTTGCCATCACCTGAAGCTCAGGTGGCCACAGTGGCACAAAGTGTTCATCTAGACTTACTATTTGTGCCACGTTTCTAAACACAGGTCTGGGCTTCAAAGCTCTGTGTCTGGGCAGTTCTTTTCCCCATCCTGGTGCTTTCCCTGGTTAAACTCACATTTTAGTGCTGAATTGGAGCAAACGGCAACCAGAGCTTCAAAATGTGGGTGTGCACCTGAAAAATGCAGAACAAAAGGTAGTCTGAATGAGACCTGAACTAATGGATCAATGGGACCAGCAATGGAAACTGAGAAAATATTGGACACCAGTCGTTCCCAAAGAGTAGAAAGTTCCAAAACTATGACTACATTTTGCCAACACCGCTACAAATTAACAAAATTAGTACAATTCACTTAAATTTCATTGCTAAGCCATCTCTGAAATGCTGTGCAATTCAATACAACAACTAACATAATATCTATTTACTTATTCTATCACCTCTTTAGTTCCTGCTTAGCCACTTAATTCTGTTTATTGTTTACAATGATCATTAGCCTGTATCTATAAATGTGCAGCACTTTGAACATCTCTTAGGAAGCAGGGACTCCTTATTCTTTGCCATTATACATTTTTAAAAAGTGTTATATATAAATGCTATGTACTGTTGGTCGAATGAACTGAGGCCTTGGGTTTAACTTGCCTGCTTGGCATTCTCTTTATAACATCATGATAAGCAGTAGATAAGGAGAGAGATCTGTAGAATCTGTCTGGATTTGGTTGATGTAAAAAATATCTTTGTCAGGCTCTGCTCTTCAATGACCCTGCATAATATTGCAAATCAGAGTTGTGGAACATGAACAGATTTGTTGGAATGAGTTTCTTTAACAAAAGGCTCGTGGTTACAAAATAAGCCCTGCAGGAATGCATAACGAATCTTTATTTTTCTTTCCTGTGGGTGCTTGCTAACGTTCTTGGAAGCAGCCACAGATGCAAAAGCATTTGGAAGAGAGAAAATGAAAGGACGAGAAGGAGCTTTCATAAAGGAAATGTATGAGAAGGATGCTTAAAATTTCCAGGGGAGGGGGAGACTCTGTAGGCATCATATTCAGGTTGGTTCATGCATGCTGGGAATTGAGCAGGGGTGAGGAATCTGTACCCCTGTGGGTTTTGTTGGACTCTACTTTCCATCAGGTCTGCAATAATTCATGTTGTTGTCTTTGCTCCAGCTGGCTGCTGGAAAACTTAAAACAGCAAATCAGTTCCTCCCTTTCTGTATTTTACTCTTAAGAACATTGTTATCTACATCCTGAAAGTCACACCATTGTTCTCTTTGAAAGCCTTATTTATAATTTCTGTTACTTTGACCCGTCCTCATTGTGAGATACACATACTTGTTGTAACCAAAGCAAGACCACCTCCATCTTTGTTATAACTGAAGCAAGATTAATGCCATCTTCTATGGAATGTTGGAATTAAGTTCACTGCATGTATGGCTTTAAAAGAAAATATAATGAAAATGATGTACAGGTGGTTGTTGTTGTTGTTTAGTCGTTTAGTCGTGTCCGACTCTTCGTGACCCCATGGACCAGAGCACACCAGGCACTCCTGTCTTCCAATGCTTCCCGCAGTTTGGTCAAACTCATGTTCGACTAAATTAGCTAACATGAATAGAATGAAAATTAGAAAATGTTGGAAATGTACAGTCATACCTCGGTTTAAGTATGCTTCGGTTTGAGTACTTTCAGTTTAAGTACTCCGCAGTCCTGTCTGGAACGGATTAATCCACTTTCCATTACTGTCAATGGGAAAGTTCGCTTCAGGTTAAGTACTCCATGGACCATCTGGAACGGATTAATCCACTTCCCATTACTTTCAATGGGAAAGTTTGCTTCGGGTTAAGTATGCTTCAGTTTAAGTACTCCGCGGACCATTCTGGAATGGATTAATCCACTTTCCTTTACTTTCAATGGGAAAGTTCGCTTCAGGTTAAGTACAGACTTCCGGAACCAATTGTGTTCATAAACCGAGGTACCACTGTAATAAAAAAGGAGATTTTTTACCATTTGTGGTGGACCTGTGATAAAGTTAAAGCATTTTGGGAGAATATATATCATGAGTTAAAGATGATACCCGAAGCATTCCTGTTGGGAATGGTAGGAGATGAAATATCTAGATCAGATCAGAAACTATTTATGTATGCCATTACGGCAGCAAGAACATTAATTGCCCAAAAATGGAAACAAGAAGAAATACTGATGATACAAGATTGGCAGGTGAAGATGATGGACTATGCGGAACTGGCAAAACTGACAGGGAAAATCCGACACCAGTGTGACCAAGTGTTCCAGAGAGATTGGAGTAAATTTATTTATTATATAGAAAATAAGTGTATACAATTAAAAACGCTAGCAGGATTGAGATAAAGCTCGCAATGTTTACAAGAAGAAATATTCTACCTGTATTTTAAAAAATTGGAATAATTTAGAAAAATGTAGAATTGTGATGATATAAATGTGTGGATTTAAGATAAGTCTTAGAAAATATGAAGACGGATGGAGGGAAGTGAATAGCTCGGCAGACCTAAAAACTAAAATATGTTATAAGATGTTGTATTATTGTTAAAAATTTGGAAATCTCTCTCTCTCTCTCTCTCTCTCTCTCTCTCTCTCTCTCTCTCTCTCTCTCTCTCTCTCTCTCTCTTAATGCCATCTTGTTGCAGGCTGATGTCATAATCGTATATTCTCATCATGCTGAAATGCCAGCTTCAGAAAGGGGAAAGGGAAAGTGGAAAACACAAAAGGGTGTGTGAAGGAAAGTTGCAAGGGCATGACCTTTAGAACAAGGATATAATAAGGATGGGGGGGGATAGACAATGCCACCATTTCCTTGAACTAAAAATTGCATCAGAACATTCAAGGAATGTGAAAGCTGGTGGATGAGCAGAATTCAATATGCATATCAGTTGCAGACTTGCTAACCCCCTCCTCAAATTTCTTTGACTATCAGAGCTTTGGCTGGTTGTGACAATGAGCTAGGCATTTTTAGCTGCAGCTCCACAGTCTCACCACAGTCCTATCACGGAAGGAAGGCATCTTTAAAGTTATTTAAGCTCACTTTGCTTCAACAATTTCACTTTCAAAACTAGCATTCTAATGCGCACCTTCAGCTAAACGTCCCATTTGTCCTGTTCCTCGCTCTGCAGTCCTGCATGAAGGCTCGGAACAGCTTCCTCTTTCAAAAGGGATTTCTGTCGGCTGGCTGAGCTTTCATCATCTTTAAGGGCAATTTATTGCACAGTATCTACCTGTCACCAGTGGTGTATGTTTAATGCTTACTGTTCCAAAATTGCTTTTGATTTCTAAAGGTTTTTTTTAATGATTTTTAACAACCTGAGGGAACCAACCTTTGGATCCAGAACCAAACGAAAAATAATTTTAAAACTTATGTATTCACAGTATCTATATAAGGACAAGAATTCCCCCACCTCCTCAGCCAATTCAGCTGCTTCCCTGTCCAGAATTAGAGGCTGCTTTTTGAGAGTACAAAGAGAGATGTCACTTTTAACTAACTAGTAATACCTGATACATTGTTATTTTTGACAAAACCCTTGTTGGAATTGTCCCAGACTGACTCGGCTCATTGCCAAAAGTTTACTGGCCTTACCAGAATTTAATCTCTCTATCCAGTTCCGGAACAGAAAGACAGAAGTCCAGGAAAAAAAAATTGTTTGCCCATGTTTTTGTTATTTTATTAAAGTCTATAAAATGTACTTTTAATTTAGAAAAAAATGGAAATTTGGGAGGGGGCACTCTGTGCATGCATATTTATTTATTTATTTTAAAGTTGCTTATTGGGAGGTAAATAGTATTCACATGCTCAGAAAACCGTTTGCCGTTGACCCTTAAGGGAAAAAAACACATCCTACCATTATTGGAAATGGGCTCTGGATATCCCAAAAGGCACTCAGTCACTTTCCTGGATTTTAGAAAACTAGGGCTACAATCCTACACTTACCTGTGAGTAAGTTCAATGGAATTCAATGGAATTTGCTTATGAGTAGGCATGCATAAGACCCGAAACAAGGCCAGCAGCAGGCCCAAATTCTCTCCGTTTTTTTTTGGAGAGTCCATCTTGCTGTATCCCAGATTTACTTCCGCAAACATAAATTGAAAGAACAGCAACACAACAGTTCTAGACTTCAGTAAAGTTGCATTGACATGCACTGAATATTTATGGTCTTTTGGCAGCATGCTTCTTTTCAGCCAGAGGGCAGTAGAATATAGATTATGCTGTGTCTCCCTTACATAAGAAATGGGATGTTTAGTTGACGGTGCATGTTAAAAATGCTAATTTTTAAATTGAAATCATTGAAGCAAAGTGAACCTTAAATAACTTTAAAGGGGTGTTTCCCTCCCTAACATGATTTAATGTGTGATCAGTAATAGCAACATTAAGCAAAGATGCATCAAAATCCCCCAGGAGAATTCCACTTTATTAATGTGCATTCCCATTCAGCACATTTTTCTGAGCCTTTGTTGCTACAAACACGTCAGGGGTAGATGGGATACTGCTGGTTAAGATTTGCTCTGCAATGAGCTGTGTGGATTGACTGCCAGGCTATGAGAGTAAAGACCCTTAGTTTATTGCCAACGAAAGAATAAACACCCATGTAAGTTCTACCTTTTCATCCGCAATAATAAACGAAAGGGATTCTCCTGAAGGTCCAGTTGCTGGGGATCACAAGCGGGGAGAGGGCTGTAACTCTCAGCTCCTGCTTGCAGGCTTCCCATTCCCATGTGGATGCTACCTATCAGAATGGGAATCTAGACAAGGTGGACCATCGGCCTGATGCAACAGACTCTTCTTATGTGGAAATGCTCTTTGACTAGGTGATTGTGTCTACTAGCCTGAAGCTATTCCTTACTTTCAAAATTTGGATCTTTGCATGGCTTTCTAAATTTCTGTATCAGGCCCTAGAAGAAAATGGCTTTCAGAGTGGGCACATTCTATCTGGCCCGAGCTCGTAAACAATAATTTATTTATTTTTTCCTGAGTGTAGGTGTTCCTAAATACCTTAACTCTCAATATCTGTGCCTGGCTCACCTTAGCAATGCGTTTGATGACTTGCTCTTTAGGAGCCCTCTATCAGTGTTTGCCTGTGGCTGCAAATTTCGTTAATAAGTTATTGACAGTTTGTTTTGCCTTCTGGATCATGCTCTGTAAATAATGTAGCATTAGGAATCAAGCTTCCCAATTCCAACTAGGCAAGAAGAGATATGCCGGCCCCCAAAGCTTTAATGTGAAAAACAGGAAATCGATTCGTTGACATTTTCAATCTTCTACATCTGCACAATCTATTAATAATGTTGCATTTGCAAAGGAGGGTTCCTAACCCCCCCTCCCTCCCATTTTTATATAACACCATCTAGCAGCAGCAAATAGTGGTTTGAGAGAGCATATGAGCATATTTTTTGAAGAATTAACCATGCATCAAAATCCACCTTGAAGCCTTATGTTTTCCTTTCTCTTCTTCTAGTAGAAAGAGGGTCTTGGCAAACCAAAAGGTCCACCTGGCCCACCTGGGCATGATGGAGCCCCTTCTCAGGAGGTTAGGATTGCACTACAAAATCCTTATTCCTTTACAGCAATTAAATTACAGTCGTTCGGTTAAAGTACACAATTGGTTCCAGAAGTCTGTACTTAGCCTGAAGCGAACTTAACCTGAAGTGAACTTTCCCATTGAAAGTAATGGAAAGTGGATTAATCCATTCCAGACGGTCCATGGAGTACTTAAACTGAAGCGTACTTAACTTGAAGCGAACTTTTCAATTGAAAGTAATGGAAAGTGGATTAATCCATTCCAGACGGGTCTGCGGAGTACTCAACCTGAAGCGTACTTAACCCGAAGTATGAGTGTAATTGGTTCTGGAAGTCCGTACTTAACCTGAAGCAAACTTTCCCATTGAAAGTAATGGAAAGTGGATTAATCCGTTCCAGACAGGTTCGCGGAGTACTTAAACTGAAAGTACTCAAACCGAAGCGTACTTAAACCAAGGTATGACTGTATTATAACTTGCATTTTGATACTTTTGAAAGGATCAGTATTGCCTTATGTTACCATTCCTTTCTTCAGCTGACATAAAATCAGTTTTCAGTCTTTGCAATTGGAACTAACTTGTTTTTTTGTTTCGTTTTGTAAAATTCTCCATAAGACTTGCTCAAATTTGTTTCCCTGTCTTTGTCCATCAGTCCTGGGAATCTGCTAATTCCAGCCAACACTAGAACAGATACAGACTTATTCACAATAATATCTTGCAACAAGTCTATAAAGCTCCACATCTCATCGTTTGTCTGCAATGCTTAATGAGCTGAACATAATACATTCACTCCATAATTGGAGCTACATGTCAGTGTAGCAAATTATGAATCACAATCCTTGTCCCTTTGAACTTCTTACCTGAAATTTATTTTTCTTTGCTTTTAATTCACGCCACTATGATTATAGCCTTTCAGAGAACCCTAGAGAATTTATTTATTTGTGGCATTCAGTGACTATTGCCTGACTTAATTTGCTGTATGCCTTGAAATATATTACTGGTTCACATATATTTAATATCAACATTATTACTGCCTTTTTCTCATCCTCATTCTCACATTGAGCATTGAATAGCTAACTTTCCTATTGGTTTCCATATCTGAGAGACCAGGGACACTTCCAGAATTGCACTCCAAAATAGCAACAATCACTTTCTGGCACAATTCAGATTGTGAAATTAAAGTTCATTTGGATCTCTTGCACACATCCCCTCCCCCCAACCCCCCCCCAACACTTTCATAATAATGAATGTGATAGAAAACTGTGCTGGAAAGTGAGGAATAATATTTTCTGAATGTAACATAATCTAACCTCCCTGCAAACCAACCAAAATGAATGTTAAGTAAATAATCGATATCCCTACAAACTTTGTGCAAACAAATCGAGGTAAATGCTCAAGAAGGGAGACAGTCAAGAGTAGGTCAGAAATAAAACACCCAGTGTCAGTGAAGTTAACCCTTTATTCAAAGAAACCAACAGAGTGCAGCCTAGTGTAGTGAACACAACACCTCCTCTTCCCAATCTCCTCTTCCCAACCCTTTCAGTTTGATAAAAATGTTCATGAAAGCTTACATACCACAAATATAAAATTACATGCTGGTTAGGACCCAGGTGGCGCTGTGGTTAAACCACTGAGCCTAGGGCTTGCTGATCAGAAGGTCGGCGGTTCGAATCCCTGTGACGGGGTGAGCTCCCGTTGCTTGGTCCCAGCTCCTGCCAACCTAGCAGTTCGAAAGCACGTCAAAATGCAAGTAGATAAATAGGAACCGCTACAGCGGGAAGGTAAACAGCATTTCCATGTGCTGCTCTGGTTTGCCAGAAGCGGCTTTGTCATGCTGGCCACATGACCTGGAAGCTATAGGCCGGCTCCCTCAGCCAATAATGCGAGATGAGCGTGCAACCTCAGAGTCGGTCACGACTGGACCTAATGGTCAGGGGTCCCTTTACCTTTACCTAGCTTAACATCTATCTATTCTGGGTAAACCAGTTCTCAGAATTTCATCAAGCCTATAGAGCATGAGTGGGGAACCTTTGGCCCTCCAGTTGTTGCTGAACTATACAGTACTCCAATCAGTTTCAATAATCCTGGCCAGTAGCTATGGGTGGTGGGAGTTGTAGTTCCACAACATTTGGAGGGCCAAAGTTCCTCACACCTGATACAGAAGAACAAGCTCTGCAGCAGAAGAATCAGCATGGCTTCCATGAAGGTAAGTTCTGCCTTACTAAGCTTGCAGTTGTTGGAGAACATATCAAATATATGGAGAAGCAATGAAACTAGGGGTTGTCTATCAGAGCAGCAACTTATTTATTTATCAATTCTCTCATCTGGGTTTGCTTCCTGAATTTCAAATAAATCATGCTACGACAACTGGTCAATCGAGAGGGATGTCTGGTTCATTGTGTTTTTGCTTTGATTCCCTCCGGGTAGGAGTAAATAAAAGTTGTGTTACCTTGTACCGCCTATCGGGAAGACTGTGTGGGAAGAAATGAATTGGCTGCTAGTCAGGCAGCAAATCATTTTACTGTCTTGTTCCTTAAGTCAAATACGCCTTAGTTTAATTTTGAAGGGATTTAATTTTAGAGCCATGTTTAACAATTCTATTTTATGTACTGTGTCTGATGTCTTTCTAGACCTTGTTTCTCCTGTTCTGATTAATTTGTGTGACTGTGTGGGTGCTGCGTAGCATCTATTGGCATCCTCCGCATAGCTTATTTTCCATTCTCTGTAACTACCAAGTGGCTTATTAAAGTAATGCAAGATCTCATTCTCAATTCCCAAAGGAACCTCTAATGCTATGGGAATAGAGGGATGCAATGCAGGGGATGTTTACAATCCCTCAAGACATGTGTGGAAGGGAATTAAATGGTAAAATGCTTTGGAAAATTTACAGTAGTGAGGAGTTGTTGAAATTTGTGAGCACAGCAACAGAAGAAAGCCAACCAATCCTGCTTGCATGCTGTTGTCTGGGGCAAAGACGACACGACTCGAGGCAGGTTGAACTCAATGGGAAGGCGACCAAGAGCAGAGCTCGAGTGCTTCCTTTTATTGAAAGCTCAGGATGACAGTTAATCATTATAACGACAGTGTAACTTCTAGCCAATTACAGCAGTGCAGTCCCATACAAGGTGATGTTTCCTGTAATGTCACACCCGGTCACTCCCTAAGACATCCTCTATAGCCCACGTGTTGTTTTGCCATGCCCTCTGTCCATGCTCCAAGCACATGTCACTCTGTAAACACCCCCTCCTAGTTCCCATTGTGTTACCCTCCTTGGCTTGACCCATCTGGTTTGTCCTGATTCATCCAGTTCCATCCAGATCCTCCTTGATCCTTCTAGCTCTGTTGTGACCTGTTGCCCTGCTGACCTGAGCCTCTGACCTGTCCTTCTTCACGTGTCTCCCATTCTGACATTAGCCGGTTTGCCGTGCTAATGCCCACACTCTCAAAGATCGGTGTGGCTTGCCAGCACCAGATCTCAGTCATTCCCACACATGACAGCACAATTTCCTCGTGTAATCCCCACAGCATGCCTTGTATACCCAGGCTACCAGGACACTGGTGGCGCTGTGGTCTAAACCACTGAGCCTCTTGGGCTTGCCAATCAGAAGGTTGGTGGTTCTAATCCCTGTGATGGAGTGAGGTCCTGTTGCTCTGTCCCATCTCCTGCCATTCTAGCAGTTCAAAAGCACGCCAGCGCAAGTAGATAAATAGGAACCGATGCGGCAGGAAGGTAAATGGAGTTTCCATACGCTCTGGTTTCCGTCACAGTGTTCTGTTGCGCCAGAAGCAGTTTAGTCATGCTGGCTACATGACCCGGAAAACTATTTGCAGACAAACGCCAGCTCCCTCTGCCTGAAAGCGAGATGAGCACTGCAACCCCATAGTTGCCTTTGACTGGCAACTTTCTACATTTTGCCTAGGGTACCCATCATGTCCAAAAGACAGGATGCTTCCTAAAGGATTATTGAAGGCTGATATAAATCTTAACACCTTTTGGTGAAAACAGCCTCAAAAGTGCTTCCTCAAATGTGTGTACACCATATGAAACCACACACACACACACACACACACACACACACACACACACACACAATTAAGAGTCTTGTAGCACCTTACGGTTTACTAACAAATATAATGTAGCACAAGATTCGTGGACTTGAATCCACTTCTTCAGATGCAAGAAATGGTGATCTTCACTTGGCAGGTTCAGACGATACAAGGGGGGATCACAAAGAGGAAGGGAGGTGAATGACAATGCAATACAAAAAAGTGGAGTCACTGAGAATTTAATGTAATGTTTGAGATGACCTTAGCAACAGAAATTGCTGGTAATACCATCACCACAGTTTTACTATGTTAATTAGCCGGTGTTGTGGATCAGGAAACCAATTGGTGGCCTTCCACAAAGTTTTACTCAGAGAATAGACATAATAATGAATTTGGCTAATTTAGGCCCATTAAATGGTCTTACTCTGAGTAAAGCTTAGTTGAAGACCACCCATAGTTCCTATTCAAGCCTAATCAGATACATTCTAGCTTCTGGAATAGTTCTAGCTCAGCAATTTCCTGCTATGGTTGCCTTTTGGTATTCCTTTGCTGGAGAATGACAACCTTTTGGTCAGCAGTAGAGTGGCCAGGATGGTGTTTCCGTGCGCTGCTCTGGTTTGCCAATATCAATTATCCCTGAGGCCTTTCTACATGTTCAGAAAAAGCATGTGATACAGCTCTTCTAGGACTGTACCACTTCAGAATATAAATGCCGGGAGCAATGTCAGCCCCCCCATTCTCCCTCAGAAGTTGGCGCCTCTGACTTCAATCCTCAGTTTCATCCAGAACTGCAGTTCTTAGGAATTGCTATTGTGAGCTCCTGGGGAGTGAGAGTCATAAGATTATGCATGAAGGTCCATCGCGATTACCCAACTGCTCGAAAAACAGCGAAAACCTGTTTTCCAAAGACCGAAGTTGTGTTGTCTCATGTCCTTTTGCAGCCTGTTGTGTGATTTGATTGGTTCACACCACCTATTCCAGCACCGCAATGTGAGTAAACATATCTGAGCGACTCGAGACATTTCAACAAAAATGCCGTGGATTTATAATGGAAACCTGAGGCAGGATGAATGGGGTGTAAAATGCTACAAAATGAACCCATCTTCATGTCAATGTCAGGCTAACCATTGGATAATATAGCACAAAATTTCCCCTTGCATAGATCTGAAATTGGGCATTTGAAGTATAAACTCCTTTTCAGTGCTCTGTTCAAATCCTATCTTCTCCAGCAGTTGTGCCTAATTTAGCAATATAGTTTCCATTTGTCTTTTAGATAGAAGACTTGAGGGCGGGTTATGTGGAGTTCATGTAAGAGCTATCTCAGCTTGTTTCTGCATGTGCAGCTATTAAAACTCGTGCTACCTGCACGATTCTAGATCTGCTACTGAAGGTAGCTGCCTCACTCTGTCTATGGATAGGGCCGGCTCTGCAAGTGTGTTCTCAGGAAAGCCTGTCCACCTCCTCCTTTCCACAACATGCAATATGGGGATAAATCATGACAAATATACCTTCCAGGATTGTTGTAAAGCTGATGCACATAACATATGTAAGTGCTTTGCAAAACTCTGAAAGTCTAATAATAGCACATCTATAAATCCTCTATGTCAGATGAATATGATGGCAAAAATCTGCAATGATAAGCAGCTCAGAGTTTCAAACACCATCCTTGTATACAAGGAAAATGAAACTTTTATAATATTGAGGGGGGGAGGCTGGGCAACAGCAAAGCCACTTGGATCACAGCTTGTTGTTGGGATTGTCAGACACTGAAACATATTCTTAGCTTGAAAGATAGGTTTCATTAACCGAATTGACTGGGAATGTTTTGTTTCAGCGGGCAGAGAGTAGTAAGAGATTTCATTATGCTGTTTTGCTCTGTCAGCCCCAAATGGAATGTTTCGATATGCCCAAAATGAGCTATTTCATTTCAGCTTGTCAAAGTGAACTCTCTCGCTTTCTCTCTCTGGACGTATTTTACCTTCTTATTAAAATATGCCGTTGAGTTTTGTTTTGTTTTGAAACCGAGTTGTTGGGAAAAGTTCCACGGAACTTCAGAAGAGATTGGTTTCTCTGGTTGTGATGTAAAAATAAAAATCAGAGAAATCTTAATTACCAACATGGTTCAGTCAGGGCAACAGAGACATTAGTGGTCCTCTAAGCAGGAGTAATGTCTAAAGCTAGAATGGTCATTCTACAAATACCACCATCCCTGGCTTGTTGGCAGTGCTAGCAGGGGTTGATGAGAATTGGTATCTAGCAAGATTCCCTAGCCCAGGTCTAAACAATGAAATACTTGAGCATATATCACTGAAGAACTGCCTCTGATCCACGTCCCACCATCAACCAGGAGTCTTCTCCACTATGATTTTGGAGCTCTGCTCCAGGAGGAGAGGAGAGGCTGCCTATGATGCCTTTTTAGTGCCGTGTGATAAGTTTTATTTGGCCATGATTTGAATTTTACTTCCCCTCCTGTTGTACTTAAAGCTGTTGTTTTGTTGATTTCATGCCGTTTTATTATGAACTGGTTTTTATCTTCCGTTTCTTAAAAAAACACCGAATTGTCGCAAGCCTTGGAGATCCCATTATTGAGAAGGAAAGCGCAGGGTGATATTTCAGCAAATAAACAAAACACAAAATAATGAAGCCAGGATTAGTCAGTATCAGATAATTTCCAGCAGCAATTGCTTTTTGTTCAGTCCACTTTAAAATTGTGTTTCCATAGGTCTGCCTTTGGTAGGAGCCAAGGAAGCAATTTAAAGTTGAAACATATTCTGTGCTGCACTTGAGTAGGAATTAAAATCATTTTTGTGGATCCCAATTTCTTCCTGGCTTGCTAACTGCCATTTTTCACAGCTTAATGCTTCCCTCGTAGTTGGCCAATTTCCTGGAAGGCCTTGGAAGAAATTCCATAATGTGGAGGCTTTAGCATATCTGAAGTGGTTGTTACCTATGCCAGCGTACCATTCAAATATTTCATATTATTTCAGCAAACCCCCCCCCCCAATCAAAACCCCAACGTTGCCTACAGAGGCATGTATCTGTCTTGTAAGATATGTCAGGAACTCTTGCTATTCTTCTGCTGCCTACTGGGTAATGTTGGCTGCAGCTCTGACAACTGTGACAAACAAGAAATGAAAAATACATTAGCATCATGTGTGAGAGAGATATACTTCATCTTACGTTGCTGATGAAGTATGGCAGAGCTGTTCTAAAGGCTCATAATATTTCTCTGTTGTTCTTCTAAAACGGAAAGCTTCAGAGGGCTCATCCGCATGCCCATTTGCTCCATGTCTAGAAAGCACGGGGTCCAAGCGGTTTTCTGCTTCTCCCACCGCCTTCCCCAGGAAAACCCACTCTTTAGTGCTGAATCAGAGCAAATGTCAATCCTTTCACACACACCACAGCCATTTAGGTGAGATTGGAAACTCTCTTCCATCATCTCAGTTGCCTGGACCAAACCAACTTTCAGCTACCCTTAGGCCAGGCATCCCCAAACTGTGGCCCTCCAGATGTTTTGGCCTACAACTCCCATGATCCCTAGCTAACAGGACCAGTGGTCAGGGATGATGGGAATTGTAGTCCCTAATATCTGGAGGGCCAAAGTTTGGGGATGCCTGCCTTAGGCATTAGTTTCCTAATAGGAGGGTGTTCCTTACTGATTTGATTATCTTTATTTATAGGGGGAGTTTCCCCACCTCTTCCCTTTGTTTAGCTCTGTGTTGGTTAGACGTTATTTCCATAATTTGATCCATGATTGTATTGGCTTTCTCTGGAGGCTGAAGGTGAATAAGGGTTCTTGTAAGGAAGTCATTCTGCTGATGATTTCTTCCTGTGACTGGTAAAGGAACCCCTGACCATTAGGTCCAGTCGTGACTGACTCTGGGGTTGCGGCACTCATCTTGCATTATTGGCCAAGGGAGCCAGTGTACAGCTTCCAGGTCATGTGGCCAGCATGACAAAGCCGCTTCTGGCGAGCCAGAGCAGCACACAAAAATGCAGTTTACCTTCCTGCTGGAGCGATACCTATTTATCTACTTGCACTTTGACGTGCTTTCAAATTGCTAGGTTGGCAGGAGCTGGGACCGAGCAATGGGAGCTCACCCCATCGCGGGGATTCAAACCACCGACCTTTCAATCGGCAAGCCCTAGGCTCTGTGGTTTAACCCACAGCACCACCCGCGTCCCACTGCCTGTGACTGGTAAGGGAGGGCTAAAAGAAGAGTTTTAAAGGCTCTTTTCATCGAAGGCAAGGGAATCGTCAAACTCATTTTTGGAATGTTGTACTTCTTGGTTTAGACTGGGCTGTTTTCCTCTGTCACACTGGTCGTTAACTATGCAGATTCTCCAAGATGATCAGATTTCCACCTGTGCTATCTTTTTGTTGATGTTTCATTTTTCTACTGACTAGGGTCATAAGCATTTTGTTTTCAAAATATCTATTTACCTCTATGCCGACTTCCAAAAGTTTGAATTTTTCCCTATATACTCTATTAGTAATGTTCCAAGTTATAAAACTTACCACTGAATGAGCATAGAAAAGGTACTCTATGTTTGATATATCCGCTATACTGAGAGATGATAGAATTATTGCTTCTACTAGCTGCAAAAAAAAAAAAAGTCTCTTATGTTAGGTCTGAGTAAGCATACCTCTAGGCTTAGGAAAATTTGAGAATACCAATTTTAGGAGTTTTAGAACCAAATTCCATTTTGGAGTTGATGTTAAATTAATCTCATATTGGTCAAGAAGTGGTTGCTTAAGTGTACAGTGGTACCTCGGGTTACAGACGCTTCGGGTTACAGACACTTCAGGTTACAGGCTCCGCTAACCCAGAAATAGTAACTTGAGTTAAGAACTTTGCTTCAGGATGAGAACAGAAATCGTGCTCTGGCAGCGCGGCGGCAGTGGGAGGCCCCATTAGCTAAAGTGGTATCTCAGGTTAAGAACAGTTTCATGTTAAGAACGGACCTCTAGAACAAATCAAGTTCTTAACCCGAGGTACCACTGCACATTCTTGTCCTCTGTTAAGTTAGTTTCTTTCAACTCAGCTACTTGGAAGAAGGGAACTTGACACAATCTTTTTACATAAGCCCAAGAATCCTATGGGGAGCAATACAGGAGAATAAAAGCAGAAATATCCAGTAATATAACCCCAAAATTCTTAAATGAAAATAAAAATGAGTATGAACAAGCATCCTAGAGTCTCCTGTTTATGCTAAAATAAAACCTGGTACCTTGAACTGCATATTGGCAGTGCCTGAAATTTAGTGCAAAGCAATGACAAACCTAGACAGCATCTTAAAAAGCAGAGACATCACCTTGCAGGCAAAGGTCCGTATAGTTAAAGCTATGGTTTTCCCAGTAGTGATGTATGGAAGTGAGAGCTGGACCATAAAGAAGGCTGATCGCCGAAGAATTGATGCTTTTGAATTATGGTGCTGGAGGAGACTCTTGAGAGTCCCATGGACTGCAAGAAGATCAAACCTATCCATTCTTAAGGAAATCAGCCCTGAGTGCTCCCTGGAAGGACAGATCGTGAAGCTGAGGCTCCAATACTTTGGCCACCTCATGAGAAGAGAAGAATCCTTGGAAAAGACCCTGATGTTGGGAAAGATTGAGGGCACTAGGAGAAGGGGACGACAGAGGACGAGATGGTTGGACAGTGTTCTCGAAGCTACGAACATGAGTTTGACCAAACTGCGGGAGGCAGTGCAAGACAGGAGTGCCTGGCGTGCTATGGTCCTTGGGGTCACGAAGAGTCGGACACGACTAAACGACTAAACAACAACAACAAGAATGTTCTGTAATCCCAAAGCCATGCTAAATGGCCATGGCTTTTTAAGAGTCTTCCACAAACCAACATAGAATCTACAGCAGTTAAAGTGAAGTGTGAGAGGCTTTGAATGGCTCGGAGGCTGCTTGTGTAATGAACACTGACAGAACGCTGGCCAGGTGCTAATATGAAAAAAAGAAAGAAAGAAGCCACAGTATTGAAGATGCCCTCCTAAGATTTAACATCCAAATGTCTCTGGAGTTTTCCTATTTGATCAAGCAAAACAAGTCAGTTGAATACTGTATATTGAAAATATCTGATGGTTAAGTACAGGGGTCCCCAAACTTACATCGCCGAGGGCCAGTGCCACCAGCGCCGATTGCGCTGCGGGTCGGAGCGTGCGGGAGCGTGCACCCATACGTGTGCACGCACGCGATTTCCAGTGCACTTCTGGGTCGCTGGAATACCGGAAATAGCTTGTGCGCATGCGCATGGGCCTCCTCCGGCATGGAAGTGTGCCAGAAATGATGCTTGCACATGCGCACAAGCTATTTCTGACACTCTGGCAACCCGGAAATGGGCAGCCGTGCTGCACCGCGCCGTTAAGAGCAGGCGGTGGCAGCGGGCAGTGGGGGTCGTCGGGGGCCACATTAAAAAGCCTCATGGGCCGCATCTGGCCCCCGGGCCTTAGTTTGGGGAAGCCTGGTTAAGTATAACGCTGGCAGCTTGTTTCTGCTTGTGGCTGCGTGGCGGGCTAGTTTCATGCCCTATGGCGGCTGCCGCAGAGCTAGCAAGACTGCAACACCAGCTAGAGAGCTAGAGAGAGGAAATACCAGTAATACATAACCATCCCCTTGTGCCTTCAAGAGTTAAGAGTTCTGAGGGCTTAGGGGATCTGATAGCAACTGCCTTAGAACAGCTGAAATAATGGCACCACATGTGAGGGATTCCCTGTTTCCCACCCCTCACTGCGTAAACAACAGAGGCTCTCCCTGTGCTTCTCTACAAACAGGAGAAAAAACCTCCAGTGTCCAAACTGGACTTGTCTCCAGAGTACCTCAGGCACTGCGTTCGAAACCTATTGCCACCAGTGGGAAGTCCCTCCCATGGACCCCTACTGCTACAATGTGCCTCTCCCTTAGGCAACTATGTGGCTCCCTTTGGCTTCGCTAACCAGCCCTATGTATGACAGGAGAAAAAGCAAACAGTTTCCTCTTCCACAGGAAAGCTTTGTTCTCCCCTCTTTGCCACACCTCTGAAGGTACTGAGACACTGCTGAGTCAGTGAGCGTTTAAGCACATTTAACTTTATTATTTAACTTATAAACATGAATTTCTCTGGTTCTTAAAAGCACATATCTTCTTTTCATATAGCACAGACTTGTTAACACAGCTCCTGCATCTCTCTCTAACACTCTACTCCCAACTGCCAACTCCTAACTGCCAATTCCCGAATGCCATCTAGCTCCGCCTCCCAGGGAACACCTGCCTATAATGGGAGTGATAGATTAACCCATAATGAACTGGAAGCATCATCAGGCACTATTCCGCCACACCACACAATCAAGATTCAACAATAAACCAGTTGCTTCTCTTTAGTGTTGCCTAAACTTGGGGTTGGGAACCTCAGACATGAGGGGCAAATGTGGATTCCAGGTCTGTGTCTGTCCCTTGGGCTTGCTTGCCTGGATAGAAGACAGAGAGTGCTGTGAGAAATGGTCGGTATCTCTTTGTCTCAGGAGACAATGAAGGAGATGGAGTCAAACTGTTCGAAGATTACAGCGCCTGCTGTAGAGACTGATATGGGAGAGACATGTTTTGTTGCAGCTGGGTCAGATGAAGGTATCCAGCTGTGCTGATGCAAGTGTACCATGGCATTTCTTCTTTGTGTGCTCCTCCCAGTGGCCCTTCCTCCTCTGGTCACTGCTGTGAATACACAACCTGACTGTCTCTCTCCAAGCACTGTGGTCATCTGCAAGGCTTCCCACATGGCAGGGTTGATGTCATGTATGCAGACATCTTTGTAAAGCAGAGTTGGACTGCCAACAGGCCTGGTGCCTGAAGCCAGCTCCCCTTGGAGCACATCCTAGGGGATCTTGGCATCCTGTATTCACCCCACTGACTAATAGTAGGGCTGGATCTAAACTAGTGGGCCTGGAAAATGCAACTTGTTAAGAGCGCTCAGAATTGTAGCTCTCTGAAGGATAAACTACAGTTCTCAGGATTCTTTGGGGGAAGCAATGTGCCTGTAAATGTATGGTATGGATGTGAACTTACCAGCAAGCATAATGTATACCTGAAAGAGCGTCTCCATCCCCATCGTTCAGCCTGGACATTAAGATCTAGCACCGAATGCCTTCTGGTGGTTCCCTCAGTCTGAGAAGAGAAGCTACAGGGAACCAGGCAGAGGGCCTTCTCGGCAGTAGCACCCACCCTGTGGAATGTCCTCCCAATCATATGCCAAGGAGTTGAGCAACTATATAACTTTTAGAAGACACCTGAAGGCAGCCCTTTATTATACCTTAATTCAGGCATGTCCAAAGTCCGTTTCAGGGGACTAATCTGGCCCGGTGGGCCGTTTAATCTGGCCCCTGTGGCAGTTCATTTCCTGGGGCAAAATCCTAAAAAAAAAACCTTAACAACTTCAATCCCAAAAAAAGGTCAACAACTTTGGTCAGGCCTCACCTTCACTTATGACTATGTTTAGTATTGGTATGTCAGGCTCAGTTTATTTTGGAGAGTTCCTAAAAGTAAGGGGTTGAGGGTTGTCAAACAGGAAAATTCGATTTATTTTCAGCATTCCTCAGAGCAGCTGTCACTTGGTTGGTTTCAGTGCCCCTTTTTGATGGTGCTGCAAATCAGGAGGTGATGAAGCTGCTGAAGGGAGAATTTCAAGCGTGCAATTCCCTCTCTCCCTACACATCTGACTAGAGCCAGCTTTAAAGTTGTTCAAAAACGTCCCTCAGAGTAGAAGGGGGAAACACTGGCTTTTTGAATGTTTGAATATATACATCCAAAGGAATAAATAGGGACTTCCTACTGCTACTGGCATCTAGCACAAGGCAGTCTAGAAATCAAATGAAAGCGCCTGTTGACGGAAGGGTGTGTGAGCAATGCAGCTAAAAGAAAAAGAAAAAAAGGAAGCAAACTCATAACGGAAAAAGCGGCTGTTTTCCTGTTCGTTAGCATTCGAAATGGGCAGTTTGAACATATTAGGGAATGTGAAACAATTCTGATAGACATGCTACTACCATTGCTGTTAGACATTCACTGAGCACCAGGTGAATATGCAGTACCCATAAATAATGTTGACAGCAAAGGCTAGGGATAGGCTGGATGGTGTTTTATGGATTTAGGGCTTGAGCATTTTCTCCTGCCCTTCTTTACTCTGTGAATTTCAGACTCTTCCCCCACCCTACACTCGTGATGCCTGCTCTATCTGTGATACATTGGCTCTGTTTGCATTTCACCCTAAACTGCAGTTCGGTGTGACATGGGCATGTAGAAATGAGCAATCCTCACGCTCTCCGCTTTCCACAGGGGCTTCCACTCCTGATTGACCACAGTTTACCTTGTCATCCAGACCAGGAATTGTGATTCATCCTAACTTCAGTATCTGTGGTTTGAAAATGACTTGTTTGATGTTGCCCCTCTGCCTGCATGTGGGCTGCCTTGGTCTGGTGGTGCTGTGGTTCTAGGCTTTGGTCTTAAAAGCCTTGTCCACACAAGCTTCCCACCCAGTCATCTTCAGTGAAAGCGCTCATCCAGACTTCTCCTTCTCCCACCACTTTCCCCTGGGAAAACTCGCTCTTGACCATGGAATAGGGTTTTCAGCAGGTTGCTGTTTGCTCCGATTCAGCACTAAAGAATGGGTTTCCCCTAGGAATGTGGCAGAACAAGCAGAAAACCACTCAGACCCATGCTTTCTAAGCACTGGACAAATGGAAGTGTGGACAAGGCCTTAACGCTTCACTGGGCTCTTTCGGTCATCAGTAAAAAGAAGAAGAAGAAGAAGAAGAAGAAGAGTTTGATACCCCACTTTTTATCACTACCCGAAGGAGTCTCAAAGCGGCTAACATTATCCTTTCCCTTCCTCCCCCACAACAAACACTCTGTGAGGTGAGTGGGGCTAAGAGACTTCAGAGAAGTGTGACTAGCCCAAGGTCACCCAGCAGCTGCATTTGGAAGAGCGGTGATGCGAACCCAGTTCCCCAGATTATGAGTCTACTGCTCTTAACACTACACCACACTGGCTCTCAGTAAATGAGGCCAGAAAGGAATTTTACTCCAAATGGCTCCAAATCAGTCAGGGGTTAGCATCACTTTTGTTAGGCCTTTGTCACAAATCTGCGCACAAATGGTATTGGGCAGGATCAAACCAGTAAGAAGGAGCATAGGGGACCTAGGGGAAGATAGTGGATCAAGGCATGCCCCTAGCTTCTGTGGTACCCAGCCTTGCTTAAACCATCTCCTGGTTGCCCAGTGGTATTCTGGATACTTAGCTTGCCTCAACTCAGGTTCCAGCACTGGTCAACTCCCAAGGCTGCATTGGAGGCTTCCCAAACCATTGGCCAGAATGCCATCCCAGTGGCAAAGGCAGATTGTAATGACAACCCTACCCATGTTCCATTGCCAGGACAACTTGTGGGCTATTTCCACCCAACAACAGTGCCTAGCATGTATCATTCCTACTGTACCCACAAGCTGCAAATCTACAGCCACACAAACATAACCATAAGTGAGATTAGCCACAGTCTGTCATTCTAGATGACATGACAAACCATGAGCAGCCATGGGAAGTGGAATGCCCTCCTTTCTGAGGTCCACCTAGTACCATCATTAACCTCTTTTTGGTGCCACGTTAAAGCTTGTCTCTTTTCTCAGGCTTTTAATGGATTGTTATTATTTCTGTTGCCTAGTATTTTTTGCTGCTGTTCTATTGGGTTTGTATTATAGGTTATTGTATGGCTTTTATAGTAACACATTATTCTTTTTTCTGATTTTATGTCATGCTTTCTGATTTTAAAATTTTGCTAAGTCCCTTGGAGATTCCTGATGTGTCAAGTGTCTACAAAGTGAATAAATAATAATAATAATAATAATAATAATCATCATCATCATCATCATCATCATCTATGGCTGTTCCCCTCCATCAAACCAGTTCTGTCTCTTTGATGTGTTCTTGAGTGTGACAAAAAGATACCATATTGGGAATTGGCTGTTTTATATGCATTTTGTTTTCAACACTTCAGATTATACATTTCCCCTTAGGGTCAACATTTCAAATTAACAATGGTAAAGAAACGTGCAGTAATAATATCTTAAATCAAGTCACAGAGCATCGCGTAAGTATTCTCATACTTGAAATCTTTCTTTCCTGTAAAGTAATACAGTGGTACCTCAGGTTACAGAGGCTTCAGCTTACAGACGCTTCAGGTTACAGACTCTGCTAACCCAGAAATAGTACTTCGGGTTAAGAACTTTGCTTCAGGATGAGAACAGAAATTGCATGGCGGCGGTGTGGCAGCAGGAGGAGGCCCCATTAGCTAAAGTGGTGCCTCAGGTTAAGAACAGTTTCAGGTTAAGAACGGACCTCCGGAACGAATTAAGTTCTTAACCCGAGGTACCGCTGTAAACATACAAACCTGGCCTTGACTGATCTGGGGCAACCAAATTGAAAGGTAGGATGAGAACAATCCATAGGGTAGTCATCTTCAAATATTTAAAGGGGAAGATGGAGCAAGCTTGTTTTCTCCTGTTCTGGAGAGAAGAACCCGAACCAGTGGTTTCAAGTTAAAAGAAAGGGGATTTTGACTAAACATCTGGAAGAACGTTCTGATGGTGGGAGCTGTTTGAAAGTGGAACAGACTCCCTTGAAAGATGGACTTTCCTTCCTTGGAGATTTTCAGGCAGAGGACGGATGCCCATCTATCATGGGAGCCAGTGTGGTGTAGTGGCTAAGAGCGGGAGACTAATAATCTAGGGAACCGGGTTCAAGTCTCCGCTCCTCCACATGCAGCTGCTGGGTGACCTTGGGCTAGTCACACTTCTCTGAAGTCTCGCAGCCCCACCCACCTCACAGAGTGTTTGTTGTGGGGGAGGAAGGGAAAGGAGAATGTTAGCCACTTTGAGACTCCTTTGGGTAGTGATAAAAAGTGGGGTATCACATCCAAACTCTTCTTCTTCTTCTTTTTACTGATGACCGAAAGAGCCCAGTGAAGCGTTAAGGCCTTGTCCACACTTCCATTTGTCCAGTGCTTAGAAAGCATGGGTCTGAGTGGTTTTCTGCTTGTTCTGCTTCTTAGTTGAGATTCCTGCATTGCAGGGAGCTGTATTAGATGACCTTCCAACTACAGTGGGTTATGTATTAGATGACCTTCCAACTACAGTGAGTTATGAATTTAATTCGTTCAGGAAGTCCGTTCTTAACCCGAAACCGTTCTTAACCTGAGGTGCGCTTTCACTAATGGGGCCTCCCGCTGCCGCCATATCACCGCCGCACAATTTCCATTCTCATCCTGGGACAAAGTTTGTAACCCGAGGTACTACTTCCAGGTTAGTGGAGTTTGTAACCCGAAGTGTTTGTAACCCGAGGTACCACTGTATATGATTCTATATCAGCTGTTCTAAATAAGGCTAACAAGGTTGATGCTTTTTTAAACTTATTTTGTATCTTTAATTCTTTGGAATAAACTTTCTCATTAGCCAACTCTCTCTCTCTCTCTCTCTCTCTCTCTCTCTCTCTCTCTCTCTCTCTCTCTCTCTCTCTCTCTCTCTCTCTCTCTCTCTCTCAAAAACATTAAAATTCACAGTGCTCAGGTTTTTTTTCTTCCACCCTTCCCCCTCTAATCACTCCCCTCTATTTTCTCCATCTAGAACTTCCCCAGCTTTCTCTTTTCCACCTGTCACGGACATTACCGTAGCCTTCCTTTCCCACCGTGACTTTACCGCCACAGATGACAGACTGGGATGTAATTTGCATGAACTGCTTTCAAGAATGCCTTGTAAACATGACAGTGTGCCCAAGCACTGTCACAGGAGGCTTATTAATATCATTCCCCATTAACTTGACAAACTGGCAGAGAAATGTGCACATGTGAGAGAGGGTACAAGGGCAATGTGGCAGACCCATGTGCCTCGCACACTCCATCAATAAGAGAAGGATGTTGCAGCAAGCAGAGTTGCTAGACAGAAGTGAGCAGAACCTGGAATAATTGCTCTGGGGAAGTTTCTGTGACAGAGGAGGACTTTTCTTTGATCTGCGTATTTCATAGAAGATGGAGCAAGATTCCCTGGCACAGAATATATTACTTGAATACAGAATATATCCAGACAGCTTGTGAAAGCCATTTTGAAGAAGGGTCTTCCATGACCGGTGGGTGGAAATGGTGCAAAGGGGTGGAATCTTCCAGGAGGAACGTGATCTTTGCAAATTACTGGTTTGTTGCTGTTCATATTTTGTGGGTTTTTTATATTGTAATTTTATGTTGTGGGCCACTCTGAAATCTATGGATGAAGAGCAGTAAACACATTCAATAAATATTAAATAAAAAATTATAAATATAAATATATAAATACAAACTTACTTGAGCTACATTGCCCAGAGCTCCGCGAGCCTTCTGGTGGTTCCCTCACTACGAGAAATGAGGTTACAGGGAACCAGGCAGAGGGCCTTCTCAGTAGTGGTGCCCGCCCTGTGGAACACCCTCCCATCAGATGTCAAGGAAATAAACAACTACCTGACTTTTAGAAGACATCTGAAGGCAACCCTGTTTAGGAAAGCTTTTAATGTTTGATGTTTTATCGTGTTTTTAATATTCTGTTGGGAGTCACCCAGAATGGCGGGGAAAGCCAGCCAGATGGGCAGGGTAATAATAATAATAATAATAATAATAATAATAATAATAATAATAGTTGTTGTTGTTGTTGTTTAGTCAGATAGTCATGTCTGACTCTTCGTGAGCCCATGGACCAGAGCACAGCAGGCACTCCTGTCTTCCACTGCCTCCCGTAGTTTTTTAGTAGCATTATTATTATTATTATTATTATTATTATTATTATTATTGCTTTCCAGAACCTGCTGCCCTCCAGATGTGGCCATGCTGGCTAGGCTTGATGCGAGTTGGAGTTAAAAACATTTTAGGGAGGGTTGGTCTACAACATTAGATATCCACTGGCTTTCACATATCCTGAATGTTAACTTTCCTCTCTTTCCTATTTGTCCAGAGAACATTCTGGAATCCTACACCCATTTTGGGCAGGAGAGCAGTAGGATGTTAAAAACTAACATTTAACAAGACAGGCTGAAACTGGCCCTATTTGAATTTGGAACTTTCTGACCCTTCTCAAGCTACCTCATTATTTAGTATATACAACGGTGAGATAAATTCTGAGTATGACTTTGATCAGTTCCTGAGAGCCTTCATATGACTAAAACAAGGGAACAAAACCTTTAAACTTTTCTACCTTTCAACTTTCTCCCCATAAGTCTCTTTCATTACTTTTAATTTTCAGTTGAAAGCCACTTTGGAACTATCCAGGTTCATGAAATTAGAGGAGAAACTTCACCTCAACAATTAGCGATGGCATCTTTCTTTTTCATGCATCTATTAACCCAGATCCATTGCAGTCCCACCCATTACTTCTAATTCCCTAAAAGCTGTCCAGCCCCTCAGTGTCTAGGAAGCTCAACCTCTAGGGATGTCTATATTTTTCATTCTGCTATGTAATCTGCCCCTAATCTTATCTATGGGCTTGATTACCTGTTACTTCTTAAATTATCCTTCCAGTTCCCAGGCAGGCAATCCAGAAGAGATGTCTTGAGTTCAGAATCAATTCAGGAGCTCCTGAAATTAAGGTCTCTGAAGCATCCTTTATATATCTCCATCCCCATGGAGACTAGACTTTCATTATGACATAAGAGACAGAGGAGAAACTCAAACACTGTTGGCTTGAAAACTCCATGACGGCTGCTGGATAAAATATTGAGGTGAACAGAAGGGCCTTGCTGGGCTGGAGAAAGAGAGAGAAAATAGCAATGGAATGAACTTTAAAAACAAGACAGTAACTTATCTGACATTAGAATGAGGTGAGGTCTTGTCCTTATTTATCTAGGTTCAGTGATATTTTAAAGTTCTTCGACTCAAGTCTTCTTGGTGAAAGAATGTATAAACTTTCAGAATTCTTCTTTAGGTAGCACAGCAAGGAAGCTCATTCTAAAATGTATTAAATCTGCTATTTCTAATTTAAGTAACCATCACCTGAATATTTTACAGAGGTATTTAACAGTTTTGTTTAAGCATGGAGTATTGGTAGACTGTCAGCCCTAGTAATTTCTTTGCAGGCAGGCTTACCCAGAAAAGTTACTGCAAGGATACTTCCATAAGGCAGTGGCAATAATAATAATAATAATAATAATAATAATAATAATAATAATAATACATTTTTATTTATAACCCGCCCTCCCCAGTCAAAATCGGGCTCAGGGCGGCTAACACTAATAAAATTACAATAAGACATAAAAGAAAATAAAACAATTAATTAAAATACAATATTAAAATTTAAAATTTAAAATGCAGCCTCCTTTTAAGTAGTCCATAAATCCAAACCATGAAGGAGGAAAACACAGGGGTCAGACTGAATCCAACCCAAAGGCCAGGCGGAACAGCTCTGTCTTGCAGGCCCTGCGGAAAGATGAAAAATCCCACAGGGCCCTGGTCTCCTGTGAAAGAGCGTTCCACCAAGTTGGGGCCAATACTGAAAAGGCCCTGGTCCTAGTTGAGGCCAATCTAGCCACCTTATGGCTCGGGATCTCCAGAATATTGTTGCTTGTGGACCTTAAGGTCCTCCACGGGGCATACCAGGAGAGGCGGTCCCGTAGGATAACCCACCCTCACCCCAACCCTCATAGAACAATATGCTGGTGTGAAAAATCATCATGTGATCCAAGCAGCCATTGGCTACCAATGTAATGTGAAAGGCAGCCAGAGAGGAAGCTTGCTGGTAGCAGCCAAGTTAAGCCTTCAAGGTGCAATCCTGTGCATACTCAACTGGGAGTAGGGGCAGGCAAATTTGTTCATTTCAGATTCCCCCCGTTTCTTATTTTTTCCCCCAATCTTAAATTCAATTCTCCGCATTTCCACATCAGTTTGCAATTTTAGTGCACCTTTCTTGTAACAGGCATACTATGTATGCATTTTTTGCACAGTATTAATTTCTTTGCAAAGCTATTCCCCCCCCTTAAATAATGCATTTTTGTACGCTCTTTTCACAAATATCTGGATTTTTATGCACACTTCACCTTAGTACATGCAATTGTGTATGCACTCCTTGGCTGGAGAGCTGCATTGCAAAATTTGGAGATGTGAATTTCAAAGGATGACTGAGTTTCAGTTCACATATTGTTTTGGAAAGTGCGATTCAGTGGTTCGAATCCCTGCAATGGGGTGAGCTCGCATTGCTCGGTCCCAGCTCCTGCCAACCTAGCAGTTCGAAAGCACACACACACAAAAAGTACAAGTAGATAAATAGGTACCGCTCTGGTGGAAAGGTAAACAGCATTTCCGTGCGCTGCTCTGGTTTCGCCAGAAACGGCTTAGTCATGCTGGCCACATGACCCGGATAAACTGTCTGCAGACAAACGTTGGCTCCCTCGACCTGTAAAGCGAGATGAGCGCCGCAACCCCAGAGTCATCTGTGACTGGACTTAACTGTCAGGGGTCCTTTAGGAACTGAATTGACTTGCTCCACCATCCCTACCTGGTAGTAAGCTCCATTGAACTCAATAGGATTTACTTTTGCATACACTTGGATAGGATTCTACTGTTAATGTGTGGCTCAGGCCTGATTATTGGTGTCACCATACACTGCGTGGGTCACTTTCAACTAACCAAGTGCTTTAGCAGAAGCCAGTGTGAAGATTCCCACTGTGTGCCCTCTGTGACTCCTCCAAATTCACTCTGGTGAGTCGGGGAACCCCCAGAATAGTGTGCACTCTAAGAAGGAGACCATTCCATCTGGCAAGCAGCAATGCTTGTGGTAACAGAACAATAAAGGTAAAGGTAAAGGTACCCCTGACCATTAGGTCCAGTCGTGACCGACTCTGGGGTTGCGCACTCATCTCGCATTATTGGCCGAGGGAGCCGGCGTATAGCTTCCGGGTCATGTGGCCAGCATGACAAAGCCGCTTCTGGCGAACCTGAGCAGCACATGGAAATGCCGTTTACCTTCCCGCTGTAGCGGTTCCTATTTATCTACTTGCATTTTGACGTGCTTTTGAACTGCTAGGTTGGCAGGAGCTGGGACCGAGCAACGGGAGCTCACCCCGTCACAGGGATTTGAACTGCCGACCTTCTGATCAGCAAGCCCAAGAGGCTCAGTGGTTTAACCACAGCGCCATCTGGGTCCCTTATAACAGAACAATAATAGCAGCAAAAAGTTGAATTCCACCCCAGAAGGCTGAAGGGAGATACTGAATGTTGAATACTCCTTGTTCTCTCTGGCAACTTTAGGTTTCTGTGCTTTGTATTATGCCATTTCTGATGGCAGAGGCATCAAGTCCCACACGGTATTGGGGGGCTCGTTGAATGTGCATGATGTCACACTTGCAACACACATGTGTGATGTCACATGCAATGGAAAGAGGCTGTGAGGCCCGATGGGGTCCTCTGCCACTGTGGGTAGGTCCTGTGGTGAGGCCCAGCCCCTCACGTTTTGGGGCACTCAGCCACAACCCCGCATACTAAGGGTCAAGAGCTGAACTGTCCTCAGTTTCATAGAGTTGGCATGTGTGGCTGATGGGATATTTCTCCCCTCAGAATCTCAGCAACAAGCATGCCGGCACAAATTAACCGAGACTGCAATGCAGAAATTTCAGGGCCTCAGCTCAGAGCAGAAATTACAAGATGGCCACAAATGTAGTAGCAATAAGACTTTTTTTTTAAAAGGAAACAAGAGAGTATTGGGGGGGGGAGAGAAAAAGACGTGCAAGAAATGGGAAAGCAAGTAAAGAGGCAGGTTGCTTGCAAAGAGCACAAGACTATAAATGAGATCAGGTTGCGCTGTTCTCGGAAGCTCCCCAAAGTAAAGGGGACATCGAGTCTGACAGCTTTTCATGCTTGAGAATAATTTCTCTACTTTGAAACACTGAGCTTCTGCATTGCTAAGTGCTTCCTCTTTGATAAAATACATTTTTTAAAAAAAACTTTGGGAGCACACTTTCTGCTTCCTTCTGAAATCATGATGAAAGGGGCAGCTCGCGTCCAAGTGAGCTTCACATTGATTATTTGTAAGGTTTTTTTTCGTGTGTGTGTGTGTGTGTGTGTGTGTGCATTTATCTTATATAAACAGGAATAACTTTAATTCCTTTGGGTCCCATGCAGTTTTCCTCAAGTTCTCATGGCATTTAGAATGGCCTGGGGAGAAGCTTGGATAAACATGAATGGGAAATTGAAAAGACAAGTACCTAACTTGACCCATTCTCCCCATTCTAGTATTCAGCCTTTAGTACAGGCGCACTCTGAGGAATAAAAGCAAGCTAGATGGAGAAAGTAGAACTGCCTTGCATGCAGCCATTTAAAGGTCTGGCCAGCTCCCCCATCTCTAGTAGTTTCTGCTCTTGGTATGGTTGGAAGAACTAACCTTCAGCCATAAACCATTATGCAAACACACTGTTTTCTTTGGGCCTGCCCAGCAAGAGCTGCAAAATAATTTAGGGAATTACAGTACTTGAAGGACAGGCAACTTTTGTATCAGTAATCTTTATTTGATTCCCTCACCCCAAATGTAGCAAATTTTTATACATTGGTTCCAGCTGACCCACAGAAGTCCATAGGTGCCAAGTCTCCCACTGAAAAATGCGGGATCAACAGCGGCGCGACACAGGAAGTCGCTTCTACACATGTCCGGACATGCGTAGAAGCGACTTCCGGTGCCGTGCTAGCCATGTCTGGGCACTGGAAATCGTGCGGCGCCAGGACCCAAAATGGAGCCTCCCTGGCAGGTAGGAAATCTGGGGGATTTCCGGGATTTTTTTTCAGTCCGGGCTGCCAGCGGGAATCGACTTTAAAAATGGGAATTTCCCGCAAAAAACAGGAGACTTGGCAGCTATGCAGAAGTCTAGGATTGTCCTTTGGTTGTGGTAAAGGTGTTGTGAGAAACTGCCTTCATCTTTCAGCCCAGGTAAGAGCATGGAGCAGATTTCTCTTTCTCTCTCTTTTTTTTTTAAAAGGAGGGAGAGATAATGTAGGAGATGTAAACAATCACTTGTACGGTTGTTGAATGTAAGATGGATCAGAAGCTGGACTGAAGCTGGATACTTCTTCAACCATGGAAAGTCACTGATATTACTGATCAAAACATTCTAAAAAAAAGGGTTTTCTGTGAGAGCAACCCTAACCGAGGTTGAGGAGGCATTGAGTGGTAAATTATCTGCTGCATTTGCAGACCTGCCAGTCATGGCTGATGAAATGGGCCAGTTTTCTACCACGAGTCCTGCTCCGCCCCCATCTTGTCTGGTTTGGGGCTTTACAATGAGTACCCCTGGTGAGGACATTGCTGGTGATAGTGTTCGCTCTGCTGCACTTCTGGCAGGTGCTGTGGGAGGTCTCCGTGGCAGTGGAAACCCCACCCCCATTAAATGAGGCCAGTGGAAAGACACTTCCATAGTACCCTAACCCCCTTTAGCAGCGCATATCAGGGGGCAGGATTCCTCCGCCTTTAAATTTATTCAAGGCATTTCTTCCTTAGATGTCGAATCCAGCTTCAATATTTGGAAGAGTGCAAGCCTTCCAAGTCTTTAGGATTATCTGTTTAGCCACAGGGGCTGTATATTTAATCTAGAACATCTGTGACTAGTCCAAGATCCAGATGACTGGTATGTATCCAATTATTAAGTGAACAAATGACAACTCAAAATTTGTAGAGTTGGGCTGATTCATCGTATGACTGCTGATAGAACTTATGGATAGCTTTGCATTCTTAATATGGATGGGTCATTGCTGGGCATCCCAGTTCCCTTCTTGATAATACAGCAAACAAAGTTAATTAAAAAGGAAGATTTATTGCAAAAACAGAGTTCGCCGGACAGCTCCAACAAGCCACTAGTCTCATCAATCATGATGACTCTTCTGAAGACTACTTCCTCTGAGACCAGAAGCAACTGAACTTTCGATTCTGAATTCTCTTGTTTTGCTTCCTGTCTTGGAGCCCTCCCATTCGCCGAGACTGTGGACTGGGAGGGTCAGCTCCCGCCTCTTCCCCATTCTCTGATAGGCTGTCTCTTAGCTCTTTCCCGCCAGATGAACTGCTTCCTTCTCTGTTTGCGGCATTTTGCACTTCTCGAGAGTGTTGTCAGGGTTAAGTCATCCCCTTATCAACCCATATTCCTAGGGGTGGGCAGGTGACTTGGCACTAGCCAAGGCTCATCTTGCCTGGCAGTTAACCCTCTCTGTTCCTGGCTTTTTCCTTCACTGGGAGCTGGCTGCAAACCTTCTCTGGGGGCTGGTTGGCTCATTCATGACAGTCATCTGGAGGCGGGCGGGTGTGGAGGATTCCCTGGTCCTGAATGGGGTAACTGTGCCCCTGAAAGACCAGGTGCACAGCCTGGGAGTCATTTTAGACTCACAGCTGTCCATGGAGGCACAGGTCAATTCTGTGTCCAGGGCAGCTGTTTATCAGCTCCATCTGGTACGCAGGCTGAGACCCTACCTGCCTGCAGACTGTCTAGCCAGAGTGGTGCATGCTCTAGTTATCTCTCGCTTGGACTACTGCAATGCGCTCTACGTGGGGCTACCTTTGAAGGTGACCCAGAAACTACAACTAACCCAGAATGCGGCAGCTAGATTGGTGACTGGGAGCGGCCGCCGAGACCACATAACACCGGTCCTGAAAGACCTACATTGGCTCCCAGTACGTTTCCGAGCACAATTCAAAGTGTTGGTGTTGACCTTTAAAGCCCTAAATGGCCTCGGTCCAGTATACCTGAAGGAGCGTCTCCACCCCCATCGGTCTGCCCGGACACTGAGGTCCAGCACTGAGGGCCTTCTGGCGGTTCCCTCACTACGAGAAGCCAAGTTACAGGGAACCAGGCAGAGGGCCTTCTCGGTAGTGGCACCCACCCTGTGGAATGC
Source organism: Zootoca vivipara (assembly GCF_963506605.1). Classification (NCBI taxonomy): domain Eukaryota; kingdom Metazoa; phylum Chordata; class Lepidosauria; order Squamata; family Lacertidae; genus Zootoca; species Zootoca vivipara. Next base: position 76,455,445 of record NC_083283.1, read on the forward strand.
CCTCCCACTAGAGGTCAAAGAGAACAACAATTACCAGACCTTTAGAAGGCATCTCAAGGCAGCCCTGTTTAGGGAAACTTTTAATGTCTGATGGATCTCTGTATTTTAGTGTTTTGTTGGAGGCCGCCCAGAGTGGCTGGGGGAACCCGGCCAGATGGGCGGGGTATAAATAATAAATTATTATATTATATTATTATTATTATTATAGCATCTACTTCTCCAGCATAAAATAACTGGTATCATTATTTGATTCTCAGTAATCTTTTTTTAATATATAAGTCTTGAGTAGTGAATGGTCAACCCTTTCCTCTCTCTTTCTCTTTGTGAGCGGCCTGCCATCAAGCCTTTCTGACGAGAGGCAATGCTTGAGGCATGTTTCCGTTTTCCCCCCGCAAATCAATTTCCCCTCCTCCCTTTTAACCACATATTAAAATATTTGAAAATAATAATAATAATTATTTCTTCGCAAGACATATGAGAAAGCTATCTTGGTCTGAAAGAATCGTCACTGGATTCAATAAATTTCTCTGGAGGGTGGCACCAGCTGATTCACAGATAATATGTTACGATAACCAGATGCTGTGACATATATTCAAGTCACCACACAGCTTTCAGAAATTAGTTTTATTCTCCCCCCCCCTTTGAGAGAGAGAGAGAGAGAGAGAGAGAGAGAGAGAGAGAGAGAGAGAGAGAGAGAGAGAGAGAGAGATGTTTTTGGGACAACTGTCAAAAGTAAGGCTGTTTGTCTGGAAAGAAAGTTACATGGTCAAGATGCAAAATGTTTTGAAAAATGAGGCATGAGCCTTTCTCCTAGCTATTTACAGCCTGTGTTGCATTTTTGCAATCCATCACTTGTCACTTTATTATTCCTTTTAGTAGTAAGCAGCAGCTACTCTAACAAATCATTTTCAGATTTACATTACATAATGGATTAATAACACAAACTCCCCGATCTTATCTGTTTCTTACCTGCTGCCACAGCTCTGGTGATGGCTGGGACTTTGTAATTCATCCCAGCATTAAAATTTTATTTTCCAAACGCACTTAAGGAATGTCAGCACCACTGGGATTGTTCGGAAAGGTTATTCATGATAGCTTACGATGCTGACCTTTACTTAAGACTGAAGTAAACAAGTTGGATCACAGGTATGGGTTCCTCGTAAGTCCAGGCACGCGGTTCTTCTGCTCAGGTGCTCTGTAACATCAACTTGCCCCCCAAGACGCATCTTGGAAATATAAGTGCAAATTAATTAGCTACTGCCTTGACACTAGCATATGGCACAACAGCCTCACACTCCCCTTGAACTGGTTGGTATGTGACATTGCCATTCGCATGGGGCCATGTCCAGCTAACAATCTGTCTGCTCCTTTTGTGTTGGAAAAGCCTCCGTAATTAAAATGAAAACTGTTGCTGTCTTCAAAGTCTTTGAAAACCCCAGGTAGCAGTCCTTTGCCTGGACGAGCAGATTTTTGTGTGTGAATTAATTGTCTTCATGAATACCAAATAGGAGCTGGGTCCTTACCAAAATAAATGCAGGCACATTGTCTAGGCTGCTTCTTTTTACGGTTTTGGTTGGGCTTCGAATGTTACTCAGCCTCATGGTGCACAATGAAGAACGCTCTCTGCTCATGAGTAGCCTTGAGGCTTCAGTTACAGGTAGGTAGCCGTGTTGGTCTGACGTAGTCAAAACAAAATTAAAAATTTCCTTCCAGTAGCACCTTAGAGACCAACTAAGTTTGTCATTGGTATGAGCTTTCGTGTGCATGCACACTTCTTCAGATATCTTCAGATATTCTTCAGGTATCTGAAGAAGTGTGCATGCATGCACACGAAAGCTCACACCAATGACAAACTTAGTTGGTCTCTAAGGTGCTGCTGAAATCAATTTTTTTATTTTGTTACGACTTGAGGTTTCAGTAAAAGATAAATAGTATTTGGTTATGGTGATTCAAAAGCTCATTGGAGTGGAGACCATTTTGCTTATGTCCCTCTAGAAAACTGATCCACGGTAGTGCTAAACAAATCATGTTTAATAAGATATACATTTTAAAAATCCATTTCCCAATGCATCATCAAACTCTACCAACGTTTTGTCACATTGCAGTGTGACCAAGATGCAGATCCCAGAGAACAGATATCTAAGCAGATACCGTAGGTGTTGCTGTAATTCTCAATGGCTCCCATGACATTCTGTGTGCCCTTCTACATAGCTATAGACTTTGCTGAACTCAATGAGATATTTCTGAATAAACAGATAAAGGACAGGGCAGAAAGTAGATCACTTCTTAGATAAAAGGTAACGGACCCCTGGATGGTTAAGTCCAGTCAAAGACGACTACATATGGGGTAGTGGTGCTCATCTCACTTTCAGGCCAAGGGAGCCAGCATTTGTCCACAGACAGCTTCCGGGTCATGTGGCCAGTATGACTCAACCGCTTCTGGCACAACGGGACACTGTGATGGAAACCAGAGTGCACAGAAATGTGATTTACCTTCCCACCGCAACAGTACCTACTGATCTACTTGCACTGGTGTGCTTTCGAACTGCTAGGTTGGCAGGAGCTGGGGCATAGCAACGGGAACTCACTCCGTTGCGGGGATTCGAACCGCCGACCTTCTGATCAGAAAGCCCAAGAGGCTCAGTGGTTTAGACCACAGCGCCACTCGCGTCCCCTTTACCTTACTTCTTATACTTACAGCCACCCATTCACTATTATAGTAACACATAAATACAATTGCTATGAAATTAGCAATATGTTAACAATGGCTTTTAAGTTAAAAAGCATATTCAAGTTAAATTGAGGGTACACTAGATTTTTACTGGTTAGCTACTTTGGGGTGAAAATGAAACTGGAAAGTTCATATGTGTTCAAAAGGGAAGCACTTATTTTTAGGATCCATCTTTCAGCAGCATTGTCTAATAATTCCCTTAGCTGCAAAGCTTTGTGTTTCATATCTAACCTCATATTGACACAACTTGCTCTCTTTGGAACAGAGCTTTTATAATAGACTAGCTTTCGGAATCCCTTACTCCCCAAACAAAAACTGACACAAATAGCCTTATCGCCTTGGGCTGTGGTCTTTCAGGCTTCACAAGATAATCCAGATCAGACTGTCAGAATGTGGTAGGGGATGCTATGTTTGTCCCCATGGAACAGATTTCTACAATAACTCCTTTGCATAAGTGGATAATCCTAGTGGCTCTAAGAAATGATCTAAGTGTCAAGGGACCAGATCCAGGACACGAGCAGTAATACAAGCAGGATACTAGATCCTTGTCAGCTCCAGTACATGGGTTGAAAAACACAATCCAAATGGGTAACCAGTTTTGATGTTATATCTTTCACTTTTATGCTTCCATGGGAATGATTCCAAACCCACCTCCGAAGATTTTGGATGTACACAAGGAAGCAGAATGAACAAGAAGCTCAACTACTTTATACTGTACTTTTGCTTCTTCCACAACACTGTTACCATCCAAAAATGTTACTTTGACATCTCCCCTGCCTGGAAAATGCATGAACTGAGTGGCGAAGAAACAAGGATTGTATTTCAGATGAGATGGCTGCAGAGGAACAGGATATACAAGGGGGTTTCAGTTTTTGCAGAAGCCGCAAGATCTTTGCGTCACTTGTCAACCTTTCCAGTTGTCCAAGTGCCGTTGCAAATTACCATTCCTGTGTTTATTCACCGTTTTTTCCTTGGTGACCCCAAGATGGTGAATTCTGATAACAATTCTTGAGTGTGAGAGCCAGTGTTTGATTTTCAAAATTGCAGGATTACATGTTTGCCTATCCACTTTATAACCTCAAACACTGAGCCTCGGTATGTTGTATCTTGAGGAATTAGGTTACTATTGTTTTAAAGATGTGCTGTCTTATTTTTTAAATAACAGGATGTGGGATATGAAACAATCTGCAGTTCTGGCCCCTGGGTTTCACTTACAGTTATTGGCTTCTAGTTTTTGCCATATCAGTTTTTGTCAATATTATCCTTTGAAATGTTGCCAGAGTTAGAACCTTCATAAATGTTTTCCCACTACCTTAATTTGTGCAGACTGCAGTCCTATATCCACTTATGTGGGAATAAGCCTCATAAGATTGTGCTGTAAGAAATTACATGGAGGGTGTACATCAGGGATGGGAAAAACTATGACCCTCCAGATGTATGTCATCCCCCCCCCGACCATTGGTCCTACTGGCTAGGGCTGGATTTCATTAAATTTCCAACCTCTTCAGTGACCCCCTTCCTTTTTGCTACACTTCTGTTGTCTTAGGTCTCTTGTCACCTGGATGTGCATAGCTGAAAAAGTTATTCCTCCTGGTCAGTCATGGGGAAAGAGGATTTATTTAAAATAGTCTTACCTCACATTTCCTTTGAAAAGTGCTCAAGGCATCTTACCAAAATGGGCAGAGCAATCAACACTTTGATCGGCCAGAGTAGTGCATGGTTTTGTTAGAAAAGAAGCATCGGTACAGGAGAGAAAACTGACTGCTGATGTGTATTTTTTGGAATTACAAAAATTCCAAGATAGTCTAGAACAGAGGCTGGGATTCTGGGTGTTGTGAACTACAGTCATTGGTTATGTTCCCTAATTCATAGTAATGTAACAAGTAAAAAGGGGGCCTCTGACCATCAGGTCCAGTCGTGTCCGACTCTGGGGTTGCGGCGCTCATCTCGCTCTATAGGCCGAGGGAGCCAGCGTTTGTCCGCAGACAGCTTCCAGGTCATGTGGCCAGCATGACAAAGCTGCTTCTGGCGAACCAGAGCAGCGCACAGAAACAGCGTTTACCTTCCCGCCGGAGCGGTCCCTATTTAACTACTTGCACTTTGACGTGCTTTCGAACTGCTAGGTGGGCAGGAGCTGGGACCGAGCAATGGGAGCTCACCCCGTCGTGGGGATTTGAACCACCGACCTTCTGATCAGCAAGCCCTAGACTCTGTGGTTTAACCCACAGCGCCACCTGGCTCCCCTAATGTAACAAGTAGAAGCTTTTAATCTTTCCAAGTCGGAAATCCAACACTGGCAATGGGTCTGATAGCCATAGTGTCCTTGGAGGGACACAAGTTCTTGACCTGTGGTCTAGATTAATTAAGGCCACTGAAATACTACTTGAATGAAACCTTCATTGAAGTCTGTAAAACTTCATTGAAGTCTGTAAAAAAAAAGTCTGTGCTTCAAATTCTGTAGAACAAACATTCAATAGCTTTTCTGTTATATCTCAATGAGTTCTGTCGCTTGTTCAAGGCACTGGCTGACTTCTGTAAAACTAAATGGCTGTCAAGACAAACTGGATCACAGAATAGATGGAAAAGGCTCCCTATGGTCTGAAAATTCCTGTCTGTCCAGGAATAAGGACTGTTCTAGGTGTGGACTGGCTGTCAGTTTGCTTTTCTTAGTACAGAAAGTATCAGTCTGATGTGTAGAGATCTTTCCTCTTCTAATTAATTCAAGAGGGTTCTGGAAGCATCTCTGTGTGAAAGAAACAAGCATAAGGTTCATGATGTTTGGGTTATTCCTTCAGAGCAGCTGAGTACAGCTGGCTTAAACTGGTTCTGTTATCTCTTTCAGTCAAGGTCATGCTGACTATAATAAGAGGCCAGAAAGAGCCTGGGTTTCACTTTCTCTTTCGCTCTCTTTTTCTTCTGGTGTGGTGTTCTGTACATAAAATGCTTAGTGTTAAGTTTTAGACTTATTATAATTTATTATATATTTAAGTTAAGTCTGCTGCAACTGGATTTCTTATGGACAGTGCCAATCCTGAATGTATTGGATTTGTGACCATTACGCTTATTTGCCTTCAGTAGCAGTAAAGCTCTGCTGGATGAAATATAATTGCTTCGGTCTATTTTTTGGGAATCCTGCAAGGTTTAAGGTCGGGCGCCCTGGCGCTGAGGGGCAGAAATTGCTCCGGCGCTCCCGCCCTCACAGGGTGCAAAATGGTTTCCACGTGGCTTCGCCACGCAGCGCCCCGCCTACCGGCCTGGTGCCCTGGCGCACCGCGCCACCGGGGCTCTACCTAGAGCCGGCCCTGGTTTAAGTTTTTATTCTGCTAACTATATGTCAGAGTTTTGCTCTGGATCAATATTGAGTAGAATTTAATGGCACTGGCTACACTTTTATTAGACTGGAACCTACAGTTCTTTGATATAAAAAGCGGAAGGAAAGATCAGCTGCTGCTTTCAAGCCCAGGCTGACTTGTAGGTACCTGTCAGAGGGTCGTCGTGGCTACTCTAGAGTAACTCCGCCTGAGTCCAGTTTGTCTTCAAAGACGTTTATTGTGCTACTTATTTACAGTGTAGAGACAGCTTAAAACATTACCTCTCATCCCGAATCAGAATCCGGCAATGGCGTACACCTGTTCCTACACCAGCAAAGTAGTCGGGGCACCCCAAAACGCCACCCCCTTGACCTGCGTTGTGGCGCTTTTCTTACTTCTTGCGCCAGAAGGAGCGATGCCCTTTCAGCTTCCTCCCTGAGCGGTTGGTGCCCTGGCTCCCTGAGCACCTGCCTGCATCCCTCCGCCCCCGAGCTTTCCCATTGTTCCTCCCTCTGATTTCTCTCCTTCTCTGAGTCTCCCCCTCCCCCTCTGGCTGCTTCAGAACCACTGGTGCTCTCTGTACTTGACGAGGTGGACGTCAGGATGATGGGGGCTGGCTCCCTGTAGGGAGTCACCCTTACAGTACCCCAGGAAGAGTAGTGGTTCATGATCATTAATTACAAGGATCAAACCTGATTCTACAGGCAGTAGTCTGTAGAAGACCATATCTGGGCGTGTGGTCACTATGACATAGGCAAAAACCTCCCTGTCCCTGAATATGGTGACTGAGTAAACTGTATGAAGGTCCATGTACTAACTCACCCACTGGGAGGGCCCTCAACAGACTGGGTGGGTGGAAAATCCCAAGATGGTCAGCAAAGAGGGTGGCCTGCACCTGGCCACCCAGGGGTTGGATAGGCACAGTTCCTCGGCTCCGGCCCCGGCCCTCAATTGGCCTTGCGGACAAGGCCCACCTCAGTTGGAAGGTCCAGAAGGGCTGGAGGTGAGTAGCATCTGGTTGCCATCCTCTACCCCAGCAGTGCAGGAAGATGGTAGTCTCCGAGGACCAGCCACAGTCATGCTTGAGGAAAATGCTGCCCGCCGAGCCTAATAGTGAGCGGATGTTTTTCAAGGTAGGGTACTATGATGGTGACCAGGAGATGGTGGGGAGGTGAGGAATTGCTTGCTCATATTTGCTTCTGGGTTGTGCTGGTAATACAATTAACTTTACCATAGCTTCTGAGTCTTGCCCACAATGAACTGAACTATGTCAGCCCTGAACACTTTTTGTGGTATCATTCCCTCTATTTCCACAGTTCAGGCTGTGAGTGTCATAAGTCATGTGGCCGAAATGGCACCGCTCATGTGCAAGAGAGAGGTATCGGAAGGCTTGGGGAACCCCACAGCTTGCAGAAGCACGAACAAATCTTCAGAGTGTGCGTGGAAACACACAGCAGTCGTGGAATGCTGACTGTTTGTTGGAAAAGGGGAAGGGAAATGGAGAAGGATTGAATTGAGTGGAAAAGGGGAAGGGAAATGGAGAAGGATTGAATTGAGTGGGTCGCATTCTGAACTGTAGCATACCCCACTGTAATCTTTCATTTTAGTTTATATATACATATAATTTCAATTCAGATAACAGCCATTTATGATCTCTGAGATCTGGACTATAGCTGAAGGCTGAGAGACATTAATAACACCAATGGCTATAAAAACTGAAGGAAGATGATCCAGCTTCGCAACTGGTTTTTTAATTCCTTCTTTACTTCCTTATTACTACTGCAGAACAACACTTTCTGAGCATTTCTGTCCTCTAGCTTGCACCATTTCCCCCAGGCAGCCTCTGCTGCCTTCTTTATTAGCCATGTATTTTGTGAATTCTTAGAAGATACATACATTCTGCATGCACTTATGGGCTTTGATTTACTGCGTGCAATATTTGGGCTGCTTTCAGCTGACATTTATTACAGCATAATAGTGTTAGTCATCAAACCCTAGCTTTTATTTTTCTTCTAAATCAAATCTTATTAATAGGTTCAATTAGCTGAGTTGATCACATTCCCTTCCAAATGGCACCTCGCAATGTTAGCACTTCGAAACGGGAAAAGTGGTCACCATTGTCGCCAGCTGTGCTTTGTTCGCCTCTCCTTCAAAAAGCAGGTTAATCTCAAATGAAGCAGCAGCAAATAGCCTCCAGCAAAAATGCAAATACAGGTCTTGTTCACATAGCAAGGGTTGTAAGGGTATTAATTTAGAAGCTATGGCTGACTTGGTGCTACCATTTTGTCCACCTGTATTTTAATTGGTTGGAGTGCTGCCCTCCTGATTTAACTTGAGTGGATCCCTTTCCAGACCAATCTGTCAGATGATTCCCAATATAGAAATCCCATGAGAGCATGTTTAGGATTGCCATATTTTAAAAAGTAAAAAAACAGGACACCCCAAAATTGTTGAGCTTTTCTGTATGAAAACGCCAAGAAAATACAATTTTTTGATCAAATTGCCTAAGATCCAGGACAAGGGCTACCTTTCAGAAATGTCCCCCAAGACATCAATTTCGCCTTTGAAATTCCAGTAATGTCCAGGAAAATCTGGGTGTATGGCACCCCTAAGCACATTGTAAAATCAAGCCATGCATGTCTCCCCAGGTTTTTAATGTGGTCATTTTCTTTATAGCATGTGCATTTTTCAAAAGTTGCAAATGAATTAAATCCCTGTTTCCTGTGCCCTGTTGCCAGACAATGAACTTGAACTCCCAGCTCCAATTCTACCAAAGACTTTAATGCTCAAATCAGAATGGTATATAAGGCAAATGAAAGCTTCCAAAGTTCAGCAGGTGCAACAAGAGGCGAGAATGCATGACGAAGACGTTCATCCAACAAGTGGCATGCCTCCTGCACCCTCCTTGTGAAGTGGGCACATCTGTTTGCACAGCAAGCACCCCCAAATCCTAGGATTAGGCAACTAAACAAGCATTGCTTTGAGTAGGCTGGCTGATAAATGCTTGTCTGACCTGTCACTGCCAGCATCATTCCCTTGGAGATGGGGGTGGAGTTAGAGCCATCTTGGCATCAGATTTACTCTCAGCCATCTTCCCCAAAGGGGGAGGTTCCTTGGTGTCAGGAGGTGGGCCCATGACTGGAAGAGGTGAGCTAGGGGTGTTTGGTGGTTTAGGGGTGGGATATTCCTCTGTCAGCTAAAACTGGAAGTCTTTTTTAGCCCTTTCAGTCCAAGAGGACCCAATGGACAACCCAAAGCATTGGGCTGCCCAGTCCAGAATCAGAGAATATTTCACTGCCAGGTAGATGAGACAGTCACACCCAGAAGTAGCTGAGTGTTGCCCATTCTAGTTTCAAGAGGACCTGACACCACCTCAATAGAAGACCAAGAGAGTTTGCTGCTTAAAGAAGTGCACAATTCTGCTGTGGGCAACAATTTTAAAAGGTGTTGCTTTGCCATTCAGACTCCGGTTCCTACCTTCATCTATACCCCCTCCTTTACTTAACCTGTTGTACAGCAGGGGCCTGCAATGCTTCAGCTGTTTGACTACCTCTCTCTTCAGGGCCGGTCCACTCATGAGGCAAGGTAAGACAACTGCCTCAGGTGGCACGATCCACAAGGGCAGCAAATCCCAATGTAGATCTTTATCTCTCCCCCACACCCTGCTCTTGGTGTAGCTTTTCACTCACCCCTTCTTCCCCAGGGGGGAAGGAGATGCCATTCTGTAGCTTGCCTCAGGTGCCAAAATGTCTTGCACTAGCCTGGTCCCTCCTCAGCCAAAGAAATCAAAACAAGAGGTTTTTCAAGGTCCTGGTGGCCTATCATATATGGGTGGTGTTCAGCTGGATGGGTCCAGTGGTGAAGCTGCATGCTCTGGCTCCGGGGGCAGAGAGCAGGCGGGAGCGGGGCTGGCATGTGCTCCTCCGCCAGTGGATGGGTCATACATTGTGCAGGTTGTATGTTGTGCAGGGCAGATTTATTCCTTAGATAAAAAGGTAAAGGGGCCCCCGACCATTAGGTCCAGTCGTGACCGATTCTGGGGTTGCGACGCTCATCTCGCGTTATTGGCCGAGGGAGCCGGCGTACGGCTTCCAGGTCATGTGGCCAGCATGACAAAGCTGCTTCTGGCGAACCAGAGCAGCACAGGGAAATGCCGTTTAGATAAGGAAGGAATAAATGGGAAAACTTTGTGCCTCTTTCCTGTTCAGCTCTTCATGTAGAGGAGGCATGGCCAAACTCGGCCCTCCAGATGTTTTAGGACTACAACTCCTATCATCCCTAGCTAACAGGACCAGTGGTCAGGGATGGTGGGAATTGTAGTCCCAAAACATCTGGAGGGCCAAATTTGGCAATGCTAGATGTAGAGTCTTCTGTAGCACACCCTGCTATGACCAGCCTAGGAGTATTCTACTAATTGGGCTTCTCATCTTACAAGTCTGAAAGCCATGCAAAATACAGGGGAGAGGATGTGGATCATAAGAAGGCCAAGTCCAAATGGATGAAAACCGAAATGGATGAAAGGCTTTCCTTGCTAAGCTCATATTCTCTCTTAATGCAACAAAGTGCTGCTAATGACCATGTGAATATTTGTTACATCAAGCCCCCTCTCTCTCTTTTTGGAAAATATCTTTGAATGAGATCTTTTCATTTTTTAATTTTGACTGCCCATTGACTGCATGTATTTAGTCACAAATGGTAACTGTACACAATCTTAGAAAACAAGTGGAAACTGTGTGTGATTAAAGCACCCTGTTTCCAAGTGTTATGAAGGTTTCCCTGCTCTCTTTAGGGAAGTGACTTGTGTAATCCAGAAGACTGAGTAGAATTCAAGGTTGGCAAGTGAGCCTGGGATGAGGGGCACCCATAGGCCTGCCGAGATGGGGGCAGGGCGATGGCCTCCCTGGAACAAAAGTGGGTGGCTCACTTGTCCCAAGAGCCCGCGCGGTGTCGCAAACCCTGCCCACCCAAGGGAGGGGGCGAGCGGATATTATTTCTGTCCTGAGTTTATGGTGGATAAAGATTCATAGAATCATAGAGTTGGAAGAGACCACAAGGGCCATCCAGTCCAACCCCCTGCCAAGCAGGAAACACCATCAAAGCATTCTTGACATATGCCTGTCAAGCCTCTGCTTAAAGACCTCCAAAGAAGGAGACTCCACCACACTCCTTGGTAGCAAATTCCACTGCCGAACAGCTCTTACTGTCAGGAAGTTCTTCCTAATGTTTAGGTGGAATCTTCTTTCTTGAAGGCATTGGGGGGGCACTGTGGTGGTATTTTTTGGGAGTATCTTGTATGCCTTTTGACTTAACCCGTTGCACGTTCTTCAGAAACAGAATACAATCACAGAACGCCTAGTCCCCTACATAAGGGGAAAGCTTCCACTCAGCTTAGATTTTTCTCCCTATTAAGAAGACATTGTCTGATTCAGTGAAATAATAAAATTAAGCATGCAAGAGATCCAACTTAAGTGATTTTTGGAGGCAAATGAACCTGAGCATAAAACAATTTTCTTTTTATCCTCATGAGCACTATTTCCATGCTAGATTAGGTTGCTGTGTGTTTCCACAGTCTCATGAATACATTTAAAAAGCACTGGAATTGAGTCAAGTCAAATAGCTACCCATGCCTTTGATTATAATCCATATTAGATCCCAACCATTAAAAATCAGAATCTCTCATACACAGCTTTCTCGTTTAAACAACTCCTTTTAACCCCCGAGATAATGCTCCGACTTTATATGTGGGCCGATATCAGCGTTTGCTTTAGTTGTGAATGCGTGTTTGATAGAATGCTTTAATGCTGCTTCAATTTAACAAGATACACTTTAAAGGTTTTCATTAGGGAAATGGGGTGTTATGCAAAGTAGTTAAAATGGAAGTTAAAGCAAAGGAGTTTTCTTTTTAATGAAAAGTAAGAAGTCAAGAGAGGTGAACAGAAAGAATAGTCACCCTGAAAATAATTACCTTGTGTTGTAACGAACCCATATCTTCAGAAAATAAGCACAGGGTTAGGCTGTAGGGTGCTAGACCAGGTCTAACCACTAACATGACATAAGGCTTGTCCACACTTCCTCTTGTTCCACTACTCTTCAGTGCTTAGCTTATTTTTCCTAAATTGCTATTTTGTTAATGCTGTTTATAGATTATAAATGCCATGTTGATTTGTTAAGTCATATAATATGACTTTTGCTGCGGTCGTAATGTTTTCTGGTTGCTGTTTCATTAATAGTGTTTCATAGATTGTAATTACCTTATTGATGACTTGGTAGCCATTTTATGCGATTTATGCTGTATTTGAAATGTCCTATCGTGCTCTATTAAGCTGCCCTTTGAGATTTAGCAGAATAAAAAGCGGAATAGAAATATCATCAACCAATTGATGAAATGAGCAAACGCCGTTCAGCTTTTCTGCGGAATGCTGTTTATTCCAATTTAGAGCTAAAGAGTGGGTTTTCACTGGGAAAATAGCGGGGCAAGGGGGATACTGCTCAGATTTGTGATCCTAAGCACTTCCTGGAGAAGAGTCAAAAGTGCAACAATAACTGGTTTACGTGGGGCGGCTTCTCCTCACAGCCTTAGCTAAAGGTGTGGGAATGAGGTTTACAATGGGTGTTCACACCTGGAGCCCTGAGGCAGAGCACCTGTCAGAGTTGAAAGAAGGCAAGTATTGTTCATTTACTCTTTGGATTTTCATTTTGCTTCTCAGATTGCTGGATGTCTGAGATCAGGAAATAATTCTGGGAGCTAACTTTTGAATGGTAGCCCTAGCCACATGACACAAACTGGCTTCATATAGAACATGCATGATATGGGAGTCAGTCATTTGTGGAAGGGGTCTTCAGTGAGATGGTCAAGCCTGACTTTGTTTCACTGCCATCGCCTCTGCCACTACACAGGGAGCTGGGTATGTTTAGCCTGGAGAAGAGAAGGTTAAAGGGTGATATGATAGCCATGTTCAAATATATGAAAGGATGTCATACGGAGGAGGGAGAAAGATTGTTTTCTGCTGCTCCAGAGAAGCGGACACGGAGCAATGGATTCAAACTTCAAGAAAGAAGATTCCACCTAAACATTAGGAAGAACTTCCTGACAGTAAGAGCTGTTCGGCTGTGGAATTTGCTACCAAGGAGTGTGGTGGAGTCTCCTTCTTTGGAGGTCTTTAAGCAGAGGCTTGACAGCCATATGTCAAGAATGCTTTGATGGTGTTTCCTGCTTGGCAGGGGGTTCGACTGGATGGCCCTTGTGGTCTCTTCCAACTCTATGATTCTATGATTCTACACTTCTGGAAGCCATTACCCCTTCTGGAAGTGTGGTGCCAGCTTCCAGAAGCACGGTGACTGGAAAGCCACAGCAGAAGGAGAAGGAAGAGTGGGTGATGGGTGGGGGCAAGGTATGTAGGTGTGCTTTTGGGGTTCCATATTTTGGTCCCGCGCTCTGGTGTGAGCCAGAGCATGGGAGACAAAACGGGACATCTGAGATGAGTTTATATATATTTCTAATAAATTTATTTATTTGGTTTTTCAGATTAAAATTTTAAAGTCACATATCCAACATACAACATAGAAACTAGATTCCAAAGAATCTCCTGGACTTCCCCCATCTCCTTTATGGGTCCTATTGTCAGGGCCATCTTACCCATAGGTGCTAGGGGTGCAGAACACCCAGGTGCTGGGCTCTCAAGGGTGCCAGGCTGAGAGTCCGGGGCCCAAGAGTTGAGTCCGGGGAAGAGCCTGCCCGTCGGTCGGAGCGCCACGATGGGCTCTTCTGCTGTGGGTGGCTCTGCAGGCACCGGGCGGATCTTTGCACCCTGGCGTCGCATATGCTTAAGACAGCCCTGCCTATTGTTAATCATTTCCTCCTACATCTTTTATAATAATCCAAACCTTTAACCTCTCCATTGTGTCCAAAATTCACTATTAAACTGCAAGTGATACAATGGTTTTTAAGATAAATTATAAATTTTCCCCAGCATCTGGGATGGGGATTAGAAACTGGGTCAGCTTCTGGAAATCTGGGATATCCTTCTTAAAACAGGACAGTTGAGCCGTTATGTCATGATTGTTTCTTTGTCCCTTCCCTGGCAAACAAAAAGTGCCCGTCTATGTGGTGCGCACACTCCTGGTAGTGCCACTGCAGCCATGGTTTTAGCTTTACTGCCCTTCTCATCATATGGTGAAGGGGCATGGGCAGTTGGGTGTGCTTCAACCAAATGTGGCCTGCAGAGGGTTGGCCACTTTCTGATCTAGCTCCCCTCCTCCAAAAATAGTTCCCTACCTCTTTTCTAGACCAAACTCGGACTGAAACTCTTACTGTTCTCCTACTTTGCAGTCAGCTCTTCCCTGTTCTCTCTCTCCTTCTCAACTCTGTGCCACACCCCCCCCCCCCCCGCTACCTTGGAATATGGTTCTATGAAAAATCTCAGACTCTCCCTGGATAAAAAAAAAAGCATCATTTGAATAATCCAAATATGCCTGTAGCTGCTCTTAGGACAGCTTCTGAAGCAGGCTATCCAAATTATCACAAGATCTATACAAGATCTCAAAGCAGCTGTTTTATTACAGAAAAATTTCAGGAACAGACTGGAAAGAGAAGTTTCTGAATTGGAACTCATTACCAAGCTTAAAACCATGGAGCCACCTGGGATGAATAAAGACATTGGATTCTTATCTCATTATGCATGATCAAGCTTTCTTTAGCACCTCAGCCCTTGCTCCCCCCCCGGACCTATTGCAGTCATCAACAGTCGTTAACAGCCATCTACAGGTTTACCACTCCCATCAGCCACTCCCATCAGCCCATCAGCCCATCAGCCCATCACCACTCCCATCAGCCCATCAGCCATTCCCATCACCCCCACCCTCTGAATATACATAAGGGTCTGGTGGATTCTGTTTCAGTGTATCTGACGAAGTGTGCATGCACACGAAAGCTCATACCAAAATAAAAACTTAGTTGGTCTTTAAGGTGCTACTGAAGGAATTTTTTATTTTGCCTCGACTCAGACCAACACGGCTACCTACCTGTAACCAAATTATCACAGTCAGTGAAAGAGACACGTCACACCTGAATTACATTCTGAAGCAAACCTCTTCCTCCCCGCCCGCCCTAAACTTTTTAAAAGAAAACTCCATTGGGATTGCATTTGTGGAAAGCTCAGCAATAACGGAAACCCAATTTTAAAAGAAACCAACCATAAACGCCTGTACACATTAGAAGAGGCTTTGCGTGTGCAGAGGATCCTTTATTTATAAAGCAATCAAGATTGTAAAGGGGAGGAGAATGCAGCTGACAGGACAGGCGAGGAAAGAAAAAGACCAGGGAGTCTCAGTGCATTCTGAGATTGTCAATTGCCAACGAGATGTTCGTTTTAATGCAGACAGGGAATTGTCACAGCTGCATTTCCCTGGCATGGTGGTTGGTTCCACTTCAGGCCTGACAGGCATGTAATTGAACCCGGAGAAGATTTGCTTGCCGCCGTGGAGAGAAACACACTTTAAAGGGCACTGTCATGTCCTCCCTTTCGTGTTCAGAAATATCCCCCACTGTTCGCTTTACGTAATGAATGTTCTCTTATTTTGGTGCCCTGCCTTTCACTTCTATGAACAGTTTAATGGGGATCTTTCAGTCATCCAGGAGGTTTCTACAAACAAAAACATGCCCAATATCCAAACGGCCTGAGGGGAAAACAACATTCTTTCCTGACATCAAGTTTTGCAGGCAGCTGAAACCCTAAACAAAAATAGACTGAGAGGATACAGTGGTGAGGTCCATCAAGAGATATTAACTACAATAGCTAAGTGGAATTAAATCTCCACATCCAGCGGCAGCAGACCTCAGAGCACTAGGTGTGGACAACGAATGAGAGTTTTCATTCCTTCTTTGAGAGCTTGAGAAGATTCCTGCTGAATCAGGCCACTGATACCCTCCCTCAATTTGCCTAATCCCCCCCCCCTTTTAAAATAAATATTTATACTTTTCAGGTTTATACATTTCACTGATTTTACAATCATTTTGACATTTCAAAACTGGACTTCCTCCCCGCTCTTTCTGCGGTTCCTTAAATTTATTTTTAATATCTTCTGCATATCCAAATTAACCTCATTTGCTCATTTATTCATCTTCTTTAAAAATATACTCTTATGAAACTGCAGGTTATTACAATAACCCTGCCAATGTTCTTCTCTGTTTACAATTCATCTGTAAATATTCAATAAACCGTTTCCATTCTTTTATAAAAAGTTTGTTATCTTGGTTTCTTATTCTTCCGGTAAGTTTTGCCATTCCTGTGTACCCCATAGGTTTTTGAATCCATTCTTCCTTTGCTGGGATGTCTTCTTCTTTCCATTTTCGGGCAAATAACATTCTTGCTGTAGTCGCAGACGTAGGAAGTGTTCCATTGTGCCAGAAGCAGTTTAGTCATGCTGGCCACATGACTGGGAAAGCTGTCTGTGGACAAACGCCGGCTCCCGCAGCCAGAAAGCAAGATGAGTGCCACAACCCCATAGTCACCTTTGACGGGACTTAACCATTCAGGGGTCCTTTACCTTTACCTTTTTTTTACCTCAAGGACTGCTTCTTCCCATATGAAGCAACTCAGACCCTGTGGTCATCATCTAAGCTGCTTCCTCATGTGCCTCCTCCATGACAAGTCTGGAGGTGGCAATACGAGAACGAGCCTTTTCTGTGGTGACTCTGCATCTGTGGAATGCTCTTCCCAAAGAGGCATGCCTGGCACCATCATTACGTGTCTTTAGGCACCAGCCAAAAACATTCCTCTTTAACCAGGCCTTTGGCCAATAAATAATCTATGACTTGTTAAATGTGTGTGTAGGGGGGACTGCTATTACGATTGTTTCATTATTGTGCTGTATCATGTCTATTATGCTGCGTAAAATACGTTCATAAGGTGGGAGAAAAGGTGGTATGTTAATCTAATAAATAAATAAAAAGGGTGGCTGCATTCTGGTGGCTGCTGAATGGGCCTGGACTTGCTGGTTTGATTGAGCAATGTCATTTTAATGTTATTGCATGTGTAGACCTTTTAACCACCCCCAAATAAATTCAGACAGGACTCAAATTTTTGGTTTGGTTTTTGGCAGAATTGAGGCCACAACTTTATTGATTACAATCAACTGAGTGGTTGCATAGGTTCTGGTTCCACTAGCTTCCTGCACCCTTGCAGGCAGCGCTGACCCAGGGCACACCATAGGTCAGCGTTGGGTAAACACCCAGCATATTGGAAGGCAGTGTCCAACCAGTCCACCAGCCAGATGCCCCCCTGGACTCAGGCTCAGGGCACAACCCCTCTCAGGGTTGACCAACCAAAGAGTACCTGGATTCCTTTAATGGAATACCCATCGCATCAGGATGGCCAGACTGTTCTGCCATCCCTATCACCTGAACCAGAGCCTATCCGCAACCTTACAAGTTGTGACGATTTGCTATATGGCAGGCGAAACCCAAATAGCTCCAGCCAATCAGCCAAGTGGGGAAAATTCTTGCCGTGTCCCTGTCCCGACGACAGACGACACACGGCGGCATAGCAAGGTCATGCGTGCAAGCCCTAAATATAGGGAGAGGTGGACGGGTGTTCCGATGCACTGGCCCAAAAGAGGAAGCTCAGGGACACATGCATGGGCTTAAATAGAGGTCCCTTGATGAACTTTAGCTGGCATCCCATTTGT
The DNA here is from genome assembly GCF_963506605.1 of Zootoca vivipara. Classification (NCBI taxonomy): domain Eukaryota; kingdom Metazoa; phylum Chordata; class Lepidosauria; order Squamata; family Lacertidae; genus Zootoca; species Zootoca vivipara. The sequence continues at coordinate 76,473,172 of NC_083283.1, forward strand.
CTGATTCCTCCCAGCATCAAGGGACCTCCAATAGGGTGTTGTGGCCATCCAAATGTTCCCAGCCACAACACACGGTTTGGTTGTTAGGTCGCACCGCAACACATGCCCTCTTGTTAGGGAGGACCCGATTTGTGACACGCAGCCACAATGGAGGTTTGTGAAGATTTCATATTATCTTTACCATAAAATTCCCAATGGAAACTTCTGAAGTTTGATGACAGAACAGGCCATCCTTTGCTGGAGGTTTTGAAACATGGAGAGCCATATGCCACCCATCCTATAGGTGCATTCTGAGTTATACATGGCCCTTCATGATTCTATGTGAATAAATCAGTATTCCAGTATTTAATTAGGAATCTATCAAGATTATAGAGTTTTCCTAATGAGTAAAATACAATGTGTGCTTTCTTGCTTATTATTATATCTGATGAAAACCTCTGGATAACTTGAGTGGGATCTTGCACTTTCACCAACATAAGCTATAAGCTGCTAAGATACGGACATGTTTGTTTCATGCTTTGTAAACTGCCTTGTGGGTGCTTTAAACACATAAACAAATAGCACGACTTCCTATTTTCAAAAGGAATCGGGCCCACTGTGTTGCATCTAAAAAAATTTGTTCCCTGGCCCAGAAGTGTTTTTGTTTGTTTGTTTGTTTGTTTGTTTATAGCCCCAGGTATAAGAAAGATAAATCATCTCCCTAGTTTCTGAAAAGGTTATGAAGCTTCTGATAGTATTCTTTCTGGCGAAAATTACAGCAATGTCTTAAATCTGCCAGTGGTGTTAGGTACAAAGCATTGCATACTATATTCTCTTTATGGTCTGACCTACTTAATAGTAAGAGTTTTAAAAGATTTAAAACCAGTAATATAGAGCAAAGTCCTTTACAGTACATGTCTAGCTGAGTAGTAAAACATTAAGTTCATTGATACTTACTCTTGGGTAAGTGTGCATGGGATTATAGCTGTTCTGTTCCAAAAATCCTAAAATCCATTTTTTAAAATTTTCTCCACTTCTATATTTCAAAAAGTAGGCTCCCTTTATTTTCTCTGTCCACAGAATAAACCTTTCCCAAATGCATCACGCCTCTCACTGATTTGCCCCATCCTCGAATGTTTTTGTATGGCAAGAATTTGTCCTTGAAATCTGACCATTCCCCTTGTTTACTGGATGGGGAATATGCAGCAGTGTGTGTACAAGACTGTCTACTGTACAGACAAATTTACATTCATTGCTTCAGTCACTCTGTCTCTGGCCCCACCTTGTGACCTTCAGAAGCTTTCCCAGAAGAGAATGCAACCCGTAGACTGAAAATTTTACCCACTCCTGCACTAGGTGGATGGGATATAAATGTCTATACACATATATAATGAACAACCCCTAGTTTTTGCAGGACCTGGCAGGCAGTAGAAGCAGATGGCGGCTCACCTGCGGGGTGAAGCTGCAATGCTAGAATCCTAGCAGACCTGTTGCTGTTGCTGTTGCCCCAAGTTGCCATGGGGTGGGTGCACAGCTGGAGGCAATGAGGTCCTCCCACACCAACTCAACAGCCCTGGCACCATTTCCCCTCTCCCTCTTGGTAAGTGGAACATCTTTCTTGCTAACATTGCAGCTCTGCCACACCAGGAAAGCCACTTCTGGCTGCCACACAACCCTCACAGGCCATATTTGACTTGGTGGGGCACGAGTTGTGTGGGTCCACTCTTCATCCTTTTTATGAAACCCTAGTTTGTAACCGTCACTGAAACCACGAAGGTTGCATTTGCTGCTGTCACTGTCCTCAGTTGCGCTTTTCTTCGCCTTTTTTGTTAACCGAACAAGTTCAAGTTTTCCACCTTGGCTTGCGAAGGCCATTACCTGTCTTTCACGGAACTGTTAACATTCCAAGCCGCTGCTGCTTCGAGCAATGCATTAGCTGCAATTTAGATTTCCCCCTCCCTCAGATACACAGAATTCTGCATACCATCGTTTGAGCTCTTCCATTCCATTTATATCCATATTCTCTAGAGGGGGAAGGGAAGCCAGAGTGACAATTTACATTTCAAACATGGTTGAACAGAAACCGAATGAAGATGTCTTGTTTTGTAGAGCACACAGTAGCTAGGGGAATAAACTTGGCAGGCTGGCAACAGGGCGGGTGGGGTGGTGGGTGGTTGTCTTCTCCTGTTGTTCGAATGAAAATGCCTCCCACTTCTCCTACTCAGAGACATCCCACAAAGTTCTCACCCACTCGTTGCCTGACAGCAGAAAGACCCAGAGCCCAACTGAAGCAAAATCCAACAGTGTGTTAGATACAGTTAGGGGTTCTTTTAATTCATAACCTGTCCTTCCTCAAATGAGCCCGAGGCATGAGGTAAGGCCATTTTCTGCTCATGCCAATCCTGTGAGTTAGGTTAGGCCAGCTTTTCTCAGCCTCCAAGCACTGATGGTCCACAACTCCCATCAGCCCCACACCATGGGGTGCAGATGATGGGAGATGCAGTCCAAGAGCTTGGATGGCCATCTGTCATGGATGCCTTGGCTGAGATTCCTGCACTGCAGGGATTCTATGATCTCTGAAGGGCAATGCTCTGTAGATGGCTGGGTTATGCTCAGAGAAAGCAACTTGTCCTTGGTCATTCTCTGAGTTTCATGGCTTGGACCATGGTCTCCCCTGCATTCCTTTCCATGCTGCTGGCCATCTTTGTTGTGTTTCCACACTGAACTTCTTTCATTTTGTCTGTATCAGGCGTAGGGAACCTGCAGACTTTCAGGTGCTGTTCAACTGCATTTAGGGATGGGTGGATCAGTCTTTTCCTAGCCCATGTCAATTTTGCATGGACTTATTCGTAAGTCTGTCTCACTCTGTTCCTGCATTAATTTGTGACATGTATTAAAATTTGTATTTATTCATTTCCCCCCCCCAAATATGCAGTATACCTAAACAATCATTTACCACAAAAGACCGCTCACCTCATTCTTGCTGGGTAGTGGTGGTAGCAAATTTTGAGACGTGGAAAATTTGATGGATAATTATATTCTGATGTGTGTTGTAGTTCAGAATATGCAAGTTAGGTTGGCTCACTTAAAATGTGAACTAAATGAAATTCTCCTCCATCCTCATCTACAACTAGAATCGGCCCAGACCACTGGGCATCCTGGCTGTGGGATTTATTTTTCCTTAAATGTAGATGTTTGCATTAGCCTCTACTGATTTTCATTTTGTGAGAATTTAGACCCATTTCCTATCCTATCAAGGTCCAGTTGTATTTTATTCCTCTGTCCTGAGATGTGCTACTAACATGAGTTTGACCAAACTGCAGGAGGCAGTGGAAGACAGGAGTGCCTGGCGTGCTCTGGTCCATGGGGTCACGAAGAGTCAGACACGACTAAACAACAACATCCTCTTGAGGTTAGCTGTCCCTCCCAATTTGGTATTATCTGCAGATTCGATCATTGTTTCCTTCATACCTTCTCTAGGTTATTGATAAAAAATATTGAAGTGTATGCAGATCAGAAGGCAGCTGTCATGATCCCCCCTTGAAAGTACCTCCAGCTTTTTGAGGAACCATTGATGAGCATTTTAAATAGTTTTCCATCTCAGTGAATCCAGCTGATGTGACAGTATTATCACCCAGCCCCCATTTAACCACTCTTGTAGCAAAACTTTGTTGAAGTAGGGGTTTAAAAAATATAGAATAAATGTTTAGAACTAAATTAACATGGCACTGGGGAGAATAGCAGCTTCTTACTTTATCTTAATAGTTTCAGTTCTTTTAACTTTTCTTTCAACTTTTCTTTGATATGGAAACGTTTCCCTTAGCACTTTCGTTGCATCCTAAATTGTCACAAAGTGTTATTAGAATAAAAGCAGTCAGTCTTGTTCATGGGCCTGTTATGATTTCTTTGTAAGTGGGGTCAATATTTCTTATTCTGAATTACAATGAAAGCCCCCTTCCACCCTCTCAACTTCCTACAAAACAAGTATAAGAAGTAATGAATAATTCTATCACTTCAAGGAGTTTTAGCATTTTTGAGAAAAAGACAAGATGCTATAGCTATTCAAATTATTCAAGCATTTCCTTCTCTTTTACCACTAAAATAATCTCTCTTCTGTTTTCTTACAAATGGGGGAATGAGGGTGGTTAATTCCCATCATCATGAAGTATGCTTGATGGAGACTCATAATATATGCAAATGGAGGGGTGAATCTGTTTATTTCTGGCCTGGCCACTTTCACATCTCCAAACCAGTCGTACCTTGGAAGTCAAATGAAATCTGTTCAACTTCCAAAATGTTCAGAAACCAAAGTGCAGCTTCCGAATGGCTGCAGGAAGCTCCTGCAGCCAATTGGAAGCCATGGAAGCCTCATCGGACATTCAGGTCCCAAAGAACGTTCACATACCAGAACACTCACTTCTGATTTTGTGGTGTACGGGAGCCAAAATGTCTGAGTACCAAGGTGTTCAGGATTCAAGGTATGACTGTAATTCCATCCCCTTTCTGCATTAATCAATCTGTGAATTTTTTTATAAAGAAATCAGTTCTCAAACATTTATTCAAAATACATGCTTAAATGTTCGTTTCCCCCCCCCCCAAAATTGTATTTGTGTGCCTGTGTGTGTTTAAATACATTTAACAGCCGATAAGTGCAAAATCCAGTCAAACAGCTAAGTGGACATTTTAGTCTGAGAAGTGTGAATTGACTAATTCCATATAGGAATTCACAAAGCATCACATGAATAAACGTAAAGGGGGCATGGGGCATGCCTGGCCCTACAGTCTCCCTGACTCCATGACAGGTGTGGAGAAGTAAAATCTGAAGTGGGTTTCAAGTGTGCTTGAATGAATGCCCTCCGTGAGATAACTCAGGTTTCCTGGTCATGCAGGGCCATCTAAACAGATTCAACTGAACACAGTTAGAAGCCCCTTTCACTCTCCAGGTGTGAAGGTTGCCTGTGAAGATGGGGATGATGGGTGCAGCTTGGACACACAACCCAGATGCCTTCTTCAGGTGCTTGTTTTAATTCTTGAAGCATTTCTGCAGAGGCGACGTCCCAGTGTACAGTTGCACTTGCATCCAAATCTTTTTGCTTTCTTTGTGCTGCAGAAGGTGGAGGAGGAAATAACAGAGGGAAATTGCATTTCGTTGTTTCATAAATTGTGGTCAGAACCTACCAAGAGACGGTGTGACCTATCTGCATATGGTGTCAAACTGTGATTAAGAGGGCCAAGGAGTGGGTGATTTCCAGATTACTGGGTTATTCTTGTGCAGAAAGATAATGCTACATTTGGGAAGTATTTGAGCGAAGTTATTCCGCAGGTAACCTAAAGGAAGGCTTGTTTTCTTTGCTTCTGATTGTGTAAATCTGTCAGTTTATTCAAAGCAATCTGCATTTGGGTTATTTACCAGAGGGCTAGCAATCTGAAACAAGAAAAAGAAATAACAGTTAAATTTACTCCAACAATGCTGGCTACCAGTCAGGATCATTCAGAGTCCTAAGTAATACCAGTTCAATAACAAAATACAAAAATTCCTTCAGTAGCACCTTAAAGACCAACTAAGTTTTTATTTTGGTATGAGATTTCGTGTGCATGCACACTTCTTCAGAAGTGAAGGAATTTTTGTATTTTGCTTCGACTCAGACCAACACAGCTACCTACCTGTAACCAGTTCAATAACAGTAATTGTGGTTTTCCAAGTAGAAAGTGAAGACTCAAAACTCATAATATGCAGAGAGAGAGAGAGAGAGAGAGAGAGAGAGAGAGAGAGAGAGAGAGAGAGCTTTTACTTTGTCTTAACAACGAGAATTATTTAGATTAACAAACATCTTTTGTAATCTGGTAGAAGTATAACACCATCTGTTTAATAGTAACAGTTTATAATGATTTTCCCAAGTCACAGTATCTAATGCATATTTATGTATACCATTAAAAAAAACCATTCCATTATCTGCATAATCAGATATATCCTATTTATTCTTAAATTCCATATCTATGTGATCTTTGTCCATCAAACATTTATAGCTGTTGACAGGAGACCTCTAGTTACAGATTATCCTGGACTTATTCCTGGATCTCTCTCCTAGCATCCTCTCTGAAAAAAAGCTGAGTAGCCTCTGGCTAATTTGGGTTGTGCTGGCCTGCTGATCTACAGTACCATCACTCTTGACCTCCATCCCCAGACACTCTCCACTTCACTTGTGTATTGGTCAATACCCAATCGGTGAGCCAGAAAAAAATCTGAAACCAGTCCTTGCTCAATTGCAAACCAAGCTTGGATGAACCAAGGCAGTGTACACAGATATTAATTAATGCCTACATTGCTTCTGGCAGTGTCATGGGGCAGCTTGAAAAGTTTGTTAATGAGAACAGGAAACTGGAAGCATATTGCTTGTCTCCTCTCCTAGATCTTTTGAAGGAGCCATATGTAGGATAAGAAAGTTGACATTTTAGAGAGGCTGCTTGGAATATTTATAGCGAACTAGAGACACTGAATCCCAGACAGATCTCAGACAGCTGCTCACTTATTGATACAATAGTTTTAGCCATGAGTAATAAAAATTTCAGAAAACAGTCTGCTACAGAAGGGCTTGCCATTACTTTTAACATTTCCATTTTAGTTTATACACCACATGGGCTTGCTTCATACAGACATTCCCCTTATGTGTTAACACCCTGTCCCACAGTCAAATCCATCAGCTAAAATAAACCCTCGGTTTCAAGCCAAATCTTGATGCCTTACGTTTATTAGGTTTAATAATTTAAGAAATGTTTATTGTAAGAACTGCCACATCTTGGAATTTTATTTTTGAAATGGTTATGGGATGTTTCCATCACTTGCTTATGTAAAAACATTCTTTTAAATCACAAACTTCTCAGAGCGGCTAGGACAAATATAGGCAAAACATCAAGAACAAATCAGCTATACAAGTAAAAGAGACCAAAAAGCAAAAGGGAAGAATAGCAATGAAATAGAACAGCATCCAAAATCAGGTGAATGTCTGGGTGAATAATAGGTCTAAGCCTCAGACTACTGTCCTGGAGAGAACAGCACCAAGAAAAAGGGTTTTTTCCTTGGCAATCACTTGCCCAATTGTGATTTTAGCTTCAGCTGTCGCACATCCAACACAGATGATAATATCCTAACTTGATAACAGCTTGGGACCATGTTACAAAATATATCCACCTACCTGTAGATACCTACCTGAACCTTAAGATCTTTAGGGCCGTGGTTCATATGCTATTTGCAAGAGAGATGTAGATGGCTTCAAAGCAGAGCATCTTCTCAGTTGTAGCACCTCAAATAATAATAATAATAATAATAATAATAATAATAATAATAATAATAATAATAATAATATTGCCTTGACATCTGCTGGGAGGGCGTTCCACAGGGCGGGTGCCACTACCGAGAAGGCCCTCTGTCTGGTTCCCTGTAACCTCACTTTTCGCAATGAGGGAACCGCCAGAAGGCCCTCGGTGCTGGATCTCAGTGGCTGAATGGTAGGGGTGGAGACACTCCTTCAGGTATACAGGACCGTTTAGGGCTTTAAAGGTCAGTACCAACATATCACCTTTCAGGGTGTCCTGGTTCCCACCCAAGAACAGCAACAGGTGCACTTTCTTATAAGAAGCTAGCCCATTAGCAGATTGACCATGCAAACTCAGTAACCAAAGAAGAACAGGGATTAGTTCAGAACCCTTTGGGCACCAGCAAGGGTCAGTTCTGGTGTGTGTGTGTGTGTGTGTGTGTGTGTGTGTGTGTGTGTGTGTTGATATTATGCAGTATCATCCAGACTCTTTATTTTTAAAACCTTTACTTTCACAAACATATAACTTACAAGAATACACGTACAATCTCATCCTCAGGTTTCTCCCTATAAATGTTTAGGGATCACTTCAGACAGATCACACAGAGAGAGAGAGGAGTTAAAATGACAGTTACTTGAATAACAGTCACAATAGAATGGAATGCTTCTCTCATGTGACTCACAGTCAGCCAATCACATGAGAGCTATTGCCATAGGAACCCCCACCCCCACCCCAGCAATTCAACATAAGCAAACATTTCCAATTCAGGGAATTAAACCATTATCCTTAACAAATTCAGCTCAGGATAGGTGCTTGAAGAATCCTTCTGATAAGTTCAGGGACAAGGCCAGGGACCAGGATATGAAACAGAAGTAGTACCTTGGTTTACAAACACAATTGGTTCCGGAAGTCTGTACTTAACCTGAAGCGTACTTAACCTGAAGCGAGCTTTCCCATTGAAAGTAATGGAAAGTGGATTAATCCGTTCCAGACGGGTCCGCGGAGTACTTAAACTGAAAATACTCAAACCGAGGCGTACTTAAACCGAGGTATGACTGTAATTGATCCTGAGTATGCGACACACTTTTAAACAGGAGGGAGAAATCCAGCGACTCGTGAGAATGCTTGTCCACCCAAGAGCTCCTGTCCTGAAGCCATGTGCTCCTTTCTTGGGGGCTGGGCGGGGCTACTCTTGCTTCTTGATGCACTGGCATTGCTCCAGAGACAATGATTGGCTGTTCTCCTCTGAACAGCTAACTCTGTTCTGTGGAGTTTCCTTTTTCATTTAAGTTTATTGCTTTTGCTTATACCCTGGGCCATAGGCTTACATTATTTAGGGAAACTAAAGAAGGACGGGGGGGACGGGACTTGTGTGCAGACCAGGGTTTGGACTGATCCCATTTTCTTTTTCTTTTCTGTAGCTGGGAACAAGCTAAAGGAAAGAGTGCAACTAGAGAAAAGTTCCCCAGGCATTTTTAATCATCTCAAACATGAACTTGTTGGATCCATAATGAAAAATTGTTTAAACTTTCTTAGTTACCCCTAGTTCCTTTATTAGTATATCACCACCATAGCCTTCTTAAGGGAAGAAACAAAGAAATTAAATTTGTAATCTTTTTTTTTTCAGAAGACTAGCTCTCTTTATGTGCAAGAATGACAAATCACCCCAAGAATGCAGCAAAAACATAAAACAAACAAAAAACAAAATTGTTAATGAACTGGAGATTCTGAGACCAGCAAAGTTGTATGCATTCAAAAAGAAGACAAAAATTTAACTTGAGCTTTGTACATTTGAAGCACATGGCTTCCTCCAAAGAATCCTGGGTAGTTTAAGCACCGTTAAACTTCAGTTCCCGGGATACTTTGGGAAAACTTTAAATGTATGGTGTGTTGCGCAGCCTTGTTTACAAGAAAATGGGCTTTATAGAAAATGGGCTTTATTTTTGATGTTCTGCAATACTAAAGTATAGGACAGCATGCGGCCATATGCCTTGTTGAAATTGCTACAAATTGTAATACATTTGCCTAAGAATGTGTTTCATAATTGTTCTCTACTTTACAAGCATAAAAGAAGGGAAAGCTTTGTATGATTTTGTCTCTGTGTTTATTTCCAGCTGTGCGTGTTTCATTTTGTGGCTTCTCCTCCAAGTGGTAAGTCTTGGAAGACTTGTTTTTCTTGTGATAAATGTTGTACTCCCATGTTTTGTTTTGCAGGTTCTGCTGCAAGCTGTCTACAACATCATTTGGTATTAGTAATGTTTGCAGAGACTGAATGAAGCCTCTTCGAAGTCGGGTAGGATGCCTCTAATTAGCTGCCTTCCACATTTTTTACCCAAATATAATTAAACTTTTAATCCTAAAGTGCCCTGACTATTAGTGGAATGACTTATAATGAATGATTCCACTGTGGTTTTTAATGTGTTGTGCCTAGCTGCCTTCCTAGCATTTGAATGTTAAAGGAGGGGGGGGGAATCACTGGCCTCCAGGGAATAAAAGAACCATGGGAATTCATAATAGGATGAGCCGAATTTGATATCAAACTAATTTCCTTCCAAAAGTATTGACCAAAAGCTGAAGTTGTGTGTTGGAGCAAGTGAGAAAGGACCATTCGTTTTCAGAAACTGTGAGAAGATTCTAGAAGATTCTCGAAGCGTCAAGGTGCAAAATTCTTTAGTCTACAGCATGCAGCTACCTACCTACCTACCTACCTACCTACCTACCTACCTACCTACCATCAGTGGACTTGTGCAATTCATGCAGGGGAGAGACTGCTGAGCCGAGTGCAGGAAGCATGGAGGACTGAAATATGCCTTACTATCTGTGTGGTAGTAAAGTTGTAAATAGTCTTCTACATAGACATAGAATTCCCATAGACATCCGGGTGGTCAATGTGAGTGCAAGATGTTGGACTAGATGGGCCATTGGTCTCATCCAGCAGGCTTTTCTTGTGGTCTTGTGATCCTGTGAATATTCAGTACCTAAAATTCAGATGAGAGCATTTTAGGAGCCGTCTCATTTCATTTCCAACCCTGACTCTGTTTTTATGATAACATGCTATTGAGGAGTGGGGGTGGTTATATTTTACTTCCAGAAAATCCTGCTCAACAAACTCTGCATGCTTCACAATGAAGGAACACTTGTTTCAGAAACTGAAAGGTATTTCCACTTTTATTCACGATTTTCCATGATCATGTGAAGTGGCTTGGGCTCAGCATGTTTTATTCTGCTCGGCAGTATAAAGCTCTTAATTAGGTAAGGCATTGCTAGGAATAAGAATGCGAAAATGACACAGGCATATATGAGCTTGTAAGCGGTTTACGTTCCGCAGAGTTCCTGGGACAGCCCGGGATCACATGGCTTTTGCTGGAGGAGTGCAAATAGAGATTTAGCACTATTTGTAACTGTCCTACTAATTGGGAGGAGCAGAACATGCTCTGATGTGAGAAAGATGTTCTCTATTGTACACTTTGCTAATTATGCTTGCTGGAAGGCTTACGATTTAGCACAATTTCCTACCAGAATAATTTTTAGTAAAGGAGGGAAGGGAAGGATGATCTGCTAAAGTGCTTAGTGCTGTAGATGTTGCTGACAAAAGCAGGAATTTAAAAGTCTGGATTCCATTGTAGCTGAAGTTCATTTATCCTAAACATTCTATTTACAGAAGCTGTCAAAGTTTGGTGCGGTAATGATGAAATTTATTCTTTGAAGTTCAACTTATTGTTGTAAGTTGTGGCCATATTACCACATTTTTATTTTATTTTATTTTGCATTTGCCTGTAGTGCTGCCATCTTTTCATTTTAAAAATATTGGTCTCCTGGGTGAGACCACCAAGTGATGCCAGAAAAACCTGAACCAGGGAAGAATCTAGCACATCAGAAATTCACAGGGAATGGGGCCTGGGGTGGTGGTGGAAGGAACGAAAGTGGGGGATATTGACATGAGCACCTTGTCATGGTTACGTAACTTCATGTTGAGATTTATCGTGTTTTTAATATTCTGTTGGGAGCCGCCCAGAGTGGCTGGGGAAACCCAGCCAGATTGGCAGGGTATAAATAATAAATTATTATTATTATTATTATTATTGCTCTCAGTCCCCTTCCCCTCCCTGCAAAGGCTATGAGGATGGTCCTCTCTTGGAGGCTGTTGGATCCAATTGGTTTCAAGATGGCCAGGCTGGTCACACACTAAAATGTGTTATATTATGGATATATTATCTTACATCCTGAGATGAAGCAAAGCGGAGAAGTATTTATAGAAGCTATCTCCTGCTCCTATGGCCCATTCTTGGATTTGAACGATCGAAGTCACTGCCTATCAGCTGACAGGCAGCAATCTTAAAGCTTGCTTTCTGCAGGGCAACAGAGTTCCCTGTGCAGAACCGTCACATAGCCGATCCAGCCCCGTGCCTGATGACATATGTCTGGTGCAAGGCAGGTGAGTGTGGTTTAGGGGGAAACAGCCTCGTGGGCCAGACGGAGACCCAGATTTGGCCCGTTCGGTCAGAGGTTCCCTACTCCTGCAGTAGACAATACTAGAAGGACTGAATGAATGATTGAATACACTAACCATTTATAGCAGTTTCCCAACCTTGGGCATGGAACTAAATCAGTCCTGCTTTCCTAATTAGTCTCCCTCTCTCTTTGTTTTGCTCATCAGGAGATAAAAAGAACCCTATTTCAGAGAAGATGCACACGCATCGAGACAGAGAGGGAATAGTGTTTATGCTTCTTTCATGTCCAAAGCTGCTCAGAAGTGACTTTTCCATACAGAACTATCTCCCATCCGGCACCTGTTACTTCTCACTCCTACAAGAAGTAAGCAATGAAACAAAAAAAAATGACTCACAGGAAATTTCTGATCATTTATCAAATAATGTATCAGAAATTCCTTCTTGTAATTGCAATGCCACACTTGTGCATGGATGTTCCCCCAGTGCTTAGTCTGCTCCCGAGCAAATGAGATCACCTGCCTTGTGTAATCTTAGTCTTGTGAAGTGTCATGCCTTCTGTAGCTTCTAAAATGATTCCAACATAATAATCAAGGAGATTGACAAAGGAGGACTCTCTCTGTTATGAAGAAGTCTGATTATATGTGGCAAGCTCGGACAGCTTTCCAATACAACTTGGTGCTGAACACTGATTGATGGCCCCAGTGAGCCATACTGTATGAACTGGCAAAACAAGAAAATCACCATGGCCCTACCCTAGAAATGTTAACCAGGATTTTTCTATGTACTTCCGCAAATCCATTAATTTGGTCATTCAGGGCACTCATTATTTCAGGAATAGATGAATACGCTGACAGCAGAGACAACGGCATGCAAGTTCAGTCCATTATCCATGTTGCAAAAATGATCTGAGCGGTTCCACTTTTCTCCAATAAACTTTCCCCAGAAAATATTATCCTGGGGATCACAGATGTGCTTGTTACACCCAAAATCAAAAGTGTATTGTGTGGGAAGAAGGACAGGATATAAACCCAATAAACCAGGGGTTAGCAAACTTTTGGGCAGGGGGCTGGTCCACTGTCCCTTAGTCCTTGTGGGGGGCCAGATTATATATATATATATATATATATATATATATATATATATATATATATATATATAGTTGTTGTTGTTGTTTAGTCGTTTAGTCGTGTCCGACTCTTCATGACCCCATGGACCATAGCACGCCAGTCACTCCTGTCTTTCACTGCCTCCTGCAGTTTGGTCAAACTCATGTTCGTAGCTTCGAGAACACTGTCCAACCATCTCAACCTCTGTCGTCCCCTTCTCCTAGTGCCCTCAATCTTTCCCAACATCAGGGTCTTTTCCAGGGAGTCTTCTCTTCTCATGAGGTGGCCAAAGTATTGGAGCCTCAGCTTCACGACCTGTCCTTCCAGTGAGCACTCAGGGCTGATTTCCTTCAGAATGGATAGGTTTGATCTTCTTGCAGTCCATGGGACTCTCAAGAGTCACCTCCAGCACCAGAATTCAAAAGCATCAATTCTTCGGCAATCAGCCTTCTTTATGGTCCAGCTCTCACTTCCATACATCACTACTGGGAAAACCATAGCTTTAACTATACGGACCTTTGTAGGCAAGGTGATGTCTCTGCTTTTTAAGATGCTGTCTATATATATATATATATATATATATATATATATATATATATATGGAAGGAACGAATTCCTATGCCCCACAAATAACCCAGAGATGCATTTTAAATAAAAGCACACATTCTTCTCATGTAAAAACATGCTGATTCCTGGACCATCCGTGGGCCGGAGTGGGAAGGCGATTGGGCCGCATCCGGCCCATTGGTCTTAGGTTGCCTACCCATGCAACAAACAAACAAACAAACAAACAAATGTATTGAGGTTGAATTCCTCTGTTTCTGGGAACATAAAGGTTATATGGCAGAAGCTACTTACGTTCCAGGGATTTGCAGGGCAATAATTATTATATGCTCTATAATTTATGGTCAGGAAATTGAAGTCTGTCAAAAGAAAAGGCAACTTATAAACTGGGCCGGAGCACCCAGAGGGGAGACCTGATTGGTAAGGGGGCAGTTACTTATCAGAACAAAAATATATATAAAAACATTAAAAGAGAGCTACTACCAGGCAGATTGTGATGCAAACTGTTTATTGTTCAGCAATAAATCATCCTCCAGAGTACAGGAGTGAGGGACTGAAATGGGATGAGTGGCGCAGGAAAGCTCACTGCAGGAGCTGTGTGTCCAGGCAGGCTGTAGACGGTAATTGAAAGCCTAAATAACAGGGTGGGGGTGGGGGGCTTCCGTTGTGGCTTTCTTCTCCCTACCTAACACAATGTTAACAAAATTACATGATGGTTGAGGAGAACCACCACTGCAAATGGATGGAGGCTGGTACCTAACCTTGTATTGCTCATTGTATTGTACTTAAAGTTATAAAAAAAAGCTTCCATGGGGATGCTGCAGCATAAAAAAATGTATACCCTTTCTAGTTAATAACTCTATCAATATGGATGGAGGAGGAATCCCTTTTCAATGGATTTAACTGCCCCACTGAGCTTGGCCAACAACAGTATTCCCCACACCTGTAATTCCCAGCTACTCATATGTTGTTGTTGTTTAGTCATTTAGTCGTGTCCGACTCTTCGTGACCCCATGGACCATAGGATGCCAGGCACTCCTGTCTTCCACTGCCTCCCGCAGTTTGGTCAAACTCATGTTGGTAGCTTCGAGAACACTGTCCAACCATCTTGTCCTCTGTCGTCCCCTTCTCCTTGTGCCCTCCATCTTTCCCAACATCAGGGTCTTTTCCAGGGAGCTACTCATATAGGAAGGCATATGGCCTCTGACAATGGACTGTCAGGGACTGGGCAGAGGAGGAATGGTGGAGACTGCCTCCCCATCCTGACCCTTCCAGGGAGGAGGAAGAGGAAGACAGTATAGATTTACAACAGGGGTTTGAAGGAGGTCGCAGCTCAGAGGCAGGCGAGAGGGAAATCTGGAAAATCATGGGAGAGCCAGAACAACACCCAGCTGACACGTTGACACTAGAAAGCATTCCAGACCCACCATCTCCCAGAACCCAGCAAGCCTTAAAAGTAGGAGAGCAAAGAGCTCAAAGGCAGAGGGCACGTAGCAGCACCCATAGAGGAGACGTGAGAATGATGAATGAAGAAGTAGGAGAGACGGGGGGGGGGGTGGAGATTCACTTGGGACAATGCCATTATCCAAGAGGTTGGGCTCTATAGCCTCTCTCTGTAAAGATTGAAATAAAAAAGGGTGGTAAGAAACTTTCCCTTGTCTTTATACTTTCCTGTCAGATGTGGAGAGTCCACTCCCCCTCCCATAGCATCAAAGGCAAGAATAACAAGCAGTTCATATTTTATAGTCCTTTTTATTCAGTCAGCTGGTTGCAAGACAAGAATCCATGTCTCCATACAAAAAGAGACGTTGGCTACCCTGAGCCCCACCTCTTCCATCCCCAACAAAATCCTGAGCACCAACGGGAAGTCCCAGGAGTCCCACCCTTCTGCCTTCTCTATTCCAGAATGCAGAGGGACTGACGGGCCCATGGAGATGGAGGACCTCCCCCCTTACTCTTCAGGGAGGTCTCTGCCGGCTGTGTTCTCACCCCCCTTCCTCCTCCATTATCTCATAACTAGGCAATTATTCTGTGAATGGTATAGCATCTCTCTCTCCCTCTCTCCCTCTCCTCCTGAAACTGCCGTAGACAAGAGGGGAGGGGCGAAGCTCCCCCCTCCTCTTCAGAGGGAAGCTGCTCAGACTGAGTGCACACTTCCCAGTCTTCCTGTTCCGACCATTCCCTGACATTTCATGGGCAACCAGCCAGGAGCCACTGACAGCATCCTGACATGGACACAGAACAAAGCCATGAAGGCTAGTAGCCACTAAAGATGTCTGATCCTCTTCTAAATATATCCAATTTGGTGGTCATTACTACATCTTGTGGGAGCAAATTACAGAGCCAGCGCCCCCCCCCCAAAGGTGCCGGAACTCTCACTGAACACCTCCCTTGTTCTCTTAGAATGGCAATGACACCAGCCTGAGAGGTGCCGGAAATGTGTTCCGGCCAGTTCTGGCTGAAAAAGAAAGTCCTGGTTCAACCATGTGCTGTTCAGCTAAAGTCTTTTTATCCATCCTGAATCTTCCATTCAGCTGGATGGACTTGAGTCCTACTAGTAGGGGAGAGACTATTTTGCTTGTATGGCAGATTGGGGAAATAACAGCAAACAGTGTGAGAGGACTGTCTCTCTTCAGAGGAAGGAGGTATGAAACTATGCGATATGATACACATGTGGGAGATGGGGGAATTTATTTATTTCTTTTTTACATTTCTATTTGTGCACTGAAGTCTTATAGGAGGAGCATGGGGAGCCATTGCATATATGCCCTCAATGAAATGTAAAAACAAGGGAGCTATCACCACAAATCATTTCCTACGAGCTATGCTGTAATGTTTTCAGAGATGCTATTATGCCAGAGTCTGAACATGCAGTGGGAATGACGATGGCTGGAGTTGCGGAGTTTTGTCCCCAGTTATCTTGAATAAGGGTTGTTCAACAAATAGGTAGATCTTCAGGAAAGCGGTCCCTTCATTGGGACACATGTATAATGCAGAAGATAAGGAATACAGTATAATATAAGCCAGAACAGTTCCATAGGAAATTTAATTGTCCTCAGGTGTTCAGAACTAAGGACAGCTACCTACCAATAATTTATATACTGTATACGCATCTAGTCAATTTGTGAGTTAGATGTTGTGCATAATCCCAATTTGGAATCCAGATGCAGCATCATGGAAACCAAAGGTCAGAAAGGTTTGTTCTCATTTTTAACATTTTTCTTTTTCTTTGCACAGGACCTCTACTTCCCAGGAACAAACTTCACCACAAGTTACTACGATTCAATGAAGCTGAACTCCTCATCACTTTGCTGCGTCTCCGCTGGCCAGGGTCCCTTAAGTGGAAAGGAAAAGCTTTTTATAGCGTAGCTAAAGTGATCTTGGGCAAAGTTTATTGGGTCAGTTTCATGAAAAGTCATTCAGTCATTTTTCAATACAAACACACACAGAGAGATCTTTACTGTGTGTCCCACCAATAGCTAGAAATCCTCTAGTCTAGAGCATACAGCGATCTTTACTGAAGCTAAAAACCAAACCACAACTTCAATTCTAGTCTTTCTCTAAAAGATTAGTTTTCAAAAAAGGTTTTACACTATCAGCCTCTATTACTTACGATCTGATGATATGGAAAATACATAGGTGAGTAAGAGGCTTCTTCACTGCAGATATCAGCTGACCTCAGCAGATTCCTTGCTCTCATTTTAGTCTTTTCCAAAATTCTAGTAAAGCTGCTGCTATCCCCACTTAGGGATATCTCGCTAGTATCCAGTACAATTGCTGATCCTTGGACGCCTTCCTTATAAAGAGTGGTGTGAAAGAGGGCTGTGTTCTCACCCCCCCATCTCTCTCTTTATGGAATACATGCGCTACAGGGAGCTGGCTTCAGGTACCAGGTCCATTGGCAGACCTACTCTGTGTTACAAAGACATCTGCAAATGCTATATGAAGGCTGGCAACATCTGCCATGTGGGGATCCCTTGCAGATGACCGCCATGCCTGGAGACAGTCAGTGAAGTCATGTATCCACAGCAGTAGCTAGAGGAGGAATGACTGCTGGGAGGAGCACAGAAAGAAGAAACTCCATAGTACACCTGCATCAGCACATTCCTCCCGTTTACCATTCCTACAGGTTTACCAAGACAACAGGTCATGTCTGTCTTTGCTAACTTCTGAGAGATGTAAGCAAAGAACCAAAGTACTTGCTATTAAAATCACAACGTGCAAGAGAGTGTATTCAGAAGGGACTCATTCAGGTGTCCTACATGCCAGGAAAAGAAATTCCTGCAGATCTGTCGTCAAAAGTTGTTGACAGGGAACAACTTCAGGTTTCTATACATCGGTTGCAGTTAGGCTGAAATACTGCAGCAGCGAGTTACATGAAATGGGGGAGGATGTTGAGAATTCCATTCCTCCCGTGTTGCAGATGTGTGTGTGGGATTGTTACATGTCACATGTCTGTTTACATTCCAGCACTGATTGTTGGAGTCTTGTGAGAGGAAATTGAGATACGCTGTTTCCGCTCTGTATAGCTTTTGCAGCTCTCTCTCTGAGGAAGAAAGACAGAGAGGCAGGCCATGTTTTCTTTGTTCTGTTACGTTTGATTTAATTTACAACAAACTAGGCTTAGTTGTTAACTCCTCAAGGCTGAGCTTCTGTTTTGAACTCTGCTCATCGTGTGCTCGTGTCCCTGGATATGGGCTACATCTGTGTGACGGGAGACCGGAGTGAAGAATCCTGGGCGACGCTGCGTTGGGGCGAGGCACCAGGCCTCGGCGTTACCACCCAACACAGAATGCCTTCATCTGCCCCAGCTGCAACAAAACATCTCTCTCCCATATCAGTCTCTACAGCCACAGCGGGCGCTGTAATTCTCTAATGGTTTGACTACACCCCCAAAGGTGCACTCTTCCATTGTCTCCCAAGACAGACGGATGCCAACCAGTTTAAAATTCCTCGGTTTCCCACTTACCTCTACATGCACTATTTCCTGCTAGTTCACAGCTTCTTCTTTCTCTAGCCTGAAATTGTGATCCAATGAATGCTGGGGAGTAGGAAGGGGGAAAGAGACGGTACACAGAAGCCAAACAGGGGCCATGTCGAAAATGGACAGCAACTCAATTTTGACTCCGTCAGAATGTTATGAAATCAAACCAGAGGGGTGGCTGCATTTCCTGCTCTTACTCTAGCTGAATTTTTGCCTTGCTTCTAAGCCACATCCCAAACAACTGTCACAACTGTGTTCCTACAATGTCACTTTGACTGCAAACACTACTGGATAGTCAACACATCTGTTTAAAGAGGAGTTCATGTTAATGGAACTAAAGCAAGCAAGAGACCAGGAGCCAGAAAATCTACTGGATATTTGGTACTTAAGTCTTCATGAAATCCACTGGACTGGACTTAAACCCAAATATACCAGTGCACCTGGTTTGCAGGTTATTGCTTCAAAATTGGGGGAAATAGATATAGATAACCTGTGGGAGTTAATTAATAAAAGTCTTGTCTGGATCCCTAGATCCAAAGCAGAGGGCTAAGCATACTAGCCAGCAAGAGAGAGCCCTCAGCAGAGTTTAAAATGTCAGAAAAGCAAGCAGCACTGTAGTGTGGGAACAAAGGCTGTAAAACCCTTTTAATATCCTGTTTATTCTTCTACCAGGGCTTCCCCAATTCTACCCCTCTCGCAATGGACAAACAACACCATTTAGTAATTTTAAATGATTTACTTACAAACTCTTCAAAGGTCAGATTCAGGCGTCTATCCATGCAGCAGCAAGTAAACGCAGGCAGAAATCTTGGGATAAAAATACAGTGAAATAGGACATGGTTTGAGCTTGTAGCACATCCTATCTCGATGAGTTCACATTGGAATAAGAATGAACAAAGGAGGAAACTTAACTTGCTTCCTTCCAGGTGAGGGGTGTGACCTAGCTTAGTCTAGGAATACAATTATGTGGTATTAACCCCTTCATGTATTACCAGTAACTAGCCCTATGCTTGCTGGTTATATTTGACTGCAATTTCCCACAAAAACTATTATCACCCTAAACACTGATCTAGGTCTACTGCCCCACAATCATACCATAATACTGATAGCTTAACTTGGTCCTGTAACTGGCATATATATTATTGTGCCTCATCCTCAAAAATTACATGCTTACGGTATATGTCATAGGTTAGGCTATAAGTATCTTACTCTCATTTATAGATGGAAAATTTTGGTTTCTCAGGCTTGATGTCTACAGTTCAGCTGCATTCTCAACGTCTCACTGGAGTTAATTGTAAGCAGCCTGGGGACTGCAGCCACATTCTGCCTGACAAATGCAGCAAATTTAAAAACTAATGAATGAAAACAAGTGTGTATTATAGAAGCAAGACATCAGGGCTTCAAAATAAGAGATGATATTTAAAAGATGGATGGAAATCATAGCTGCCAAGTTATCCCTTTTTTACAGGGATTTTCCCTTATGCTGAATAGGCTTCCTCGCGAGAAAAGTGAAAACTTGGCAGCTATGATGGAAATCACCCTATTGAAGGAAAATGGATTATTCGCTTGAGCAAGGCAAACAGGATTGAGTCTTCGCGGTATAAGGTGCTTTCGTCTAATTTAGGCTACAAAAGAATAGTTACTGATATATATTTTTTTAAAAGCAGCTGAACACTGACTTATTTTCAGAGGGTCCACATAATTCTTTTCAAAGGACTTTATAAAGCAGGCCAGCTGGATATAACTGCAATGAAATGGGATTATCTGCAAGTGTAGCCATCCTAGAATTGACATGGATATTGTCACATTATAAAATCTTTTAGATTTTTTTAAAACTAATCATTTAGCATTCTTTTTCTAAATGTTGCTCATCAGAAGATAGCAAACTGTTAAGTCTCCAAGAAATGTGATCCTACTAGAGTATTTCGACAGTCTGATGCATCTCAGTGCTTCTGAGCAGGTAGTAGCAGATTAAACAGCAAAGATTGAATTTCTCTCAATATACAATGTTGTGAAATAATTGGAATGCTTCTAGTCAAGGCCACAAAGTCTGTAATCTTATTCCCACTTATTTTGGAGGAAGCCCCATTAAACTCAACAGGGCACACTTCTGAGTAGACATGCATAGAATTGCACTTTAAACCAGGCATCCCCAAACTGCGGCCCTCCAGATGTTTTGGCCTACAACTCCCATGATCCCTACCTAGCAGGACCAGTGGTCAGGGAAGCTGGGAATTGTAGTCCAAAACATCTGGAGGGCCGAAGTTTGGGGATGCCTGCTTTAAACCTTCCACTAACTTAACCCTGGACTGACTGACTCACACTTACATGTTAATAACTTTCTAATTGACTGGTGTCTGGGAATGAATATTCCATAACACTGCGGGACGCAGGTGGCGCTGAGGTCTAACCACTGAGCCTCTTGGGCTTGTTGACCAGAAGGTTGGCGGTATGAATCCCTGCAAAGGGTGAGCTCCCGTTGCTCTGTCCCAGCTCTTGCCAACCTAGCAGTTCGAAAGCACACCAGTGCAAGTTGATAAATAGGTACAGCTGCGGTGGGAAAGTAAAAGACGTTTCTGTGTGCTCTGGTTTCTGTCACGGTGTTCCGTTGCACCAGAAGCGGTTAAGTCATGCTGGCCACATGACCCAGAAAGCTGTCTGGACAAAAGCCTGTTCCCTTGGCCTGAAAGTGAGATGAGCACCACAAACCCATACTCACTTTTGACTGGACTTAACCGTCCAGGGATCCTTTCCCTTTACCCATAACAGTACTCTCCTATTTCCCGGTGTCAGTTCAATCACAAGTTCAGTGGAGAAAACTCAGACATTTGACTGTAATCAGGTGATGGGATCTTCCATGTTGCACATGAATATGGATAAACCAGCTCCAGGTTCCTCAAAATCCAACACACACAGAAAGGTAACACATCCCCTAGGACCCCTAGAACAGAGTCAGAGGTTATGTCGGGAGAAGAGTGCAGGGGTGGGGGTCAGAGAAGTCTCATTTTTGAAGTGATGCTTGTACTGATCACTTGGGATGCAAACCAAAGCTGCTGTTGTTGCTGCTGCTGCTGCTGCTTCCCCTTCTTCTTCTTCTTCTTCTTCTTCTTCTTCTTCTTCTTCTGAAATTTCCACAGATTTTGATTTGAAAGGAGGGTACCCTATTCTTGAGGCACAGTTGCTGTGATTGCCAACTTGGGCAGCGGCACAGGCAAAATTATAGACAACATCATAACACACACACACAACCTATTTTGGAAGGATATTTTTGGCATGGCCAGAGCATGGGAGCCCAAACGGGACATCAGGGATTGGAATCAGAAGCCGCTCCGTCAATCTGGGATGTCCCGATTAAATCAGGACCCTTGGGGGGTATGCAAAATTAGTAATATTTGTCTCTATTCCAGCATTAAATCAGGAGCAGATGACATATGATGAAGTCTATTAGGTTTGAACCCAGACATCAAGGAGACCTACAGTCAGTAATAATAATTCCTCTCCCTGTTGTTCATCTTCCCCTTGATTGTCCTCCATATCTTAGACCAGTTGAGTAGATTCATTAATTTCTATAAACAATAAAGCAAAATGGCTTTGTATATTCCCCACAGAACTATTAAAATCAGCAAAAAAAGTGACTGTTCTGCTCCTAATAAGCTCTTCTTCTAATATATTCCTCTGCATCCTCATTAAAACCATGCTGCTTAATATAAAAGAAAAATACAGCTGAAACACATACTTTTTCTTTCGAAAACATAAGCTGCAGCATAGAATGGGAAGAGAGCCCAGTCATCTTGCCACACAGAATAAGTTAATCAGCAGCTGGATTTTGGGCCACTTTTCATGGTTTGTTCTTCAAAACTCCTCCCTTAAGCTGTAGGACAAAAACTATAGCATGAAACTGAACGGCAAGCCCTTATGGCACCTAATTGGTTCTTTTGTTTACCATTCCACACATTTATATGAAACATATAGTTTGAATCTTGTAGCACATTCCTAGCCATGTAAGATGTAAACCTTGTTTAATTAAATGAAGCTTACTCCCAGGTAAGTGTGGGCCAGATTGCAGCTAACCAGATTTGATGGTTTCAATGGACCTTAGTCTCAAGTTACTATTTACTGGATCTGGGACCATGTTTACATATCCTTGGAAGTCTGTTCAATTGCAACATCCAAGGGCAAATTTCAGCAAATGTAGGTTTCATAATTAACATTGATTTTGAGCTCTTGCACACATGAACACCCCAAATCAGACCTTTGCAATAAGGAAACTGATGAGATGTACTTGGAAGTGTGGGAATAAGATTTGCTTGACGCAATGCCATCTAACCTTCCAACAGACAAATCAGGATGAACACTCAATAAACAGTTGGTGTCATCTAATCTCCCTGCAAACCAATCAGAACAAATGCTTAATAAACCGGTAATATGGAAGTGACATCAGAGACATACCCTCCAACATTCCTCTGATGGAAATAGGGACGTCCTATTCTATAATAACAACAATAATAGTTTTATTATTAATACCCCGCCCATCTGACTGGGCTTCCCCGCCACTCTGGGCAGCTTCCAACATATTGAAAAAGATTAAAACTAAAAAATATTCTTCCACCAACCCCCATTCCATTTTAAGAAAAAAGATATAAAAACTGAGTTGATGATCTGTTTAAATTAAGCTGCTATGGGGAAAAGATGAGAAAATTAAGAATAAAGTTAGAGGTGTATTGCAATTGGAGAAAAGTAACGCAAGTTAAAGAGTAATTGAAAGTTAAGTGATGTGTCGTGAATTGGAAGTCAATTTTTAATGGTATATTAATTAGTTGTATATTAATTATTATTTATTTGGATGATTTATTCTTTTTTTTTCCTGTATTGATTTTAATGGACTAAATAAAGATTTGTATTAAAAACAAAAAAGATTAAAACTAATTTAAACACTTCCCTATACAAGATTGCTTTCAGATTTCTTGCAAAGGTTGCAGAGCTACTTGTCTCATTGGCTCGGGGGTTGCATAACTCCATATCCTCCCATTAATTTCATTTGCCAATCTTCTATCTTTGGAGTCTTTTCGCTTTTCCAATTTTGCGCAATTAGAATTATTATTTTGGCTATAAAATATGGGATTTCAAAAGGAATAGGGAAAGAGAAAGTAGAGAAAGATTGGAAGTCCTTTGAGATATATCTGGAAAATAAGGTAGAAAAAGCAAATCTTGTGGCAGATTTATGAAGGGTGAAGAAATTAAAGAAAGAGAGAAATTGAAAATAAGTATGCATCATTCAAGAACGTAACAACTCAATATATAGGAATGGCTGGAAGTAAGGGGGGAAGGGGGATAAAGAAGTCTTTTTGGGTATGAAATGTTTTTGGGTATAAAAGAGAATGAATGAGAGAATTAGTTGAATATTTTTCTATGATTTAATTTATGATTATATTTATGTTCTTTATGATTTAATTTACAATTTACAATTTATGATTTAATTTATGATTATGATTTATGGTTATGGTTATGATTATGTTTATGAGATGTTTGTTTTTCTATTTTTGTTCTATTCGAAGTTTTGATGTTGTATGTTATGTCTTGGATATTTTTGTTTATTTTTTTGGTGTGATTGTGAGTGTATTTTTTAAGGTACAATTCAATAAAGTTTATTTTAATTAAAACAAAAACAAAAACTCCATATCCTCCAATATTTCTCTGATGAAAATAGGGACATTTTAGGATCAAATCAGAAACCAGGACAGCTTCTGTAAATCTGGGAGTGTCCCTGGGGGGAAAGGACACCTTGAGAGTCTGCAGTGAAAAGAAAAGCATATCGGTCAAGTTATAAACACACAGCTTTGACTTGCTGCTTCCCTACATGGGGCTGTGGAGGCTAATCCAAGATCCCAAAGAAGCGAAAAGAAAAGTTAGGAATTGTGATTCCCTATCTCCCAGGTGGAAGCAAATGTCACTGGGTGCAGGTAAAAAGCTCCAGGTTTGCGAACTCTGTTCTCATTTAATTACATGCCTGAATGAGTCCCTGGAACTCCTTGTGCTCCCGGTCTTTCGATGCCCTTGCTGGACTGCCTAAGGCCTCAAACTGCTTATCCAATGGGTTCTCTTATTTAATCATTTCTATTTGGTAATAAATAAGGCCTGACCAAATGCAACATTTATTAGTAGTTTCTCCCAGACTGAATTCATTATAGCAGTAGCTTGGAATCAACATAGCATACAAGGTAAATCAACTGTGAAGTGGAATATGGTGTAGAGCCTAAGTACTCATTTAGTTTTCGCCCTCCGCACCCCGTTACCTCTCAAGATCTGGAAAGGTATAACTCAAATTTAGAGTTTTAGACAAACACATCTCTGGAGTTACTCTGCTGAATTTGGGAGTTATGTCACAGAGATGGATCTTTGTAGGTCTTGTTTTGTTTTCTCGGTGCCAGAAAACCTTGCTGTTCAGAACAGGAAACAGAGCCAAAAATTAGTATATTTTGCCATGCTCATTTTACATTTGGGTACTGGGGAAAGGAGGCATTAATGTCCTTTTGTGAGGTACTCAAGGACATTTTAGTGCCCCCTTTTTTTACCCTGAATATTCTTTGCGCACATTCAGATACTTACTGTCCCTATTCTGCTTTTGGGGGAGATTTTGGATTTTTGTTTCAAAACCAAGTGTCACGGTCCGGTCGGCGGGCGTCAGGACCAGAGGCAAGATGGTGGTGAAGAAGCAGGAACAGGTGCAGGGCTGAGGGTCCAGCAGCAGGCAGTTGCAGGGTCAAGGAGCAAGGCAGAGACGAAGGTCCACGGGGCAAGAAGCAAGGCGAAGGCTCAAGGAACAAGAAGCAAGGCGAAGGTCCAAGGGTCGAGGAGCAAGGCGAAGGCAAAGCAAGGGTCCCAGGAGCAAGGAGCAAGGCGAAGGATCAAGGAACAAGAAGCAAGGCGAAGGTCCACGGGTCGAGGAGCAAGGCGTCGACAAGGCGAGGGTCCAAGGAGCAGGAGGCCAGATGCAACCAGGCAGGGATAGAGTTGCTGTGGCAAAAAGCTGAAGGGAAATGCTGGGCTTTTATCCCTCCCAGCTCCTGCTACCAGGTGCAGTGAGATCTCAAGTGGCCTCACCTGGGTGACCACTCCTTGCCTCTCCAGCACAAGCCGATGTCTTCACCTGTGTGGCCACGCCTTGCTTCCCCAGCACAAGCCGAGGCAGGCCCCAGTCCTGCAAGGCACTACAGGCCCCAGAGCCTGACTCCTGCCCATACTCCTGACACCAAGAACATACCAAATATACTTAATATGAACACAAAATGCACTAGATTCACTTCTACGTCATCCCACATAACTGCCTGTCAAGAGAATAAATGTACAAAAAATTATTCACCTATGCTACTATAGTAGCAAGAATGTTACTTGCAAAAAGAAAGAAAGAAAGAAAGAAAGAAAGAAAGTAGAAGTAGAAGTCCCAGCAAAGGAAGAATTGATACAAAAACTTCTGGAATATGCAGAAATGGCAAAACTTACTGGAAAAATAAGAAATCAAGATAACAAACTTTTTATAAAAGAATGAAAATGGTTTATTGAATATTTGCAAATAAATTGTAAACAGATAAGAAGGTTGGCAGGATTGTTGTAATAACCTGCAGTAGATGAATAAATGAGTAAATTGAGTTAATTTGGATATGCAGAAAATATTAAAAATAAATTTAAGGAACCACAGAAAGGGGGGGAGGAAGTCAAGTTTTGAAATGTTAAAATGATTGTAAAATTATTGAAATGTGTAAAATTAAAAATAATAAATAAAATAATTTTTGTATAAAAAAAGAGAATAAATGTTGGCTATGTTTGTAGCTATTCTACTGAACTCATTTGTCAGGTTTAATATGTTCCGAAATATTCAAAAGAACATACAAAAGAAAAGGGTTGATTGTCAGGAGACTCCTGTCTTATGTAAACTAAATATTTTGTTCATTTCAGGTAAATTAAAAGAAGGGATGCTAAGGATAATGGTTTAATTTCCTGAAATGGGAATGTTGCTTATGTTGGATTGTTGTGTATTTTTAGCCTGGTCCCCAGTAAGAGAGGCAGAGCATGGGAATTGGGTTTGTGTCTTTTGTTGACTGAAGGGAAATTATGGGCACAGCTTACCTGCCTTCAGTCAGCTGAAGCACCCACTGAGTGAGAAGAATCTGGATGGACCATCATCACATAATGAGAGTTCTTAAAGGTCCGACTCTGGGGTTGCGGCGCTCATCTCGCTCTATAGGCCAAGGGAGCCGGCGTTTGTCCGCAGACAGCTTTCAGGTCATGTGGCCAGCATGACAAAGCTGCTTCTGGCGAACCAGAGCAGCGCATGGAAACGCCGTTTACCTTCCCGCCAGAGCGGTCCCTATTTATCTACTTTGATGTGCTTTCGAACTGCTAGGTGGGCAGGAGCTGGGACCGAACAACGGGAGCTCACCCCGTTGCAGGGATTCGAACCGTCGACCTTCTGATCAGCAAGCCCTAGACTCTGTAGTTTAACCCACAGTGCCACCTTAGGGAACAGTAATGGTCTCCCCTGGATTAGAGGGTGCCATTGTGACTGCATAAGGACTGGCACCCAGTTAATTCAGCTTGCTGTTAGTATATAAGATGATCAGGGCCGTCTTAAGCACCTTTGGCGCCCTGGCGCCGTGGTGCGACGGATCCCTCTGCCACCCCATTTTCCAGCGCGACAGGCGGCCGGGCGGCCGGGCTCAGCGCACAGCACGGGCGCCGAGGGCACTGCTGCGCAGCGGAGCGGCTGGTGGGCGGGCAGGCGTGGCTGCGTGACGCCCCCCCTGGCGGGCCGGCGGCGTGGCACCGTGCGCCACCCAGCCTGGCCGTAGAGCCGGCCCTGAAGATGATGCCTGGTGTACAGGAAAGAGATAATTTCAGGCTTTATTTCTAGAAAGTTCACGATCTTTAAAGGTAAAGGGACCCCTGACCATTAGGTCCAGTCGTGACCGACTCTGGGGTTGCGGCGCTCATCTCACATTATTGGCTGAGGGAGCCAGCGTACAGCTTCCAGGTCATGTGACCAGGATGACAAAGCCGCTTCTGGCGAACCAGAGCAGCACACGGAAACGTCGTTTACCTTCCCGTTTATCTACTTGCACTTTGACGTGCTTTCGAACTGCTAGGTTGGCAGGAGTTGGGACCGAGCAACAGGAGCTCACCCCATCGCGGGGATTCGAACCGCCAACCTTCTGATCAGCAAGCCCTAGGCTCTGTGTTTCTGCGTTCTTTAAATGTTTCTTTGTATGATCTTTATATGCGTTCTTTATATGATCTTTATATGCCCATAAATGTCTAGCTCCCATGTTTCTGCATCACAGAATTTTAAGTAGCCTTGCTGGCCAATTATAAAGTTTTTTATCCTGTCAAGCCAAAGTTCCATTTTCTCGTAGATTGTTTATCTTGCAAGACATGGGAATCGGTTTGATGTCTGTGCAATTCATGAATGCGGATGTTAAGCTGCTTGTGTGTGTGGATTAAATTCTCTTTGCATACAAATAACAGAAAAATAAATCTCCCTTTTCATGTCGTAACATGCATATAGAATTAATTGATTTGTAAGCACAGCTATCTCCTTCCCAAAACAGGGTTCTGAGGGAAATGCTAAAATTAAGGGTTAAGCACAAAGATTAAAATGGAATCTGAATTTCTCTGCCTCTCTCAGAGTACGATTAATGCCTTTCTAAATAAGCCAACCAGTAAAACCCACAAGATACTGTTGCACAGCCTTCAGTTTTAATGGCATACTTGCTAGAGCATTCTGAAAGTGAGTGAAGATTGTTTAGCATTCGTGCCTGAAGGACTGGGCAGATGAGTCGCCACTCAAACATTTGCCCAATGTAAAATTAGAAGTGAATTGGGGGTCCCCCTTCAGGAGACACTTCAGAGGAACGTCAAAAGGGTTTAGATAACAAGAGTTTGTTTGATTAGCCTGACCAGCTTTCCCCTCTATCTGCAGTGCAGATGGTCAAGACCAAGGAACACTGATTTTAGAATATGAGCAGCTGTTAGAGAGGTCATTTGGTAAAAAATAACTCCAAAATGCAGCAGTCATTTGTGATTTTTATTGACTGAAGCAAAACCCCAGCTAGGTGGTTCTTTTTCTCAATTTGAATCAAAGTTGGTTGAGGATTTCATAAAGAATGATGGGATAGTGTGGATAAGAGTCAGAATAGTCTGACTAATTAGTCATATGCATTACTTCTAGTGGATCTACTCTATGTAGGCAGGTATTGTGGATTTCCTCTCTGTCTGGGGGAATACCTTCCATAGTTCTAGTTACAGGTAGGTAGCCGTGTTGGTCTGAGTCGAAGCAAAATAAAAAAATTCCTTCAGTAGCACCTTAAAGACCAACTAAGTTTATATTTTGGTATGAGCTTTCGTGTGCATGCACACTTCTTCAGTTGGTCTTTAAGGTGCTACTGAAGGAATTTTTTTATTTTGGGGGAATACCGTAATACTATTGTAGAACACCACTTTAATGCCAGCATTGACTTACGTCCCATCTGCGCTATACATTTAAAGCCCTATTTAAACTGTCATAGCTTCCCACAAAGAATCTTGGGAACTGGAGCTTGTTAAGGCTGCTGAGAGTTGTTGGAGGTCCTGACTCCTCCCTCAGAGCTACAATTCCCAGAGTCCCCTGCGAAGAGGGATTGTTAAACCACTTGGAACATTTTCATTCAGTGAGGGGAACAGAGGCCTCCTAACAGTTTTCAGCACCCTTAACAATGGTGCTGACCTGTTTCTCTGCATTCACAGAGCCTGCATTGCTGGATGTCCTAATGGGTAGCACCAAGGCCCCATGGATGATTTTTTGTGAGCTTGTATATGCTGCTTCCAGAGCATCAGGAATCTCCCATTCTCCCCCACTCTGTGGGGACTGCACTCTAAGCACCCTGCTGTTTTTATATCCTCCCCTAAAAAGAAATACACAGAATGAAAAGGAAGTAATAACTTCCAACTGATATGTTCAGCTGTACATACAGAAATCTAGCCTGAAAACAATCTAGAATGATATATCTATATATCTATCTGAGGGGGGTGCAAGGGTTTCCATCCATTGCTAAAAACTAATAAGAAGTGAAGAAAAATAGATCGAAGCTGAAGATTTTTTGGGAAAGAAATAACTCATTTGTTTATTCTGCTGATGGGTTTTCTATTTTCTCCTGTGTGCAAAGCTGTTAGATTTAGAATGTCATTCATTCTTCAGCTGTGGAAGTGTAATATTATTTTAGGTATATTCTTGGAATTGGCAAACCCGATAAAATATTTATTAGATCTCAGATGATTGAAACCCGGAGTTCTCTCTTCCAGCGGTCGCTGGAGCAACAGGAACACCCCAGCGCACCACAATATTTATTAAGCTCCAGGATTATTCATTTTGGACACAAATGTGTCATGGAAGTTGCAAAACAAATGAGAGTTGAGCCTAAAAGGAGAGGAGAGGCTCTGCTGTGAACTCTCAGTGCTGCTCGTGTTGGTGACAACTCTACTTTCCTTTAACAATTTCACCAACATTGTTTGGGTCAATATTATTGTGGAAGGATTTGCATTGGTCTGCTGATCACTTTTATCAAGCAGGCCTATAACCACCTAATTCTTTTCAGGGGAACATTTTTTAATCTGGCCTAACCTTCCTAATTCCGCCAGCCCCAGCCATTGAACCCATCCCACTTCCTTCAAAACAGCCCTAATTCCCTCCCCCCCCTTTCTTCTTCTTTGAGCACTATATATATCAGAGTTTGACAATCTTTTTCAGCCCTTTACAAATTTTTATTTTTGAGTGAATGTCATAGTCTCCACCTGCTTGTTAAAGTTCTACATTTAATGCACATAAAATGCTGTGGTTGACTGCATTGTATTTTGAATGCTGTAAAAAGAAGTTTACCTTAAAAAAGAGGTTCCACTCTGACTGAAAGCGGAAAACTGGTGTTTTTCCACCTCGATGAGTTAAACCAACCAATGACTCATTACCCGGAAAACTGAGCTGCAACTCAGAGCAGAAGAAATTTGAGAAATCAGAGATGGCTAGTAGTAGCAGTAGGAGAGAAGCTTTGCAATGATGAAGAAGCTGAGGATCTCTCTCTGGGACCAGAGAGTGGAAATTTTACTGAACTGAACTGAATAAAGGACTTAGAGGACTGAACTGCATTGTTTAATTGCAGTGTGTTACTTTGTTATTTTGTTCTTGTAATTAATTGTAACTAGATTGAAGACTTTTTAGCAGTAAAGCATTGAAACTCATTATCGGCGTGGAAAGCTCACTTATTTCTACACAAGGCACAGATCAGGGATTCTGCTGAACTCTTCCCAAGATCAGCCCCTACCCAAAAGGCAGAACGAGAGACACATGCTTCACTTTTCCAAGGGATGTGGCTAAAAACATGAATTGAACTGAGCCTTGAGAAGCTCATAGAGCTGAAAGAGGAAGTAGGAAAGAGGGTCCTTTGTCCTTTAGCTCTCTGTACTCTTCAAGACAGAGAAGCGTAACCACCCTCACTATTTCATGACTGCAGAGAGATGAGTTGGGGAGGGGGGAGAAGCTCAGAGGATTTTGGGGCACTGGGGAAGACCTCAGATTTTCCTTGGTAATCATTTTAATGAGTGTGTAAAGATGAACATTCGATTAAATGGTTGCTGTTCATTCACAGAGGGGACAGGAAAATGCTACACATGTTGGCAGTGAAAACTCTGTCCCCCATCCAACACTGAGTGTTCTACATGGTTGTTATGTATATCTGCACAGAAGACAGAGAAATGCACCAGCCTCTCTGTCTCTCCTCCTCCTCTGGTTTCTTGCATACACCATCCATTATGATGGGCATTCTGCAAGGGAGTAAAAAAAAGGGGGGGGCTACACCACATTCATCGGTTAGCTGGTATGGCTAATTACTTAATTGCAGAACAACAATTGGACTCCAATTAACCGGAGTCAACTTTCCCACCACGTCCACTGGAACATGTTTTGGTTCCCTGCTGCCTACTTCTTTCCCAAGCACTCCCCCTTAATTTCTCGTTGCTGCGGACAGAGTCTTCCAGAGATGGATTGCCTTGGCTGAATGCAAGAGAGTGAGTGGACAGGTTCCAGCATTTGAGAAAAGGCAGATGGCTCATCACATATGGGTAGAGGAAGCAGAACTGGATCTCATCCTGAAGATGTCAGAGGAATTTGCCATAGCCAAATATTGCATGCATGGGCTCAGGCTGGGAAGAAATGGGCATTCGATATGCAAATATAGCAGCCCCCTGTCAAGTTCACCTCTCATTCCCCTTAAGATGTAGGCAGGTTACCTGTTTTGCAATACTTTGGGTTTCCCCAATCCCAGCAGCTGCCAGTGGAATGGAATGCAGATAAGTGAATGCACTATAAGATGTAGGCATCATGGGAGGCTGGAGAACTTGACATGGGGGTGCTGGGTCCCCCTACCCCCAAGCAAGGTTGTGTCAGGTGTAATATCTGGTTCAGAGGCAACGAGCCTGTGGATGTTGCTGGACTATGTATCAAGTGGCGCAGTGGGTCAGTGTGTGTGGCATTTAACCAGAAGGTTGGTGGTCAAGCCCACCCAGGGCAGGATTGCAGAGGGTCAGGATCCCTTCCAACTCTATAGTTCTATGATTCTGTGACTCTGATCAGCCCTGACCATTGGCCATCCAGCTTGGGACTGATGGCAATAGGCAGTCCAGCAATCACTTGAGAGTCACAAGTCCTGCAGCCTTGAACCTTGGGACGATATACATTTAAATGCTTTGCTTGATTATGGTTGGTCTAGAAACCTAAATGCATACAACGTCCCACCCCATTATGTTCCAAATATTCCATGGAATACACAATATAGATGGTTTCCTTGTTGCACCAAACAGCTGAATTAGAGTTTGATTTGTGTATATAAAACCGGCTCATTTCTTTCTGTTTGCCATTCAATATCTAGGCCCTCTGAAGGGAGCAAATAGATGTAGAGTCAGGGGAAAAGGGGGATTACATGCAGGGAGGAGCATATATTTTATTTAAAGGTTAAAAATGAGTGAAATGCCGTGTTTTTATCTTCCTCTTTAAAGGTTTGTGTCTGTCTGAATGACCTTACGGTGTTTGGATTTGAAATTATAGTTTCATTACCTGGTTTCAGACAGGTTATTGTCATGTATCGGCTATGTGGGGGGAGGAACAGAGAGCTGGGTGGGTTGAAATGAAACTAAAGAGCAATTGTGATTATGTAGTCAATCTCCTGTGTTTAGGTATAAGCTGGACATGCACTAGATAAGGCAGGAGTGGCTTGTCACAGTGAGGCTCCCCACAGCTTGGCCTTCTCGTTGAAGGTCCAGATATGATTTATTATAATCCAAACCTTCATTGTCCTGATTAATATTTGCCTCTGTCCGTCTCTGATGCTACTGAGGATGGAATTGATGCAGAGAGCTCCTGACCTCCTGGTCCCATCCATCTACCAGATGGAGCTGCCTTGGACACAGAATTAACCTGTGCCTCCATGGACAGCTGTGAGTCCAAAATGACTTCCAGGCTGCACACCTGGTCCTTCAGGGGCACAGTTACTCCATTCAGGACCAGAGTCCCCCACACCTGCCCACCCCCCTGGTCCTCCAGAAACAATAATTCTGTCTTGTTGGGATACAATCTCAATTTCTTCGCTCTAGCCAGAAAAACAGAGCATCTCTTGACAGAAGAGCAAAGAGGAAGAATAAGGGTTTGGCAGACCCAGGGCTACAGGTGGCCATACTCAAATCTAGACCTACTTTGCAACTCAAGGTCCTTTAAGTCCATGCCTTGAAGGCATGAGGGCTTGTGAATCATAGAATCATAGAGTTGGAAGAGACCACAAGGGCCATCCAGTCCAACCCCCTGCCAAGCAGGAAACACCACCCAAGCATTCTTGACATATGGCTGTCAAGCCTCTGCTTAAAGACCTCCAAAGAAGAAGACTCCACCACACTCCTTGGCAGCAAGTTCCACTGCTGAACAGCTCTTACTGTCAGGAAGTTCTTCCTAATGTTTAGGTGGAATCTTCTTTCTTGTAGTTTGAATCCATTGCTCCATGTCCACTTCTCTGGAGCAGCAGAAAACAACCTTTCACCCTTTTCCATATGACATCCTTTTATATATTTGAACATGGCTATCATATCACCCCTTAACCTCCTCTTCTCCAGGCTAAACATACCCAGCCCCCTAAGCCGTTCCTCATAAGGCATTGTTTCCAGGCCTTTGACCATTTTGGTTGCCCTCCTCTGGACACGTTCCAGCTTGTCAGTACCCTTCTTGAACTGTGGTGCCCAGAACTGGACACAGTACTCCAGGTGAGGTCTGACCAGCGCAGAATACAGTGGTACTATTACTTCCCTTGATCTAGATGCTATACTCCTATTGATGCAGCCCAGAATTGCATTGGCTTTTTTAGCTGCTGCATCACACTGTTGACTCATGTCAAGTTTGTGGTCTACCAAGACTCCTAGATCCTTTTCACATGTACTGCTCTCAAGCCAGGTGTCACCTATCCTGTATTTGTGCCTTTCAATCCCCCCCCAAGTGTAGTACTTTACATTTCTCCCTGTTAAAATTCATCTTGTTTGCTTTGGCCCAGTTGTCTGATCTGTTAAGGTCATTTTGAAGTGTGATCCTGTCTTCTGGGGTATTAGCCACCCCTCCCAATTTGGTGTCATCTGCAAACGTGCTCAGGATGCCCTCAAGCCCATCATCCAAGTCATTGGTAAAGATGTTGAATAAGACTGGGCCCAAGACAGAACCCTGTGGCACCCCACTAGTCACTACTCTCCAGGATGAGGAGGAGCCATTGATGAGCACCCTTTTGGGTTCGGTCAGTCAGCCAGTTACAAATCCACTGAATGGTGAAGCTGAAGCCTGAAATCAATGCAGTATCAGATATCAGTACTGCTCTGTTGACCAGGCACAGGCAAAAAGCCAGGACTCTCAGTATTTTATACAAAGCCTTTCAAGCCAGAGGCTTCATATTTCCGGCCAACTGCAGGGGCCACTACTACACTACCCTATTTGCTTTCGTGCTTAAGCAGTTCTCTGACTCTTAAGTCTGAGCACATGCAGCCTAGGTTACTACAATATTTAGAAATCAGCTCCATGTTCGTTCTGGTGGTTCTAAGAAATTAATTCAGAAATTGGGGTACTTCCAATCCCAGGATTTACTGATGAATTCTTTCTCTCTCTCTCCTCCCTCCACAAGGCAGATTGCCTCAGGCAGCCATGAAAGAATCTGGTAGGCCTGACTCTAAATACTTATTTCTACTGAAGTCCTTTTAATAAAACCACACTCTTACAGCAACTTACCGGGTTATGTCCCAACAGTGTTTTCTGTCGTCTATCAGCATAGGAATTCTTTGACAGGAGGCGAAGAAGGGATTTTGTTTTTCCCAAAGTAGGGCTTTTCTTAGGCAACCACGCATGAATGAGCTATTTCTGACAGAAAGCCTAATTATGCCAATTTTGTGTTTGTGCACAGGAGTTCCACAATATCCAATTACAATGCATTATGTTCCCCCACCGTCACCACATCAGCAAACAGAATTCATTACAAAGGCGCAGAAGCTGTGCCTGAAAGCTACCTGGTCGTGAAGGCTGTGTCATGAATTTAGTTTCTGTGTCTGTTTTGCAGCACACACAAAACATGTTTCCATAATCAGGATTCCAAAAAAAAGGGGGGGGTGTTATTGGGTACGTTGAAGGAAATCGGTGAATAAAAGATGTGAGCATTGGATTCCAGACTCAGAACATGGTTTGTTCTAGCTACGAAATCCCATCCTGACTTAATATGCTGTTAAAACAATTTGCTATAGATAGAAGCAACATGACCCTGTATTGTCTGGTGGCGAACCTGTGGCTCTCGGTGTTACTGGGCTACAGTTTCCATCATCCCTGACCATTGTAGTAGCTTGAGTGCCACCAGGGCTGGATCTACACTGACGTGTTTAACGTTATTTCCCCCTATTAGAACGATACTGAATATGTCGTTCTAAAATATCACAGGACACACTTGTTAATTAAACTATATTCTACCTTGTCGTCTTCCCCCCTTCAAATGTAAGTAAGCCTTCCTTCCTTCCATGTGCTTTGTTATCTCCGCATGTCAGCCTTTCAAATTTATTTTTTATTTTTAGGGGAAAATGCCTTTATTGATATTCAGATTAAAAGTACATATGCGCAAACAAAACATACCTATACATCTACGAAGATTGATTACACAACAATTACTTGTTTCATATAAAAGAAGAAATCTGGGAAAGAAAGAGAGAAAAGGAAATAAAAAGAGCTAAAAAAAAGATAAGGTAATAGAAAAGGGGGAAAAAAAGAAAGTAAAAAGCAAAAGAGGAAAAAGAGTTTAGGAGGAAAAAGGGAAAAGGAAAAAGAAGAAAATCGAAAGGTTAGGAAACCCTTTTACGGCTTTTTCGACTTCCACAGCTTCTCCATACAGTAATTCATCTAAACACACACATATATATATATCTGTCTTTGCCTTTCAAATTTAAATGAAATTGAACACCGCCCCTCGGATACCATCGAAGGGGGTGGGGGTCAGTGTTTGAAAGCAGTGAAGAAAGGTAAAATGCTACATAGGGACATCTGAACAGTGCTTCACCAATAAAGCGGCATAAAACAGTTAAAAATCAAGCGATAAATAAGTAATAAGTAAATAAGTAATAACACATTATGAAGAGTAGGACATCATGTGTCTATCTAGGTTATGAAAACCATTCCTAAACCCTTCCTTAATGTTAAAAACCGTGAGTGTGGATCTGCCCCAGAGCTGCCCTAGGTCCCTAAGTTGTGTGCTTCTCTGTGTGGTGTGGTGCGAGCCATGGTCTTCTCTGAGGGGAACCTAGCTGAACAGCACCCCATGTCTTTGGAGAAGGCAAGGTGAAGTCTTGCTAAACGGTCCAGATCCCCCCCCCATTTTAAAAATGACATCACTTGCAGTAGCTCAGCTTTCCCCAGCCTGGTGCTCTCTTACAAATCCCAACATGGCCATTGGACAGGGATGAGGGGGGCTGTAGTACATGTGGGGGGCACCAGGCTAGGCAAGCTACCAGTTGCACATTCCCAGTGAATTCACAAACCAGAGACTTCCCCAAGGTTTTT
The DNA here is from genome assembly GCF_963506605.1 of Zootoca vivipara. NCBI lineage: Eukaryota > Metazoa > Chordata > Lepidosauria > Squamata > Lacertidae > Zootoca > Zootoca vivipara. Next base: position 76,509,703 of record NC_083283.1, read on the forward strand.
TTTAGGGACTGCCATATTTTAAACAATTCTGGAGTGCAGTAGGCCCTCCCTGGGCAGCCCACATACCTGGCAATAATAGCTGGACCATTTGTCACATCTTGTCAAGGTGTATATGGACCTCAAGAGTTAATGTTGGCCAGTTGTTAGCTTTCAGTTCAGGGCACTGTTTCCATTCCCACCAGTGGCGAAGCTTCATGCTCCGGCACCGGGGGCGGAGAGCAGGCAGGGGCGTGTTCTGGGGGTGTGGCATGCCGCCTGTAGGGGCGTGGCATGTGTTCTGGGGGCGTGGTGTGCGCCAGTAGGGGCGTGACACGCATTCTGGGGGCAGGGCACCCAGAGCGGGCAGGGGGCAGCCGCGATGGCGCCCTCGGGATCGTGCTGCCTGGGGCGGAGTGCCCCTATCGCCCCCCCTTCCTACGCCACTGATTCCCACCCTACCTGGAGGCTTCATCAAGCATGTAAGACCATTCACAGTGCAATCCTGTGATGTAATAACAGCTGACTAGGCTACTTATTATGATGCTGTTTATGGTTTCCTAGCAGAGAGTAGGAAAATCGACAGCTACAGTTTTCTAACAACATGCAGCGATGTTGATGCCATCTGGCACTTGTATAACACTTTTCTCTGAGCTTTCAAAGGTGGGTCAGTATTGCTATACAGTATTCCCAAACTGACAGGAAAGCTTCACCTGTGATATTTTCCCTGACTCAGCTGTGGCCAAGTCAGTGGGCTGCCCAAGGGGCACAGAAATCCCTGTTTTAAAGGGGAAACTTCTCTGAGAAAGAAAGGTGGCAGACCAATGCAAATTCAACTGCTTTAGTTACTCTTCGCTGATTTTGAAAGAACAGACTTATGGTACATGCACTTACAGAATCTTTAAACACTCAGCTAATGGGAATTTGTAGGCAGATGTAAGCTTCCACCTTTGAGTTCCTGGCTGGTTGCTTCCGTAAACTAGCTGCTAGGTGCTGATGTAAATAGACACAGTAAAAATAATACACCAATCTGTTATAGTGGGAAGCTGGATTCTATCCCTCCCTAGCAACACAGGTCAATTTTTTTGACCTGGACTACATATGTGTTGTTTGATCAGTTCCATTCTGTTTAAACATTATAAAAGACCTATCCCTTGGTTGAGATATCAAAAACAGCATGCCTGAAGTCCACGGCTCTGTCAAGAACAATGAGTGGCATCTGGTCTCCTTCTGTCATATGTAGAGATTGTTGGTTGTTCATTTGAGGGCAAATGTCAGAAGGAGCAGAAGTTTAAAATGCCACCTTGATGGTGGACCATTAGATGGCTGTGACAGTGCCACTCGGCAGGTATATCTGGAACAGGGGATTTATACGACTCACTCTTGTATCACAACTGAAGGCTTATCTGTATTAATGGATACGAAGGCCAGGTCAGAGTAAGTTGGAATTTTCATCTGTATTATACAGTGTGATGCTCTGGCAGTTTTGAAAGGCTCCACTTCAGCAGACCTCTATCATTTCTAAAGACAAAACGCTGAAAAACAAGAGCATCTGTGATTACTTGTATTCCTCCAGTATTACAGGTCAGCTAAGCCGACGCTTATCATTATAAATCATTTTATTTCCACCGTTGTTGTGGCTCGAGAGCGTTTAGTTATAGGATCAGGAGGCACAGAAGCGAGCGCAGAGAAATTTGAGAACAGGGTTAAAATGAGGAGAGTGGCCATGATCGGGTGCTGTACTTATTACAAACCTGTCACTTCGAGTCACCTTTCTTGTTAGTTGTTCCTTGCCAAGCAGTGGAGTGTGGCAGCCGGAATGCAGGGAGCTGGAGGTGAAGTTACAGTGGGAAACCAGACTTGGAAAGGCGCAGAGATGCAAGACCAGATAGAATGTGAAGTGGATCACAAGATTCTCACTGGAGGGAGACAGAGCAATTGAATAACAAGCACCACCAAAAGGGGAAGAAATACATCAGGGTAAGATAATGGAACAGATGAGAGCTCAGTGATATCGTGTTGTACAGTGGCCTTTCTAAATAAGGGGATTTATTTAAAAAAAAACACCAATATTTTATTTGCTTCCCAAATATTTTACTACTACTACTACTACTACTACTACTACTACTACTATTAAAAAGGTAAAGATAAAGGACCCCCGACGGTTCAGTCCAGTCAAAGGCAACTATGAGGTTTTGGCCCTCTTCTTGCTTTCAGGCTGAGGAAGCCGCCGTTTGTCCACAGACAGCTTTCCAGGTCGTGTGGCCAGCATGACTAAACTGTTTCTGGTGCAACGGAACACTGTGACGGAAACCAGAGCACACAGAAATGCTGTGGTACCTATTTATCTACTTGCACTGGTGTGCTTTCGAACTGCTAGGTTGGCAGGAGCTGGGATGGAGCGATGGGAGCTCACCCCGTTGCAGGGATTCGAACCGCCAACCTTCTGATCAACAAGTCCAAGAGGCTCAGTGGTTTAGACCACAGTGCCAGCCGCGACCTGCACTGTTATGGAACATTCATTATTACTACAGTTGTTCATGACATAAAAATGTGAGATATAAAGCACAAACTAGCGATGGCCAAATCTGTCAAATTTGGTTCTCTCTGTTTCTCATTTTTCCAGTATTCAGCTCTCCACGTTTCCATTTCAGTTTGCTCATTAAAAAAAAAAAATCCATGAAAATTCATCAACATTTTAGTGGAAACTTATAATAAACACATTTTTCTCCACAGTAATTCCTCCATTTTTGTTTATTATTTTCACAAATATACACATTTTATGTACACTTTACTAATATATGTTTTTGTACACATTACATGACTGCAGAACCAGCTTGCGAAAATTCAGAGAAGTGAGAATTTCAAAAGATGGCTGGGTTTTGGTTCACACACTGCTCTGGAAGCTGTGAATTAGTGTCATGACTCTAATTCACTGCCTAGTGAAATCAGATACATGGAGAGCTTCTTCCCGTTCTTTTATTTAAATCAACAGAATACACAGAGAGACAGTGAATTATAATCCCTCCGTCTCGAGACGTTGCTCAGAGTGCTTGCTCCATCCTCCCCCTCTGGGGTACTTCCTAGCTTCCCAACCCCTCCTGCTGCCTATGGGGGCAGGCAAAGGAATCTTTCTGTCTCTGTTTGGCTTTATGCTCTTAGACACAAAGATAGTGTCTGGTTCTAGGAGGAGGATGCTCTATCAAGCTTCTAAGTTGGCATGGTGTCAATTGTCTGCTGTACTGTTTCTACCACTTGCGTGGCAATGTCCTGCCCTCCCCATGGAAAATAGATGACATTATATTATATATAAGGTTAATGGGCAGAAAAGGGGACCCAGGTGGCGCTGTGGTTAAACCACTAAGCCTAGGGCTTGCTGATCAGAAGGTCGGCGGTTCGAATCCCTGTGACGGGGTGAGCTCCCGTTGCTTGGTCCCAGCTCCTGCCCACCTAGCAGTTCGAAAGCACATCAAAATGCAAGTAGATAAATAGGAATCGCTACAGCGGGAAGGTAAACGGCGTTTCCATGTGCTGCTCTGGTTTGCCCGAAGCGGCTTTGTCATGCTGGCCACATGACCTGGAAGCTGTGCGCCGGCTCCCTCGGCCAATAATGCGAGATGAGCGCGCAACCCCAGAGTCAGTCACGACTGGACCTAATGGTCAGGGGGCCCTTTACCTTTACCTTTAATGGTCAGAAAAGGCCACAACTTTATTGCTTATAGATGTTGAGCAGTATTGGCTTAGGCATTGTATCCTAATTGGCTATATCTGACCCCAGCCCGTGTGCTGGAAGTCCGGGAAGGGTTAACCACCAGCCAAGGAGTCCTGTGATGCGCATCGACTAGCAGCTCCCCCTGGGGCCACCGATAGGGGCGTGCCTTAGGCCCTAACCTTCTTAGGCTTCAGACAGGGCCACGCCCCCGGATACCTTTAACGGAATACCCTTCAAATTGGGGGGGGCAGGTGATAGTGCAACCTCCCCTCCTCACTTCTACAGAAATATTCCAATGCCTAACCCCCAATACCAAGAGTTGTGATGAGTTGCTACGAGGCAGGTGAAAAACTAAATGGCTGGTGACAATTTGCCAAGTGGAAAAATTCCTACCAGGCCCCTCAATGGCGGCCAACCAAGGTCCATAGCAAGGTCATAAAAGATAAACCTAAAGGGCAGTGGCTGGGGAAACCAGGGCAGCTGGGGAGTGGGGGTAAACAGGAAGGATTTCCATCCGCGCCCAGCTTAAATAGGGCTGGACACCTCCCCAGGCCGACCGGGTTGGTCGACCTGGCAAGTGAAGCGGGTGGGAATCCCCCTATCGCACAGGGGCAGGGGCGTGACTGACTGCAATTCCACCTCCTCTTGAAGGGCGGAATTGGTTTTCTGAGTCCTGTCTCTTTTCAGAATTAGAGCATCTGTTAGCTGTTCCTCATCCTCCATTATTTCCCAGATCTTTGCTGCTGCTTCTGGGGTGTGTCCCATTCATCAACACCACAAACCTGGGTCCAAACTACCTTCATCTTCCTCCTGCTCGAGAGCATCTTGGGACAGAGGTCTCCAACACTCCCTGACACATAGATAGGTCCACCTTTAATTGCAACTGAATTAGACTTCTTCCTCCCAGGGACTGCACAGTTCTTTCAGCTAAAGCAGCCTCAAAATCTTGGGTTTTTATTTTTGTTGCATATCCTTTTTTTAAAAAAAACTGAAAAGTCTGCTTTTCCTGGATTGAGCATGCACTTTTTTCATTCTCCCTAAATGCATTAAGCACACATCCCTTCTCTCTTTCATAATGTGGACAGAAAGGAATTCTATTCCTCCCCCCTCATGGACACTTTTTCTTTCTTCCTTAGTTAGGCAGAGAGCCAAAGCAAGGCTGTCTAATTCATCTTCTCCCCAGCTATGATTCCTCATGTTGAGGGTCAATGTGTGTTGCGCAGTAGGGCATTGATTTGCAGCGTGTAGCTCTCCTTCCTTTTATTTTTCATCATTAGTACCTGACTCAGTACCTGGTGACAGGCTGACTGCTACCACCGAGATCATGCTATGAAGAACTTTTTTTTTTCAACAATTGAGATGAAATGCCTGGGTGTTTTTTTATTATTATTAAAAAAATGATTTGGTAAGCCAGCTTGACAGTTGGATCATTAGAGGCATGAAAAATGCTTGGGGTATTTAAAAACAACAACAAAATGTGGCTGATACGCTGTGCTTGCAGGTAACAGAACAAATCTACAGTTGTAAATTGTCTCCAAAAAAATGAGGAATCCAGGGGAAAAATGCCTTAAGTCTGTAGAAAGGAATATATTTAATTAATGCCACGGCAATTGACATAATATGTACTGTTCTCTGGCCTTTGCTGTAGACCACTTTGAAATGCCCTTCTTCCATCTTAGGAAGGATAATGTTTATATTTTTTAAAAAATAATCTTAGGAATGATAACGCCACGGTCTTCATGCAAAGAAAGAAGCCGCACATTATTAAAGAAGTCATGTTCAAAGAGAATGGCACTTCAGATCCCTGAAAAATGCATTCAGAAGAGAAAATGGATGTACGGTAGGAGTAATGTAGAATTTGCTTTTGCACTAGGAACCAGTGCCAAACAAAACTGATCTTAGCCTCATATCTGAAACACCCAAAGCAGTAAGGGGGGGACGGGCGGACGACTTGTGCTGAAGAAGAGGCCATTCCAACATTTTCTCTCTCCAATTCTCGTGTGCAAATGGAAGAGCTACACTGCTTTACAGTTAGGTCTATCAGCCTGCATTTGGTGTATTGCCAAAATCAACTTGAAACGAGCCTGGAAGCACCGGCTTGAAGCACATCCTCGAGGCTCGCCTGAAACATCTGCTTAGCAACGAGGATTCTCCTGAGCGACAGACAGGTGTCTTTATCAAGGCATGTCTGGAGAGATGGAGCTGAATTTGAGGCAGTCAAGTGTTGGTCCGTGTGGCTGCCAGAATATGTGAAAGTCTGGATGAAGCAGAGATCTGTATATAGTTTTGTCTCTAGTATTATATGTAGACCAGTAGTGTCATGCCACTTGTAATGTAAATTATAAAGACTTTAGAGAAGAACTGGATGGGTGAGCTGGTTATTCCTTGGTAATTCACCAAGAGAAGTCTGGACTGTCACAGCTGTGAAGATGCAGAAAGACTTTCTACTTAACTCTGCTGAGACAGACAAAAGAAACCCCAAGAGTTGGTGCATATGCACCAATAGCCTGGATCTCTAGACCCATGTTGGCCACCAAACATCTAGCTTCAGTCAGAATGGCCAGGAAAATGGATACATTTCACTATTAAAAGGCATATGAGTCCTGCTTTAAATGATCCCTTGGAAATATTGCTTTAGACAGTATACAGTTGCTAGCATTGCTTTTTTAAAAAAATGCATGAATTGGTCTTTGCATGCCTAATGTAAGGTTGTGTATTACTTTGTCACCATAATCAGCAATAAGCTGCTTTTCTATGTGCTACACAGCAAATAGCATTCTGGACAATCCAAGCTGGTCATTAAAAATGTATATTTTGGGATTTGGATCTCCAATGGCCTTAATTATCTTAAGTTTTTTCAATACCCTCTTTATGGATACCGTGAAGAGCCAACAGATTTTATATTGGTGGTCATTGCATTGCGCAAGCCATGTTTTCTCCCCCCCCCCATAAACCCATCTCGTTATGCTGCCTTGCTTATTCATTAAGCACTAATAAATAGAACATGCAAAAAGGTAGTGCTGTTTTTTTAAATAAATATGATAGCCAGAATACTAGCAATGGTTAGTAACAATACTACGGATTTTCTCCAATTGCATTGATAGATTAAAAGATCCTTTGGCGTACATGTATTATTCACAGAATAAAACAGTAGCAAAATGTGTAGATTAGGTAGAGAACAACTCCCTATATTCTGTTCTGCTCTTCCAACCTTCTGCCAAGAAACAGCCTAGGCTTCCTACACAGGACTGCGTTTGCACACTATATATGTTTGATATTTCTACTCAATATAAAAAATCAATTTGAAAACCAGCTTTGTCAATAACAGGAGGATGGTAATTTAAAATATATTAAAATGCAGCTTAAACTTTAAATGTAACAACGGCAGAGCTTTGCAAAGAGTTCGTATGTACACCAATCTGCTGGAACGAAAATAGCAGTGCCTTGTGGTGCCCTGAAGACAAATAGATTTAGTATAGCATAAACTTTGTTGGAGCTGAGTTCTACAGTAAATCTATTAGTCTCTAAACTGCCACAATAACTCTTTTCTTCTTTTTTTAAGGAATGAAGTTTGGGTGAATTCAAATTTTTAAACCAGTCCCACAAACCCCACACTTTATTGAAGTTAACAGGCCTTTGAACAGGCAGTCCTTCAGTAACCTCTGAAGAGATCCAGTCTAGTGAATAAGAACACATTGCAAACAGACTCCTGTTCTCCTGGGTGTAGATCAAACCAGAAAACAGTGACACTTCCATTTATAAGAGCGACTTCAAAAATGCAGTTATGGTCACGACTTGTAAAGAGAACTCCTGTAGCAAGCAAAATGGTCATTAAAACAAACAAACAAACAAACAAGAAAATTATTTGCTACTTTTTCATTCTGAAGTCTTTCTGCCTAGGGCTCGTTGTAGACAGAGACTGAGGCTGGCGATAGCTGAGACTTCACTTTAAGTCAAGTGAAGAGTTTCAAGTACAAGCTTTATATAAACGATGTTAAAATCAGGACAAATAACCTGTCAGTTGCCCTGGGAAAACTGGGACACCCTGTTTTTTTCTTGTGAGAGGGCAGTGGCCAAAATGGTCACAACAATCTCACATAATTTTGGAATGCGCTTTGTCTGACATGGTGCCCCATAACACATGTTTTGGGGTGGCAAGACCACTGTCCTGGAAAAAGCGCTTTCTGCAGGGCAGTGATCTTGTGCTGCCAAGTCTCCCGTATTCTCCAGGAAACCCCCGTTTTTCTAGCTGTTCTCAGCTGAAAAAACAGATTTTTTTTTATTTTTTCCCAGTTTATTCTGGCGTGGAGGCCATTTTGGAACTGGGCGGAGCATGCTCAGAAGCGACTTTTGATGCAGCTCTGCCCAGTTCCAAAATGGCTGCAGTGCAACTTCTGGTGCGGCGGCCATTTTGGAACTGGGCAAAGCAGCATCAAAAGTCGCTTCTGAGCATGCTCTGCCCAGTTCCAAAATGGCAGCAGCGCTACTTCCGGTCTTCTACTTCCGGTCCGGTCACTTATTTCTCCCATAGCAACTTGGTAGGTATGGCGGCACCCCGTAAGGTAAAAATCCCCACATAAACCATTCCATTCTCTCCCAAGAGAGTGATCCAATGACTCTTGCATTGTGTAACTGTATGATATTCCCAGCCCAAGCAGAGGAACTGGTCCCGTCACCCCAGGGGCTGGAACTTGCATCCTAGAACTAGTAAAAAGGGCAAATTAATCCTTCATCTTTTTACCATGAATAATTATACTGGATTCCGCGAAGAGCTGCCTGAGCACAGACGCTAAGACTGCCTACCAACCAGTATTTTGTTCACAGCTTCAACACTGTTCTGCCAGGCCAATAATAATGGAATATATGCTAAGGACTGATGTAACCCTCCGTGGGTTTTCCCTAGGTTTGGGTCACATTTTTGAGGTCCCATTCCTTGCCCCCCTTTGTTGTGCCTGGATCCACTGGGAGCTGGGCAATATTTGGAAGTCAAAAGTTGTAAATCTTGACAGTGTGGGTTTGGGCGAGCGGGAATTTCCAGGGAAAGGCCCAAATCAACACAATGAGGAGAGCATTGCCAAAACGAAGGCGCCGTTCATTACACAGAGTGCTAATTACAGAACTGTAAGTTTGCCTTCCCATTCTTGTTTTGTTTACAGAACAATTTCCCTCTCTTATGAATTCATGAAGCTGAATCACTCTGCATTCTTGCACCACAACCTGTTATTCATTCAGTGATGTTTTCATTTTCCAACGCCCTGTCTGACTTTGCGCATAAGTTTGCAAAGTGGTGTAATGCATCATTTATGTTTTCCCACCTTTCTTGACTGATAGCCTTCTTGACTGTCAATTGCATGGTAATATTCTGCAAAGGAAAGAAAGTATGTGTCTGCCTGCAGGGAAGATTTAGTTGTCCTGGATCTCAAGTGCATCCACCTATGAACAAATGCACAAAATAAAAAGCATAAATTGGGATTACAGAAGATCATTTGATAGACAACAAAGGTCCCAAGAAAAGGCACTTAGAGATGAGTACGGGAATAAATGAAGGAAGTGTGGTCTACTTAGCTGAGCAAGAGTCTTTGACAAAGGGGAGCATAATAGCAAGACTTCTTTTAATAATGAGATGGTGAATCTATAATATATATTATAATGAAGTTTCCAAAATAGTAATTATAGGAAAGTGGCTGTAAATGCCAACTATTGTATAATGTGACAATCTTTCCTTTAAAAAAAAATGCTTACTATAATAAACAGCTTAACAAAATTGATCATGTAACTCCAAAGGTTTCATTACAACTCCAAAGCCTTCAGTAAAAACTGTTAGGAGCTGGATAATGTTTATGTGGTGCTGTGGTCTAAACGACTGAGCCTAGGGCTTGCCGATTGGAAGGTCGGCGGTTCGAATCCCCACAACGGGGTGAGCTCCTGTTGCTCGGTCCCAGCTCCTGCCAACCTAGCAGTTCAAAAGCACATCAAAGTGCAAGTAGATCAATAGGTACCGCTCAGGCAGGAAGGTAAATGGTGTTTCCGTGCGCTGCTCTGTTTTGCCAGAAGCGGCTTAGTCATGCTGGCCACATGTCTGCAGACAAACGCCGGCTCCCTCGGCCAGTAAAGTGAGATGAGCACAGCAACCCCAGAGTCATTCACGACTGGACTTAACTGTCAGGGGTCCTTTACCTTTTTAATGTTTATATATGCCATATATATGCCATACTAGCAAGTTGCAAAGCCTGTGTTAAATATGTCTTATACACATCCCTGAATCAAAATCGAAGATTGGAGGAGCAGCTCCACCCAAGCATCCCTTTGTACACATGCAACCACTCCTTCCATTGTAGTGTATTGGGAAACCATTCCAAGAATGTGAGACCCTGTGGCCATTTCCAGGTGACCTCTTTATTGAGCATTGATCCTGATTTGTTTGCACAAAGTTTGCTGGGAGGTTAAATGATGCCAGCTATTTATTCAACATTCATTCTTATTTGTTTGCTGGACAGAACTCCAGCTGAGTATTCGGCCTGTACTTTATGATCACGTAGCTGCCATCCTGAAGCTCTCATGGTCAAAAAATCAGGGATTGATTGATATTTATTACGGCCGTTGGCCCATCACACAACAATTCCCATACCAACATATACGTACTTAAGCCTCCAAATTTAAAACAGTCAAAAACTTACAAAAAACAAACAAAAAACAAAAGACCAACAACATACAATACAATAAATTTGCAACATAAACATCGCCCTCTGCTCATAAATTAATAAAAGACATCAATGATGATATCACCTAATTACATCCTAAAACATAAATCATGGTTTAAAAGGGTTATCCGAGCCGGACAGGAGTCCGTTTTTCTTCTTTAGGGATAGGACGCTGATCAAGAATCTGGCAACCGTGAGTGATCTTAAGGGGTCTTCATCATTTAGTAGATATCTCAGTTTGGCTTCATTGGAATCATCGGCGATTCCCTTTAGATAGGGAGCAAGAAACTTGCTCCTGGCCGTTGAGTGAAGAGCACAATCAAGGATTATGTGATGCAATGATTCCGGTGCCCCACAATTACAATCACATAAGAGCGATATCTGTCCATTGGAAAATCTATTACTCAGCACGTTCAATGGGAAGGTGTTGAATCTTGCATTTATAAAGGCATATCTATGAGCTGAAGAAGTTAAGGAATTCAAATAATTTGGGAGCTTTAAAGGGGGTAATAAACCAAGGTTTAGAGGTGAGCAGGTACCATTGCCCAACACCATTTTCTGCTGCAAGTCCATCTCCTCTAGTTTACAGGTTACTATTCTTTTAGCTGGAATTATGTCCTGCTCTAGTAATTTAGATGGGGAGATTCCCATCGCTGTAATTTTCAGTTGTAAATTTTTTACCCATGGGCTCTGGAAATCATCTCTCCACATACATTGTATCAAATACAGGTTTGGGAGATTGTTCCATAGTGATAACCAGTAACAAAGTATGTTCTTCCACAGGGCGTTTTCCAGGGATACAGTGTTAAGTTCCATGCGTAACGCTGTATGACTTACACAGTTGGGCAGTTTCAATATCCTTCTTAGAAACTGATTTTGAATAACCTCTAGGTAAGATAGGTTGACAAAAGTCCCCCAAGTTGAGGTGGCATAAGCAATTGTCGGGATCACCTTGGCCTTGAACACTTTCGACACTGATGGGATGTGAAGGGCCCCATCGGTGAAGAAGAATTGCAAGATCGTCAAGGAGATAGCTTTGGCTCTGTTTGTAATATAAGCTACATGGGCCTTCCATCTAAGGTTATGTTGTAACCCAGGCATTTCCAAACTGCGGCCCTCCAGATGTTTTGGCCTACAACTCCCATGATCCCTAGCTAACAGGACCAGTGGTCGGGGAAGTTGGGAATTGTAGTCCAAAACATCTGGAGGGCCGAAGTTTGGGGATGCCTGTTGTAACCAAACTCCCAAGTATTGAAATCTATAGACTTGTTCAATGACCCTCCCATCAATTCTCCAATTATGGAGTTTCCGGCTCTTAAAGAAAATTAGGATCTTAGATTTTACATAGTTAATTGTAAGGGAATTTGCATTACAGTATGATCCAAAAAATTTTAAGGCCCTCCTGAGACCTACTCTAGAAAAGGAAAGGATGACTGCGTCATCCACATATAGTAATAAAGGACAGCAATAAAGTGCTAGGCGGGGTCCATGAATCCTTTCTTGAGCCTCTATTAGGGGATTCCTCATATCGGTTATGAACAAATTGAACAGGAATGGAGCCAATATACAACCCTGTCAGACTCCTCTGTTAATGGGAATTGAGTTGGTGAGATCACCCTCTGGGGTGAGTCTCACTCTGGCCACTGAGTTCTCATGGAGTTTGATTATTAGCCAGATGAGCCTTCTGTCGATGCCCCAGTGGGTGAGTTTTTCCCAGAGGATGCTCCTGGGGATACTATCGAATGCTGCCTTTAGGTCAATGAATGCCACACAGAGTTGGCCACCCTTTGGGGTGGAATATTTCCAGGCAAGATGTTGTAAAATTAGAATATGATTAACTAGTGGAATTCAGCCCGTTTAGAAACGGGCGCTAGAACGCTGCTCTCGTGCAGCGCCGGCATGGGACGGAGCTTCGGAGGTCTCCAAAGCCCCGTCTCATGCGGGAGGTGCCCGGCGAGGGGGGGGCGGGAGATCTTCTCCGAAACTCCGTCCCATGCCGGCGCTGCGTGCCAAGGCGGCGGGGGGGAGGAGCGCTTCTCACCCCCCCCCCCGCCTCGCCGCGGACCTGTCCTTGCTGTCGGCGGCAGAGGGACAGGAACAAAGGAGGAGAAAGCAGCCCTTTCTCCTCCTTCCTTCCTCTCCCTCCGCCGCCGACAGCCCTTTCTGTTGGTGGTGAGGGGAGAGGAACGAACGGAGAGAAAGCAGCCCTTTCTCTCCGTTCGTTCCCCTCCCACCACCGCCGACAGAAAGCACAGATCCCGGGGTTGCCGGCTCTGTCGGGTGGGGGGAGGGAGAAGCAATCCGATCCTCTGCTTCTCCCTTCCCCCACCTGACAGAGCCAAATGCCGGCTCTGTTGGGCAGGGGAAGGGAGAAGCCGAAGACCGATCAGATCTTCTGCTTCTCCCTCCCCCCCACCCGACAGAGCCGGCAACCCCGCAGCGGGGGCTTCTCACCGTTTGCCTTCCCCCCAGGGGGAGGCAAACAGCGAAAAACCCCGCCACGCCATACTTCGGCTCCGGGACTGGCTTGGCGGCGGCGGGAAGAAGGGGAGGAATTCCTCCCCTTCTTCCCGCCGCTGCCAAGCCAGTCCCCGAGCCGAAGTGCGGCGCGGCGGGTGCTTTTCGCCGTTTGCCTCCCCCTTTACTCCGGGAAGTCAAACAGCGAAAAGCCCTCGCCGCGCCGCACTTCGGCTTGGGGACTGGCTTGGCGGCAGCGGGAAAAAGAGGAGGAATTCCTCCTCTTCTTCCCGCCGCCGCCAAGCCAAAGCCGGCTTCCCTCGGCGCCCGCTGCCGCTTCGGCCGAGGAAGCGCCGTCCCATGCCGGAGGTGCGCGGCAAGGCTGCCGGGGGGAGCGCTTCTTTCCCCCGCCGCCTCGCCGCGCACCTCCAGCATGAGACTGGGCTTCGGAGCGGCGGTTGGCGGAGCGGCGGTTGGCCGTTGTCCCTCCGTCCAATCCCTGTATCCCTGGGGCACATGCGCAGTGACCCAGGGACACACGGGACAACTGGACGCAGGGACAACATGGACATTATTATATAGGATTGTTGACTGTTTTGGACGGAATCCAGCTTGTTCGGGCCCAATTAATTTTTTCTCTTCGGCCCATTGGGTATACAGTTTCCCCACTATTGAGAGCAGACTGATATTTCTGCAATTTCCTGGGTCATCTGGTGAGCCCTTTTTTGTGGATTGGAACTATAATAGCGTCCTTCCATAATTCCGGACCATTCCAAAGTTGTTAACGGCATCGAAGATGGTCGCCAGGACTTTGGCCCACCAGTCCGCATGGTATTTTATAGCTTCTGCCGGGATCAGGTCCGGCCCAGGCGCTTTCCCCGTTTTAAGTTTAACGATCAAATCATGGATTTCTTCTGGATCAGTGGGGGGCCAGAGGGGAAGCTGTTCTTGAAATTCATCTCTTGTGCTAGCAATACAGTCAGTTGTGGCAAAGATTCCCAAAACGGGGCGGGAATGATAGTTAAAGGGTATCTTTTAGTTCTTTTATTTACCAGAAGCCAAAATTTTCTGGAGTTCCGTAATGATGAGGCTTCTATGATTGCCCGCCATTGATTCACTTGCCATTCCTGTCTAGCTCCCTTTTGAATTTGCTTGTAGGCCAATTTTGCTTGGAAATATTCTTTTCGCAGGACCATTGCCCCAGAGGCTTTATACTCTTTGTAGATGTTACCAAGAAGTTGTCTAGCCTGTTTACAAGCACTATTGAACCACAATGCGCCTATCTTCCTTTGTGTTCAATTTATTTTATGGGTCGGGACAGAGAAAAAAGACGTTAGATCTTCTGACAGATTCAAAAATAGTCTTAGGACTCGGTCATAATCGTAATAATCCTCAATTAAGCTCAAATATGCTTGGTCCCAGCTCCTGCCAACCTAGCAGTTCGAAAGCACATCAAAATGCAAGTAGATAAATAGGAACCGCTATAGCGGGAAGGTGAATGGCGTTTCCATGTGCTGCTCTGGTTTGCCAGAAGCGGCTTTGTCATGCTGGCCACATGACCTGGAAGCTATACGCCGGCTCCCTCGGCCAATAATGCGAGATGAGCGCGCAACCCCAGAGTCGGTCACGACTGGACCTAATGGTCAGGGGTCCCTTTACCTTTACCTTATGCTTGTTTTAGCCCTTGTTGGAAATATGCTGAGTATTTTTGGGCCTGGAGTTCGGACCATTTTACACCTTTGATTTGCAATACTGAGTTCATAACCAGATGTGTTGGGTGCCTGTCTCCATCCAGTCTATGGTCATTGTGGCGACCAACGGTAGGTGGTCGCTCAGTTGAATATTTTCAACTTTAAAATGGGAAAATTTGGGAAATATGTCATGAGATACTAACATATAATCCAGGACACTATTTGCAGAGGAGCTTATGTGTGTAAAATCACCCATTACGTCTGGCGGGCTGTTCCCATTTAGAATCACTAAGTTTAGACGTAGTACCAATTGGTAGAGAAGGGTTCCTGCTTCATTTACCCATACTTACGCATCAGGGATCCATCTAACTTGCTTTTGACACCCTTTTTTGCACTAGATCCTACTATGTTGCTGCCATTTTGAGGCAATGAAATGTACAAGTGTCTTTACCTTATTCACCCAAGCTCAGTTGTGTACATCCGAACCAAACCTTTCCATCTGTAGGTAACTACAAAAGGGTCAAGAAGATCTACCACATTTACTAAGTTGCCCTGAACACTTTTATGGAAAGATGAGACAGACGTATAAGAAACAATGTCTGCCGTATAATTTATTTCTTTTGTTTTTAGTAACTGTGAGTTGTCCTAAAGGTCTGAATCAGTGCTTGAATTATTGGGATAGGGGCTGCGAGGAAGACAGGAAGGCCCTTAGTGAAACCCAACAGCTTCATCACAATTTCTTTCCCTACTCTGGAGCCATATTAAAATAGTATCCAAGGAGACCATTATAAAAAGTTAAAGGCAGCATGGTACCCCCTGTGCTTCCTAAAATTTGTTCACTGTCTTGATACTGAATGCAACATTCAAAAATACAGAACCCTAGTTTCACTGGGGCTGGCCAGTTTTGGTGAACTACATGTGAATTTCCCTTTAACAATGGGTATGGGAAACTGCATGTAAACTACCGGTACTTCAGTTCTATTGACTTCAGCTGGATTCAGGCAAACTAAATGTGTGCTGGTTTGCAGTCTTTGGTGGTAGGCATTTTTGCAATACCACAAAAGGGAAATGGTAGCAGTGCCTAGAGAGCCAAGGTTATGCAAGGTTGTACAACTGCTTCGAATTCTTCCTACTGTGATTTCCTCCCCATCAAACCGCCGGTACAACTATCCTCACAATGGCACATATCTCATTAAAGTCAACGGCAATTGAACAACCATGCACCCAGACTTTTATAAAATATGATTTATGTGTCTGAATGGAGACTGTAATCCTGATTTTCTTATTCAATCAAATGTTTAAGTGCTCTATAGCACCCAAATGAAGGTTAAGTTCTAAGTGATTAAGATCAGTTGCACTGAAGAGTTTTTAACAAGACAAGACTTATATGATAACCTGGTTATAAAATCTGAGCTTTTCAGAGCTGTGAAAGCTAACAGAAGCTAACAGTAGGGAATGGACCTCCAAGGTTGCCGAAACCAGTGAGATTTACCCAGTGCTATGTTTCTATAAAAAGATGTGCTGGAACTCACCATGAATGCCTCCCTTGTTCTCTTATAAGGGCAATGGTGCCCACCTGAGAGGTGCTGGAACTGAGTTCCAGCAAGTTCCAGCTGGGGGAAAAAGCCTTCCACTAAATAATGTGAAATACCAATGGATATGATTACAGTGATAGGATGTGAAAGCTTCATACCTGAAGGTGTAATTTCATCCCTTGTCTTCTTCTGTTGAAAGCAACGGCCGGAGCAGTGTGAAGATTCCAGCAAGAGTTCTCTGCAAGCTTTCGAGGTCTAGCAAAGCAGGTTTCAAGTGAAGCTAAGTAGGGCAGATTCAAGGTTTCAGCAAGGCAATGCAGGACAATTTTTTTAAAAAAATGATTTTCAGGTTTATACATTTCAATAATTTTACTGTCATTTTAACATTTCAAAACTTGACTTCCTTCCCCCTCTTTCTGTAGTTACTTAAATTTATTTTTTAATATCTTCTGCATATCCAAATTAACTTAATTTGTTCATTTATTCATCTACTTTAAATATACACTCTTATGAAACTGCAGGTTATTACAATAATCCTGCCAATGTTTACAATTTGTCTGTAAATACTCAAAAACCCATTTCAATTCTTTTATAAAAAGTTTGTTATCTTGATTTATTATTTTTCTGGTACGTTTCACCATTTCTGCATATTCCATAATTTTTTGTATCCATTCTTCCTTTGCTGGGACTTCTACTTTCCATTTTTTTTATTTTTTTTTGCAAGTAACATTCTTGCTACTATAGTAGCAAGTTGAATAAATTTCTGTACAATTTGGGTAGTTCTGCAAAGGAAAGCTTCTGGTTTGTTTTTGTTTGTTTTTTGTTTACAAATGTTATTTTAAACATCTTTTCCAATTTACTATATATCATTTCCCAGTAAGCTTTAACTTTACTGCAAGACCATCACATATGATAAAAGAACCTTCTTTCTCTTTACATTTCCAAACTTGATTTAGATTTACAGTATACATTTTTTTCCAATTTACTCAGTGTTAGATACCATTGACATATCATTTTCATATAATTTTCTCTTAGACCATAACATGCTGTGAATTTTATATCCATATTCCACAATTGTTCCCACGCTTCCATGTTTATATTATGACCAATATCTATTGCCGAATGTATCATTGAGGATTTTTACTTGCTCATCCTTTGTCTCCCATTCCAGTCATATTTTTTTTGTACATTTTAGACAGCACTTTTACATTAGTTTCCAACAGGTTTCTCTCCAGTTGTGATATTTGTTCCCCAAGCAGCACAAAGTAAGACAAAGTGGGGGTTATGGCATGGCTTGGAAGAAGTTCAGGATGCATAGAATTCATTGAATAGCCAAAGCTGGAACCTCATAGGAGGAAATCTCAAATCATCCAGATTTAGGCTGAAGGGGTGCATCTTCATCATCTATATTTATATGGGTACCTAATCAAAGTTAGTGGGGGTGCCAAATGCTGTCCTTGGTGAAGGTACCATATTACCCAACCCAACCCTGCTCAAATGTTGGCTCAGCAGCAAAGCAATCCAAATTGGAGTGTTAAATAGAGCTACAACTCAGCCTGGAAAATTAGAGACAGAGAACAGCAGACAGTTTAGTATTGTGTTTAGTATTGTGATTCTGATGACCAAACAGAATGCATTAGCCCACCACCGAAGAATAAAGAGGTTTGATGAGTAAGGAGGGGAAAAAAACACTGGAAGACTGACAAAAGTCCTGGTAGAGTCATTTTTTCCCTGGTTATACAGAAAGGAGAAAAGCGGGGTGAAAAGATCACAAGGGCTGCCTTTACCGCAATTGTCTGAGAGATTTCCAGCCCCTGTTAACAATAATTGCTGTGCGCTTGGCTCATCCGTTATCTTAAAATGTAGGTTGCGGCAGGAAGGATAAGGACAGACCATTTCACAGGCTATCTGAAGATGCAGCATGAACTGGCAAAAGGATGACCTCGAGAAACACCCTTGGCAGGAGACGGCACAGCGTGAAAGAAACGGAAGCAAGGAGGAAGAGCATAAAATAGGGGATTGCGGCTCCAGGCCAAGGTTCCAGTACCATATGCTTCTGTCTGTGTGTTTTGCTTGTGCAGAACAAAAAGTATTGCTGTAAAACTTGCCCTACCAGATGCACACTTCCTTCTGAACAGGAGTTGGCTGCCTTAAAGGTCAGCAGATGGACAGGTGATGGATAAACTGCAAAGCTGAACAATCACACCCAAGAGTCTGTCTTGTTAGGCGCTGGAGGTCTTATTGTAACACGAGTGCAGGAGAAGTTGGAGAGGAGGCTGGCTGAAGTTTACTTAATGCTTTCTGATGCCAGACACACACTCCTGGCTGTATTCACCAGCATATATCCAGTGGAACAGACTGTGCATTGTTATTAGCTGAAATAATTGACTGCAAGAGCTGCAGCTACAGCTAATTTAGTCAGGATTACTGTCTCGGGCTGTAGCTCCCAGTACTCTAATAGAGGTCTTGCTGAACAGTAATTATTGTACATGCCTGTCAACTACAAGAAGTATTTTGAAAGAAGTTTTTATCATCAGACAAAAAAGTGCTGGAATTATTTATAGGTGCAACCAGAATATAATAAACGTTAAAGCAAGGCTGGCTGTTTTGCACATTCAAAACCTCATGGATTGTTGGGACTGTGGGTCTGTACAGGATTCCTCATTTGGAGTAGATTAGCGTGTGTTAGTGTGTTAGGGTTGTACTGTGGCAAGTATTGAATTAAGGTGCTAAGCCTGAAGACCATGAAAGTGTTTAGTATCATTGCTTAATTGACACTGAAATAGTGAATGGCTGTGTGTGTTGCTGAGAAAGTTTAACATCAGAAGATGCCCCTGGAGTATACTAAGTGGCCTCTGAACTCCTTGATGGGTTGATTATTAACTACTGGTTTTTTCTGCTAGCTAACATGTGAGTGTTTAACCTTAAATCAGGTGACAAAGGTATTTGGTTGCAAATCTCCATTTTGAAAGAGAGTTGCCTTTATTCTTTGTTCCCAGGCTCTGTGGAAGTAAAGACGTGAAAATGACCATCTCCAGTGAGTGAATACAGGCAAAATGGAGACAGTAAGGAGAGAATGACCTTTGATTTTAGATCTATTTAGAGTATTTCATATTCAGCTAAGTCATTACTGGAACTGCACATGATCTTCTGGATATTTTGGATTTACTGTTTTCTGTTTTGGAGAAAGTAAAGCTTTAATTAAACTTATGGGCTTTGGCAATGTTTTATTTCCCAAGGCAAACCAGTTTTTATGCATCCAGTCACTTTAAGCTGCACATTATGAACATCTGCAATAGAGAGAGGAAGGTGGCAGAAGAGCTCGGGTCTCAAATAGCTGTAAGGTGGGAAAGAAAGTGGGAAAATGGGAACATGAGCTCAGACCAGAGGCTCCTTCCCCCATTAGTGGATTTACAGAATGAGGGGCCCTACATCAAATAGGCTAGGGATGAAGAACCTGTGGTTCTTCAGATGTTGTTTGACTACAGCTCCCATTATCCCATCACCATGCTAGCTGGGGTTGGGGTTGATGGCAGTTAGATTCCAACAAAATCTGGAGGACAATTGGTTCCCCATCCCTGCCAGAGATACTGCTAGATCAGTCACACTCTACACAGAAGCATAAGAGTGAGATGGAGGAATATTAGTAGAGATGGAACTTTTGTCATGCTTAAAACAAATTTGTATACCAGATGATTCTGCTTGCCGTTTGTGAGCCTTAAACAGAAAAGGCTCTCCTTGTGATCACTTTGTGAATATATTTTTAATAAATGGAAAATCTTGAATAGACTAGTGATGTTTGTATTTGAAGTTACTATTCTTGAAAAGTATTAGAAAAAGTAATAACAATTTGCTGAGGAACTATTCAGAACAAAAGCACGTTGCGCGGTGTTTCCAAAAAGGAACCTTTATGGTCACTATTATGTAAATAAGCTTTGTATTCTGTTAATGCCATTTTAAGTGTCTCCAAGAGAACTCTGCAGGCCAATCACGTAGCAAAGCTGCCAGTGAGACTGGACAATCCATCTAAAATGCCATTTTGAAAAGACATTTCATTTCCTTGTATAAAGCATTGAGAATCAACCCAGTGAATATCTGCTGGAAGCAATTGCTTGCATTCAAGATGCCATGTAATGAAATCCTCTGCCCTTGGCGGTAGGAAATCAATAATTTCTTTATTCAATGGTTGAAATAACAAAACAGGGATTATACAGATCTGGATGAAAATATATCTTATACATGCCTAGCTAAAAACAAAGCAAGTGCTATGAAGAAGTATTTGCATGCAATTGTAAGAGCCCACTAGCCTCCTGATGATCCCTTGAAGGGGCGCTGCTTATTACCACCTCACTTGTGACTAGCCCGTTACGAGCAGAAAGCAAAACGGTGAAAAAAATCCCTAGCAGAAGTGACTCTTTTTTTGTTTTCACCAAGCACTGCCCAATTGTTGTACACTGGAGCCACAGTAGAATTCACATGAGCTTATTGTGCAGCTTATGAAATATTTACTTTCCCCAATTTTTAATATCTTTTTAAAAGGACACTGTGTTTTGATTAGGGATGGGTGAGCTCCCGTAGGCTTAGTTTGGCTTGGAACAGGCATTTCAGTTCAAAGTGTCAGTGCTGACCTTTAAATCCCTAAACAACCTTAGTCCAGTATACCTGAAGGAGCGTCTCCACCCCCTATCGTTCTGTCCAGACACTGAGATCCAGCTCCAAGGGCCTTCTGGCGGTTCCCTCACTGCAAGAAGCCAAGTTACAGGGAACCAGGCAGAGGGCCTTCTCGGTAGTGGCGTCCGCCCTGTGGAACACTCTCCCACCAGATGTCAAAGATAAAAACAACTACCAGACTTTTAGAAGGCATCTGAAGGCAGCCCTGTTTAGGGAAACTTTTAATGTTTAACCGACAATTGTATTTAATATTTTGTTGGAAGCTGCCTAGAGTGGCTGGGGAAACCCAGCTAGATGGGCAGGGTATAAATAAATTATTATTATTATTATCATCATCATCATCATCATTAGAAACGAGTTATTTCCCTTTTCACTCCCTTCCCTTGGTGCGTAGAATTAATGCTGCCCTGGAGCCAGGGATCCATAGTAATGACATGTTGTCTTGGGGAAACAATATCTTCCAGGATCCCTGGTGCCTGGAACACTGCCATCAGGGTGCTCAGGGTGCCAGGGAAGGTGGGGAAGGAATTTGTTTGGTCCACTTTTTGCCATGGACCAACCCAATCTTGCTTCTGAAGTTGCTTACAGATTGGAATGCAGTCCTCACTCACTCACTCACTCAATAAATAAATAAATACAATTATTATTATTATTATTATTATTATTATTATTATTAATGCTCTCAACCCCTATAGTTATAATTCATAGGTTACCATATGATTCTATCTTGCTTTTAATCTAACTTTAAGCTGTATTTTAATCAATTGTTTGACTTAATGTTTTTAGTGTATTCTATATTTTGATGTTAGCCGCCCTGACTGGGGAAGGCGGGATATAAATAAATTTATTATTATTATTATTATTATTATTATTATTATTATTATTTTAACCTCTTTAGATGGATGCAATGCAATTTAGTCCATAAAAATACACACCAAAAGACATATTTTACATAAAAGATGCATACAAAATGTGTATGTTCCTGGTGAATCTATTGCATAAAAGATGCATACAAAATGTGTATGTTCCTGGTGAATCTATTGACAATCCGTGGCAGGAGCCAAAGCCGGAACTGGGCCATGGGCGTAGGCCGGGGGGCAGGGGGGCAATTGCCCCCCCCTAGAAGCAGGGCCGCTGGCCAGCCTGCCCCGCTGCCCGCCCGGTGCCGTCTCTCCACAGCCAGCAAGGGAGAAGGGAGGCGGAGGGAAAGCCAGGCAACTGCTTTGCGTGGCTCTGGGGCTTTCCTTCCACCTGCCCCGGCGATTGCAGAGGGAGAGGAGGGAGTCGGAGCAGCCCGATTTCGGGCTGATCCTGGCTCCCCAGTCCCCCTTGCCCCTGCCGATCGTGGAGGGGGAGGAGGGAGTCGGAGCAGCCCGATTTTGGGCTGATCCTGGCTCCCCCTCACCCCTGCTGTGGCCCCTCCCCCTCCCCTTGGCCCCGCCCCTTGGCCCCACCCCTTGCCCCCTGATTTTCATCCTGGCTACGCCCCTGAACTGGGCCGGGCGCACAGCTGGCCGCCTTTTACGCGCGCTTCCAGCCGGCCCGAGGCGGAGCCGGAGCGGCACCGGAGCAGGCAGCAGCAGCAGCAAGCGACAAGCGCCGGAAGGTGGGCGCTGCAGGGCGGAAAAGGGAGGCCGCCGCGCACCTCCCCCACTTGCTGGGGCGCCCCTCTGTGCCCCTCTGCACCCTCTCGGCCCCCAGGCGCCCTGGTGCATGGCGCCACTAGGACCAATGGGCGAGCCGGCCCTGCCTGGTGGCCTAGACAATTGAGCCAGCACTCTGAAGGCAGCCCTGTTTAAGGAAGTTTTTTTTATGTTTGATGTTTTATTCTGTTTTTAATATTCTATTGCGAGCTGCCAAGAGTGGCTGGGGAAACCCAGTCAGATGGGTGTCTTCTGTCTTCTTCCTTCCTTCCTTCCTTCCTTCCTTCCTTCCTTCCTTCCTTCCTTCCTTCCTTCTTCTTCGTCTTCGTCTTCCTGTTTCCAACCAGAAATGTTGCCAATCCCGATGTGGGAAATTGCTGGCTACTCCTCTCCAGCTCGTTTGCACCAGTCCTGAGAAGTTAGTCACAGTTAGGTCCCACTGTAGCCATTCATTGTGTTTGAAAGACGTCATTCAGTACATCTCTCAACTAGGCTGTTTAGGCACCAATATTAAGCAATGAGTTTGAAGTGCTTTTTAGAATTAGCAGACTAACACCGGGATTAGAAAATTAGTTTTGTAGAACCACGAGCTCAAAGCACCATGGAAGAAATATACATACAGTATTTGCATTTTTGGTATTGCTTGAATACCCTAAAACAACAATAGTCTCAGTTCTATTAAAGTAAGGTCTGTGTTATTTACACACAAATGTATAAAATAGTTTCCATATTTTCACAAGATGCCTGTCGGCTGGTTCGGTTGTCTATGCAGTTCATTCAGGTGCTGAAAGGTTCTTTGAAGGACTTGCTTAAAGCATGTTGAATGACAGTGAATCCCTGGTATGGAATTACAGCCCTCACTAAATCACTATGCTTCACTTCTACTCAACATTTGTAGGATCTGCATATAACTAAATGTACTATGCATCAAGTTCATTTCAATGTTGGAGGTTTACTGCTGACATTCAGTGTCAAAACCAGCTTTCCCCTCACTAATCTTGGTGCCGGGATAGCAACGTGGCTTTCGATAAAACTATAGAGCAGGAAGACCATAAAAGACAGGACATAACAATGAATCTTAGAATGCAATCTCCAAATTAATATGGAAATGTAGTAACGCATATATCTGCCATTTTAATTTCTTAAGTGGCAACACAGAACTAATAAATGGACAAATTAGTATAGAAGTAACATCGCATAGTAATTTGGGTATTTAGCGTTAATTAATGTCTGCCTATTGTTATGTGTCATCTGTAATTGAATTCTGCTAATGCTAATAAATTACTGTAGACAAAGTCTGCGGTGGAATGGCACCACCAGACAAATCCCTTAGTAGTTCTACTTGTCATTGAGAGGGAGTTTCGAATGCATAGTGTGTTGAGGCCTGAATAGATCACTAAACTTTATGAAAATGTATGTATCCAAGAGAACAAAAGGGAATACAAACATTAGAAAGCTATAAAGAGATTACACAGGGATTATTTTAGAAACACTGTAGCATGTTTTCTATTATAAAGACAGTTGTGGGGGGAGGGGGCATTGTTTTGTTCCTCTTCTTTGGAGCAGGGAGAAACTCAGTGCAGCCTTTTCAGAGTTGGTTTGCCTCAGAAGACAACACTTTGAAGCACTATGACACAAAGCATTCCCACAATCCTCATGTAAGTGGTGTGGAGGACGCAACTGGGCATCTGGGAAGCATCCTAAAGGAGTTTTGGGGAACTTTCCAGATGCTAATAAGAGCAGGCCTGCAGGATAAGACTAAACATAGTCCAAGTTCCTGTTCCCACAGTGGACAACCAGATGCATTTGGGATGCCCACAAGCAAGATGTGACTACCGTATGTATTCCGTAATCCCCAGATACTGTTATTCAGATACACACTTGGATCTTAGCCAAAAGGCCGAGAAGTGGACCACAATAAAGCTGTGAGTGTTACTGTATTTGGAGACATTCTGCCTGTGATACTGGCTGTAGTACATAAACACCTTCATGAATAGCAGCCATTGCTAGGAATGGAGAAATCTGTCTATTTTGAAGGTTTTTTTTAATTTATTTGTTTCATTTTTCCATACCTTACCTTCCAAGTTCCAGACTGCAGAATCCGGGACTGGCAGCCATTTGACACCGGAAGTTGCATCGACCTAACTTCCGGTGTCGCTTTGCCCTTCTATGGGCACCAAAAATGGCCGCTGCCGGCTTCGAAAGCCGCTTGTACGCATGTCAGGAAGTGTGCCGACGCAACTTCCGGTGTCGCTCCGCCCATCTATGGGCACCAAAAATGGCCGCCGCCAACACCGGAAGCATGCACTTCCAGACATGCGTAGAGGCGACTTTTGAAGCTGGCGGCGGCCATTTTTGGTGCCCATAGAAGGGCAAATCGGAAAGGAAAAAAATGGCCGCTGGCAGGAGAAAATAACGGAGAAAAATGGGAGACGAAGTGATACGGGGGACCACCGGGAAAAGGTAAGTAAAAAAGGGGTTTTCCCTTGGAAAACGGGGTACTTGGCAGCTATGTTCCATACATCAGTTGAGTTCACCACATTTCTGCATCAATTCAGAAATGCGCCAGCTAGGTAGGTTTGTGTTACAATGTGGACCAAACCCTATTTATCCCCTAACCTTAGCCGTTGTTAACTTTATCCTCCATGAATGAGGCATACGCTCTTTTTGAAACTGTTCAAACTTTGCAAACTATGCAACACATCTAGTGGTAGCAAATCCTGCGTTGAAATATTCACTGCGTGAAAAAAAATACATTGTTGGACCTTGAGGTACACTCCTTCTATCTGGGGTGGTCATCTTCTTCCGCAGAGCATGCAACTTTGAGAGCAACACACATGGAGCGTTGAGAGAGAATGAGAACACCCACCTAGCCAGCCAGATCAGCCGAATCAACCCTGGCGATGAATGGGGTGACAGTTGTCGCGGCCAGATCGCCCTTGCATCACCACAACAGTTATGAACACTGGGCTTCAGCAAAGCAAATAATTTAATTAGACAGCGCCTATATGATATCAAGCGACAGAATAATCTGGCCACAGTAAGGGAATTTTTTTCCATGGTATGATTATATTCTACCTAGTCATTTTGACACTTTGGCACCCTCTTCGCAAAATTTCACAATTCCAAAATACAGACGCGCTTTCGCAAGATGGAATATACTGCCTTTGGCTGTGCTTGAGGGTCGATTTCAAAAAAATTTCACTGGGAAACCGGTTATGTACCTGCAGAAATGGCAGTATTGAGTCAGTGGCTTGTGTGCTTGTGGCTTGCACTCTTTATAAAGATTTGAGGAGTGTGGTTATTACCCCTCTATTATTGTCTATTATTGTCCCTGCCGGGTCGTTCAACCATTGCTACTGTGTCCCTTCTTTTAGCAAATCAAGATGATCAGGTGACAGCAAAAACTGCAAGGTTTTTAGGGGGGGGGGGCAATTAGAATAAGATCTACTACCGGTATTTGATTATTGACGTAAACCCCCCAAATATATTTACTATGGTTAAGTTTTTACCTCTATTTTTAAGGGACCCAGGTGGCGCTGTGGGTTAAACCACAGAGCCTATGGCTTGCTGATCAGAAGGTTGGCGGTTCAAATCCCTGTGATGGGGTGAGCTCTCGTTGTTCGGTCCCAGCTCCTGCCTACCTAGCAGTTCGAAAGCACGTCAAAATGCAAGTAGATGAATAGGAACCGCTACAGTGGGAAGGTAAACGGCGTTTCCATGTGCTGCTCTGGTTTGCCAGAAGCAGCTTTGTCATGCTGGCCATATGACCTGGAAGCTATACGCCGGCTCCCTCGTCCAATAATACGAGATGAGCGCGCAACCCCAGAGTCGGTCACGACTGGACCTAATGGTCAGGGGTCCCTTTACCCTTTACCTCAGTACATTTTACTTTATCTTATTGCTATGGCTAGTGGCTGATGCAAATAAAGATTCTTCTGATTCAGAAAGCCACTTCCGTGCTTTTGCCGGAGGTGGAGTTGTGGGCAGCCCGACGAGCCCATTGCGTGGGGGCTGCAGTTCCAGCCCCCACGCAATGGAAGCCTCCAACTGCGTCACCCACGCCCCTGTCCAATAGGGACGAGGGGGCGGGGCCGCAGCGCTAAAATCCTCCCGCGTTGCCGGAACTCGGTCTCTTTTTCCAGTTCGCCGGAGCGAACAGAAGCACTCGTCTCAGCGCTCGTTTTTTCCTTTGCCTCGTGGCTTTGCTTTATTTTTAGGTCCCCCCTTTTCTTGTTTCCCCCACCTTGTCCTTCTTTTTCTCCCTTCCTTTCCAGGTCTTCTTTCCAGGTGCCTCGTAGGCGCGTCGGGGCTTCCTCCGCTCATCAGCTCTTCCTCCGCTCATCAGCTGTTCCTGGCAACCGCGTCTCAGCGCCAGTCAGCTGTTTTCGGATCTGAGGCTCCCCCAGCCTTCAGGAGCCTCACAGCCGCGGCGGAGCCTGGGCGCCAGCAACGGAGGAGCGCTAGCCGGCTGTATCCGGGCCCCAAGGCTCCCGCAGCCTCCAGGAGCCTCTTAGTCGCAGCGGAGCATCGGCGCCTGCAACAGAGGGAACTGCGTCTTCGGCGCCAGTCAGCTGTTCGGGTCCATAACTCCCGCAGCCTTCAGGAGCTTCACAGTCGCGGCGGAGCCTGAGCGCCAGCAACAAGGAAGCGCCAGCCAGCTGTGTCTGCATTGAAGGCACTGCAGTGAAGCCGGTTATCTGGCCATTGAGTCGAGGCGGCTGCCTCCTCTCCCTGCCCGCGTGCAAGGACCTTCCTGAACATCGTCGTGTGGTCGGGTGAGCAATACCAGTGGGTCTCCCTCCCCCATTTAGCTTCTTGAGCGTCCTTTCTCCCCCCCCCCGCCTTGCAATCAGCTCCCCCATTTAGTTTAGGCTCCTTGTGCATTTTCTCCTTTAGTCAGTCCCCAGCTCCCTCATCCCCCCCCCGTAGATTTAAAAAATAAATGAATAAATAATTAAAATTTTATTTAGAGTCAGCCTAAGGCCCTATTCCCGGTGTTTTTTGCTCAAAGGAAGGCATTTGTGAGTGGCCAGGCGGGTCCTGTGGCAGCCATCTTAAGTGTGGCCACGTGGGTCTGTTGACGGCCGCCATTTTGAGAGGGTCTCCTCTAACAAGCCCGGCAGCCATTTTGAGTGTGGTTACAAGCCCGGCAGCCATTTTGAGTGTGGCCCGGCTGACGGTTGCCATTTTGGTGGGTCTCTTTTTCAGTGCAAATCAGGCAGCCATTTTAAGTGTGGCAACGTGCTCTGGCGGTCGGCATTTTTAGGGGTTTTTTCTCTTCATTTAAGCCCGGCAGCCATTTTGAGTGAGGCTCCAGGGTTACTTGCTGTAGCAACAGTCCCACGTTAGCCATTACCGGTACTATTCCTCAGCTGCTATTGTGATATTGCAAGTTCAAACTATTGAATTGCGTGTGCCTTTGCGGGTGGCTTTGTGCCAGTTTGCTTTCTTGAGGGGAAGGGGAAGGGTAACCGGTCCCTTCTTGTGGTGCATCCAGTGCGTAAATCGGATTACTGGTTTAACTGCTTGTTCCTGCTCAGGGTTTGAGCCCTGCTATTTAGGTTAATTAGGTTACTTAAGGAATTGGTTGGTGGATCTGATTTGTGTGTTGACCGGTCCCCTCTTATGGTGGCTCACAGTGCTTAAATTCGATTACTGGTTTACCGTGCTTGTACCTACTGATAGATTGATCCCTGCTACGTAAATTATTGCTGATACCTGCATAATAATAATAATAATAATAATAATAATAATAATAATAAGTCATTGCTAATAACAAGTTGGTGATTGATTAGCAGGGCATTTAACAATAGATATCCGACTCCCCTCCTAAATAAAACAGGGGTGATATTCGGGCAAATTAGAGGTGGTTTATTGGGGTTTTTCTTTTTTCTTTTTTCTTTTATAACAATTGTCTAAAGTCTTTTGACCATGGCTTCCAAAGGCAAGCAGGGCTCGGCCAAAAACCTGGCAGCTAAAGTGAACCCTAAGGCGTTCGCCCAGGCTGTTAATGCGTTGCAATCCATTTGCGGCCAGCTGGGCCCTCTCTGCAGCACGCTGGTTCCATTAGCCGAGAGCTTGCAGGATGAGTCTCCACCTAATTCACAAGATTGCGTGGCAGATACCCAGTTCGAGGATCAGGATGGGCCGTCCACTTCCGCATCCTTGTTCTCTACCTCCACCTCGGGTGGGGCCAGCGACAGGGTACCGGAGCCGCGGACCCGGTTGCAAAAGGCACGCTCCAACACTCCCAGCCAGCAATCGGTGGCCTCAGGGTCTCCGGCGCCTGGCTCCCTCAGTGGGGCGGCCCAGTCTGTTCCAGGTCAACAGGGGACCCAGCCCGCGGCAGCTGTGGTGCAGCAAGGGGCGCGGGTGCGCGATTCGACCACGGACGACGAGGCGCCAGGGCGTGCAGCGGGCGGAGACACGGAGTCGCGGGATGGTGAAGACCGTCGCCGGGGTGGAAAGGCGAAGAAGAAGTCTGAGAAACGTAAGAGGAGCAGAAGGGACGACTCGGACGATGACACAGGTACGTCCTCGGATTCGGAGCGCGACATCCCAATGGAGGATTATTGGGGTGTGGGGGAAGACCAGATGGGTTTTCCTCTCTGGGTGCACAAGAGGAGGGCCAGCACCCATCGTAAATCTTTTAGGGGTACGCTGGAGTGGCGCGATGGTGCGTTGGTCCCCGACGAAAAGTATGCCACAAATTCGGACACAGATATCCTTTTGGGGTCTCACCTGTCAGACAAGAAGAGAGAAAAATTTTTAAATGGGGATTATATTGATGTATTCACCATTCTTCCCCTGACTCAGATGATGGGAAAAGGGGAAAAGCGTCGTGATTACAGGGGTCGGCGTTATAGAACGCCTAGGGCTGACCGCACTTTTGAAAATTGGTTAGAGGGCATACACATTTGGGCGGCCGTGATCTCCGCGGCATATCCAAAGCGGGCGGTGCACCTATTTGCTTACATGGCTGACGTCAGGTTGGCTCACAAGATGGCGGGGGAGACGGCAGCTCTGAACTATGATGAAGACTTCCGCAGGAATGCTTCAAAAAATCCAAAGACGCGTTGGGACCAACGGCACCAACATTACTGGAGTAACCATGTAGTGCCGTATGTTGAGAAAAAACAAACTGACCCCCCGAAAACAGGCAGGTTCGAGCCCAAAAAAGACCCGCGGCGCAGGGTTTGTTGGGAGTTCAATAAGGGCCTCTGCCAAAGGCCTAACTGCAAATACACTCATGAGTGTGAGAAGTGCCTTGGTCAACATCCGGGGGTATCCTGCTTCAAGGGGAAGCAGTCCTTTCGTGGGGCCAAGGGCAATTCCCACCAGGGCCCCAGATACCCCCCCGGTGCCTCCCATGGAGCAACCTCAGGACAGAATAGATTCTAACTGTTCTCTTGCCATGGCGTACTCCCCTGTAAAACTGACCCCCTTAAAAATATTGCTAGCCCTATACCCTAACAGGTCTGCTGCAGTGTACCTTGAGGAAGGGTTCTCTTCAGGTTTTCGCATCCCCGTTCGGATCCCACCTTCCACAACTGACCCACCGAATCAGAAGTCTGTTAGGGAGCGCCCCGACATAGCCATCAGGAAAATAAATAAGGAACTATCGGCAGGGCGGGTTGCGGGCCCATTTTTAATTCCACCTATAGCCGACCTTCACATTTCCCCGCTAGGCATAGTTCCGAAAAAGGCCCCAGGTGAATTTAGGTTAATCCATAATCTTTCCCACCCAAAGGGTAGCTCAGTTAATGACGGGATCCCGCAGGAGCTTTGTACGGTAAAGTACGCCTCCTTTGACCACGCTGTGAAGCTGGTTCGCCAGTTTGGCAAGGGGGCCATGATGGCGAAGTGCGATATTGAATCGGCCTTCCGCCTCCTTCCTGTACACCCCCACGATTACAAATGGTTGGGTTTTAGGTTCGGGGGCGCTTATTTCATCGACAAAGCTATGCCCATGGGATGTTCCGTCGCATGTTCGGCCTTTGAAACATTTAGCACATTCCTGGATTGGG
The DNA here is from genome assembly GCF_963506605.1 of Zootoca vivipara. Lineage (NCBI taxonomy): Eukaryota > Metazoa > Chordata > Lepidosauria > Squamata > Lacertidae > Zootoca > Zootoca vivipara. The sequence goes on from NC_083283.1 coordinate 76,540,119, forward strand.
CCCTTCGCGCTAAAACTGGTCTGTCAGGTGTCACGCATTATCTAGACGACTTCCTTTTCGTGGGAGGAGCACACAGTGATGACTGCGCAGGTCTCATGGAGGCCTTCGCCTCCCTCACGAGTGAGCTGGGGGTACCGCTAGCAGCTGATAAAACCGAAGGGCCCGTTTCTCGATTGACGTACTTAGGTATCGAACTGGATACGGTAGCGCAAACCTCGCGTTTACCGGCGGAAAAACTTACAGCCCTTAAGGAGTTAATTAGACAGCTCATTCCTCGCAGAAAAGTCACGTTAAGACAAATACAATCACTACTAGGGCATCTTAATTTCGCTTGCAGAGTAATTTCACCTGGGCGCCCCTTTTGCCTGAGGGTCGCCAGGCTCACTGTAGGGCTAACCCGACCTTTCCATAGGGCGCGTCTGCCAAAAGGGGTCAAAGCGGACCTTGTGAACTGGCTGACCTTCCTAGAACACTACAATGGCGTATCTTTATGGCAGGATAACATTACTCTACGTTCAGACTTTCAGATCCATTCTGACGCAGCAGGCACATTGGGTTTCGGGGTATATTTCAAAGGGAGATGGTGTGCTGAACCTTGGCCTCCCAGCTGGAAAAACACAGAAATTACTCGGGATTTAACATTTTTAGAATTCTTTCCCATAGTGGTAGCAGTGCATCTTTGGTCGGACGACTTCAGGAACCGGAGAGTCTGCTTCAACACGGACAATCAAGCTGTAGTCAGTGTACTTACCAGGCAATCATCGCGCTCGGGAAGGGTGTCTGCCCTCCTACGTCATTTTGTGCTGCGTAGTCTCGAGTTAAATATGCACTTCTCAGCCAAATTCGTGCCGGGGCAGAGTAATAATATCGCAGATGCTTTGTCTCGTTTCCAGATGGACCGCTTCCGCTCATTAGCACCAGATGCGCAGCAGTGTCCAGAGAGGTTCCCGGAACATCTATGGAACCTTGGGAACGAGAAATCCTAAAGGGAGTATTTGCTTCCGTGGCCCCCGCTACCCTCAGCTCCTACAAGCGGGCATGGGCAGACTTCCTTGCCTTCCGGCAGAAGGGCGCTGGTGTGCGCCTCGAAGGGCCACCAACCCCTGAGGAGGTTATGCAATACGTGGTGCACCTCAGAGGGCTGGGTCGCGCCGCCAAGACGCTGGGCATCCACACTGCAGCTATCACCTTTTTCTCGAAATCTCTTTATCTCACCGACCCTTGCGATAACTTCCATTTGCGGAGAGCAATGGAAGGCTGGCGTAGGCTGCAGCCTCCCGTGGCTGATTCCAGGCGGCCCATCACGTTCGACATGCTTACTCAAATCCATAAGCAATTGAGAACCCTTTGTTGGTCCAAATTCGAAGCGCGGCTGTTTTCGGCAGCGTTTTCGTTAGCTTACTTCGGGGCCCTTAGGGTTGGCGAGGTGGTGTGCGAGGACCACCCTGACGGGGTCACCCGGGGTATATTATTACAGGATCTATCACTGTCCGACTCCCTAGCTCTTGTTCACGTCCGCCAGTCAAAGACGGACCAGAAGGGGAAAGGCGCTACCATTCGCCTCCCGGCAACAGGCGCTGCAGGTCCTTGTCCAGTGAAGGACACCAGACGTTATCTTTACCTCCGACCGCCGGGACCCGGCCCATTGCTCATTCACCATGATGGTGCTAGGCTTACCCGTCAGCAATTTACCAGGGTACTTCGCAAAGCCATTGCATCTTGCGGGTACAACCCCACTGAATTTTCTGCCCATTCCTTTAGAATAGGCGCTGCTACTTCCGCCATGCACCTAGGTTTGTCATCAGAAAGGATCCAGGAGATGGGGAGGTGGAAGTCGAACGCCTACAAAAGGTACATTCGCACGTAGGTCGATTCTGGTAGCGGTGCTGACCCCGGCCTTTTTCATCTCTATTTTTCAGGTTACCATTTCATCCGGGTTTGGATAGCAGGGCACAGTATAGTGCATTGGGCCCAGAGAAGGGCAATCGAAGTTGGCCTGGGAAGCGGGCTCGGCCTCCCAAAAAATGTTGAGGTGTCCTGGATATCCAGAAGGGGCATGCTGTGGAGCGAGTTGCTACCGATTATCCAAGCCCGGGCTGCTTCACTTGGCCCCCCAGATTTTCTGATTGTGCAGCTCGGTGAAAACGACCTAGCTTACCGCAACGCGGTCGATCTGAGGTTACATATATGCAAGGATTTTGATGTTATGATGGACAGTTTTCCGGGGATGACGATACTGTGGTCCTCCTTGCTGGAGAGGCGCTGTTGGCGTGATGGACGTTGCCCAAAAGCCTTAAACAATTCCAGGAGGCTTTTGAACTCATTCGTGGCCCGCAGAGTGTTATCATTGAATGGCCGGGTTATACAGCACCCCACCTTGAAACGAAGTGAAGCAGCCCTCTATCGTGATGATGGCGTGCACCTTTCTCCTATCAGGAATGACACCTGGCTACAGAACGTGATTGATGGCATAAGAGATGTCCTGTATGAGGTAGATCTTAATTAGGTGAATAAGAGAGTAGGGTCACACTCCCTCGGTAAATAATTAATTAATGATTTGATATCCGATAAAATTAGCTGAGTAATACACTACTACTTAGGGTTACGCTAAATTAACTGTTTGGTTATTATAACATGTGAGCGGATTGGCGGCGAGCCTGGGGGGCTCGAGTGGCGGTTAGGCGTTGGAAATTTGCATAACAATAAGATGGGGGAGGGGCAGATTGCGTCATCACCTGCCCAAATTTGGAGAAGTAATTCCGTTAAAGGATTCCGGGGGCGAGGCTTGGTCCAGAGCCGGGAGTCACCAGGGCCGTAAGGCACGCCCCGTACGGTGGCCACAGGAGGAGTTCCGGTTGATCTGCATCGCCGGGTTCCTTCTGGTGGTTAACTTCTCACGGACTTCAACACACGGGTTGGAGTCGGATTTAGTCTGATAGGTTCCAACGCCTAAGCCAATTCCGCTCAACATGCATAATTAATAAAGTTGTGGCCTGAACCACCCAATTTAACCCTTAAATTCTGTGTCACGAGTCAATTATTTCACCGATCGGAGGGACTTGCTACACAAAGCCACTTCCGTGCTTTTGCCGGAGGTGGAGTTGTGGGCAGCCCGACGAGCCCATTGCGTGGGGGCTGCAGTTCCAGCCCCCACGCAATGGAAGCCTCCAACTGCGTCACCCATGCCCCTGTCCAATAGGGACGAGGGGGCGGGGCCGCAGCGCTAAAATCCTCCCGCGTTGCCGGAACTCGGTCTCTTTTTCCAGTTCGCCAGAGCGAACAGAAGCACCCGCCCACCCGCCCCTTAAAAAGAGAATAGGGGGCGCTGCTGCGGACCTGGTCGGTTGCCTGGTTAGTCAGTGGACCGGGTAGGACTTTTCCCATACTGGGCTAGCCATGATGGGTTTTTCGCCTACCTTGTAGCATGTCGTCACAACTTAGGTTAGGCGGTTAGGCGTTGGAAATTTGCATAACAATAAGATGGGGGAGGGGCAGATTGCGTCATCACCTGCCCAAATTTGGAGAAGTAATTCCGTTAAAGGATTCCGGGGGCGAGGCTTGGTCCAGAGCCGGGAGTCGCCAGGGCCGTAAGGCACGCCCCGTACGGTGGCCACAGGAGGAGTTCCGGTTGATCTGCATCGCCGGGTTCCTTCTGGTGGTTAACTTCTCACGGACTTCAACACACGGGTTGGAGTCGGATTTAGTCTGATAGGTTCCAACGCCTAAGCCAATTCCGCTCAACATGCATAATTAATAAAGTTGTGGCCTGAACCACCCAATTTAACCCTTAAATTCTGTGTCACGAGTCAATTATTTCACCGATCGGAGGGACTTGCTACACAATACTTTGTTGCTGCAAGACTATTCCCTCAGATGAATTTTAGGGAAAAGACACAGAGAGGCAACTGTCATTCTGGGCTGCTGCAACTTTTGGCTACTCCAATCCAGCTGCTGGCTCCAGTAGCAATTGTGGCAGAGGGAAAAACCAGTGTCAGGAAAGCTCTCTCCACTCAGCTTTACTACGCAGATCAGCTTCCTCCCTGTACCTGGAACAGGGGCTGTCCTCTATTCACCACCACTTTCCCCTTTGATTTTCTCTCCTTCCCTCCTCCATCCCACTCTTGGAGCTCTGCTTCCTCACGTTGAATAGTATTAGGAACTGTCAGCAAAGCAGATAGGAATTAAAAGCTGCTTTTAATATAAAATTGACCTCGGAATGAATTCATTAGTTGTAATCATGGCCTTCCCTCAGTGGGGGATTACCCCAGTAATTTCATGTAAATGTTTTCATAGTAGCCAATCTTTCTATTGACATTTCACTCTTTAAATTGGTTTTTAATTATAATATTGAATTTCCTTTTCACGCTCACCATTCAATTGATTTCTATTCCAATTTGCCATAATAGAGTCGTGCATTCGATTTCCTATGTCAATCTACTATGCATGTCTAGACAGGAGGCAGGCAGCTTTATCAATATCTGCATAGCTGCCAAGTTTTCCCTTTTCTCACAAGGAAGCCTATTCAGCATAAGGGAATTTCCCTTTAAAAAAAGGGATAACTTGGCAGCTATGATATCTTGTCCATGCAGATTTTCAGTATAACTGTACTGGTAGTATTTATATTTGAGAATGATATTATTACATGTACACGCACAGATCCAGGCACATACACAGAAAATGTGCACAGGGTCATTCACATTAGCCCCACAGTATCCTAACCAGAACTGGTAATGTTGTACCACCATGCAAACAACAACAACAACAACAACAACAACAACAACAACAACAACAACAACAACATGGGGCAAAAGATCACACAGGTACGACGATGCTTGCTAATGGTTCTGGTCCAAGTTATTATGGATGTATGAAATGTGGATGCATAAAGAAAGCTGTGGTGAATTTAGGGATGCAACAAGACCATGATTTCTGTTCCAACCTGTATTTGACACAGTCAGCGGTGTTGCTATTCTACTGCAGTTTGCTTGTCTCCAAACACTATTTGTACCGCTAGTCACTATTTAACACAATGTATCTAAGTTATTTAACTATATACATAAATTATGCTCATTGAAATGTAAAGGAAACATCAAAACAATGTTAAAAATTAATTACATATTGTTTGCATAGTTAAACAGCAACAATAATGGGAACGAATTCTTATCAGATTTTCTTGACCTGTTGTGATGACATCTATTTGGCAAATGAAAAAGTTGCTTAGAGGCTCATTGCACCTCTCTAATGCCTCTAAACTTACATTACAAAAGAGCATTGCTGCCAAGTACCCCGTTTTTTTCCGGGAAACCCCCGTATTTTCTTACCGTTTCCCGCTGGTCTCCTGAATGGATTTATATCCTGTAAATCCTCTGGAAAGCAGCTCCTGCTGGCGGCCATGTTTCTGGTGCCGCTCTGCATATTTCCAAAATGGCCGCAGCACCAGAAGTCGCTTCTACGCATGTCCGGAAATGCGTAGAAGCGACTTCTGGCACCACTCTGCCCATTTCCAAAATGTCTGCAGCGCCAGAAGTCGCTTCTACGCATGTCCGGAAGTGTGTAGAAGCGAGTTCTGGCACCGCGGCCATTTTGGAAATGGGCTGAGCGGCACCAGAAATTGCTTCTACGCATGTCCGGAAGTCATGTAGAAGCGACGTCCGGTGCCGCACCGCTGCTGGTCCTGGATTTTTCTGTCCGGAACTTGCCAGCTATGCAAAAGAGCTGGCTGGTTCTGAGAGTTACCCTCTGTGAAAACAGAATTAGCTTGAGGATGTATATTTGGAAATAAAACACTGCATAGCTGTCTATCCAAGGTTCGTAGCTAGGTTGTGAAATTCCATATGCTCTCGGTGGCATTGCTGAATTATATCAGAATACAGCAGTTAAGTTGTTGTTGTTGTTGTTGTTGTTGTTGTTGTTGTTGTTGTTGTTGTTAAAATTGAGGTCCCTACATGCTTCCCCAAGAAACTGGACACATTAGGATCAACTATACCTTCCATATCTCAGCTAGAATGCTAATTCTATATAAATGAAGCAGTTGCCACTGAACTGCTATTTTAATTGGTGCTTTCACCATTAATTTATGTATTACTTAACCAGCAGGTTTGCTTTTTCACTCTACAGCATTCCCAATGACTTTCCCACCCCTGTTTCTTACTTAATCTTTGCCAAATCCTGTGTCATGCTTAGTTTACATTTCGTTAAGGCAAAATGCCAGCACAATACTTTGGAAAAATTCCACGAGGAAAGAAAGTAGATGGAAATGTTTGCATATGTTGGCATCTGATTAATCTGAATTGGAACCTTGTTATAATTCACGACCAAATGTGTTGCTTGCTGTTTGTTCGTAATACCTTTAATTATATAAAAATGACACCCTTATGACCTGTTCCAGTCCTCTGATGTCAACAGAAAGACTAGCTCTGAACTGGCAATAAGGATCTAAAATGCTAACAGCCCAATTGACCCTTAAGAAAGATGTAAAGTGAATGAGAAGCTAAGGCCAAACCACGGCAGTAATGTAATTAAATATTTCCTTGTGGTACTCGTAGATACTTAGGTTATATTGTAGCTAAAGGGGGGCACCTGAGGTGGTTCCAAAGAATCTGTACAATAATAGGTTTTGACAATGTTCTTCTGAAAAAGAGAGGGGCTTGTAAAGGCTCCAAGCTGAAAGTAAAACATAAGATTATTTGATTTACCACAACTTGGGAATTTAATGCTAAGAGGCTCAAGATTGCAAGAAACTGTAAAAACAAACTAAAAGTTTGAAGAAAGCATGCCAGTTAAAATAATTTCCCAAGCACTGTCTGTGTTGAAAAGCTTCTGCTAATAAAACATAATATTCATACCTATATATTCCTATTTTTCCCTTTTAATTTAGATTATTCACAGAGATTACTCAAAGGCTACTACCGTATTCAAATTGCAACAATTGTTCTTTAAATACTTTCTTAGAGGTTCCCAGTTTGAAATGAACTCCTGTTTTGACTTATCCTTAATCCTTCTGGGAGACTGTCTAACTCAGCATATTCTCCCAGCTTTGATAACCATTCTGATCTGGTGGGAACATTATCCCTCTTCCAATACTTTGCTATGAGTATCCTTGCGGCAGTGGTGGCATACAAAAACATTTCTCTTATTTTCTTAATGATATCTGGATCTGTGATACCTAATAAAAATGATTCTGGTTTTCCCCCCAAGAAGGTTACATTTAACATTGTTTTAAGCGCTCTCTAGATCATTCCAAAAGGTTTTAATCTTTTTACATACCCACCACATATGGAAAACGGTTCCATCTGATTCTCCACATCTCCAGCATATATTAGAAACGCTTTTATACATTTTGGAGAGTTTGCTTGGGGTTAAATACCATCGGTATAGCATCTTTTGGAAGTTCTCCTTTAACGTAACACATGCTGTAAATTTCAAGGAGCAGCCGGTGTGTTTTAGAAAGAGTTTTGGTCTTAGAGTTTACTAAGTTGGATTCAAATCTGGAAGTCTCTATCACAAATCCTTTCTTTTTCTCATTTTTTCTCATTTCAAATAATTGATAGTATTGAAATTAATAATAATAATAATAATAATAATAATAATAATAATAATAATAATAGCCCCCAAAGCTCAAGAACTTTGTCCAAGAAAGCTCAACAACCGTTGCATCTGGATTTTCAGTTTTTGAAATATGGCAACCCTATTGTATCACACCTCACAGACCTATGGGTGGTGTGACAGAGATGTTCTCTCTGCTGAACATCTCTTCTGCAATGAGAAAGATGTTGAATAAGACTGGGCCCAAGACAGAACCCTGTGGCACCCCACTAGTCACTTCTCTCCAGGAAGAAGAGGAGCCATTGATGAGCACCCTTTTGGGTTCGGTCAGTCAGCCAGTTACAAATCCTCTGGGGTAAAATTGGTTCTTTGTGCAAAGTGCCCCCTCTCCATAGATCTCACCACTAGAGTTCCCCCTTGTGAGTTATAAAGCCCTACACTGAGATGGCTTAAAGTGGGGAGTCAGGGTCAAGCTCACAAGTCACTCTCTCAGCATCCTCACATGCCCTTGGCTCCACTTCTGTCCTTCCCATGTTGAGTGTAAAGGTTTGAAGGGAGAATTTTACTGCACCAGTTCCACTAACAATAAAGGCGCCCTCTGCTCATTTTCCATCACCATTATTTCTGCTGCAGATTTTTCTTCTCCGAGATGTGTATTGATGACTCTAATAGCTCTATTTGCTCAATACATAAGATGCACATCATTGTACTGCGTGTTAACGACGTGAAATATGAGGTGTTTACTGTGCAGTTGATTATTATGGATTGGATTTAGACATCATGGAGAGAAGGCGATTTGAAAGTTGGATTAATTAAGGCAGCTCTTGGTGACTCCATGGCTGCTCATGTTTTTAATATTAACCTTTGCTGGTCTATTTGGCTTAGATTTGGCCATCTGTTCTGTTTTTACCTTGCTTCTCAGCCAATTCTGCCAAAGTGAAACACTTCTAAATAGCACTGATTTTAAAGAGAGATTGGACACATGGCATCTCCCTTATATATTTTTAATAATAATAATAATAATAATAATAATAATAATAATCCTTGTAAAATACTTTTGAGTGCCCAATTTTTCTTTTAGATTTTGCAGGACATGTCAAGATTCAGGAGTAGTCAGCTGTATCATTGGATAGCAAGGGCTCTTGGATAGCAAGGGCTCTCGGGAGGGAGAGTTGGGAGACAGGATGAGTAAATAATTGCGGTGAACAACAAAGGGATCAAAGTGATAAAGAGGAGGGAGCAATTGATTTTACTGGGGATGGTGGTCTTGGCACAATGCTAGAAAAAGGGAGGCGCAATAATTCTGCTCTTTATTGTGCATTAATTTCTGCAAGTGACCTACAGTAAAACAGGACCTTTCCCCATGCATACAATGGCATGTAAAAGAATCATTAACCAAAAGAATATCTCAAAGACTCATCTAAATGGATAATCATATAAGTTTCTTAACACTGCTTTGGGGTTACTTGAATATATGCTATTGGGCTACAACTCCCATTACCCATGACAATGAGAACTGGAATCAGGGAGGTGTGCCAATTTGAATAAAATATTGGGGGGGGGGGCAGGTAAGCCCCATCCTGCATAACTGATCACATGACACAGTGCATGCGCACTATTTGAATGGCAATGTCCATCAACTGGGGGGCAGAATCCTCAAATATTTTATTGGGAAGGTTGAAGCCACCTCAGTCCCTAGGAGTTGGCTCCTATGGAATCAGTTGTCTTCTATGTAATAAACTAGCTCAGTGAGCTACCATTGCTGAAAAATCTTTTCCATGAAAAGCCATTCCCTTCCCCACGTGGGGTTCTATTCTGTAAACCCTTTCCCTTACCCCCCCCCACAATACAGAAATACTGTTCATACATAAAATTTACTAGGCATTACAAATTTATACCACAGCAAATGACTTAATAAAATAAGGCAGCTTCAAAGACCCAAGAGATCCTTTCACAAGTTACAGTAAAGTGATTAGTAAATTACAGTAAATTTGTTAGTAGAATTTACACTCTGCATTTCTGACTAACAGCAACTTATATATAAGGGGGAATCAGATTAACAATTATATGATTTAACATGAGAGATTTATGAGAAAGAATTCAGACAGGATGAGAACTGCAGCAAATTTTTGTAGCATGGGTGCTTTTGCTTAGTGTGCTTAGGTAAAAGTAAAGGGACCCCTGACTGTTAGGTCCAGTTGCGGACGACTCTGGGGTTGCGGCGCTCATCTTGCTTTACTGGCCGAGGAAGCCGGGGCTTGTCTGCAGACAGCTTCTGGGTCATGTGGCCAGCATGACTAAGCCACTTCTGGAGAACCAGAGCAGTACATGGAAACGCCGTTTACCTTCCCGCCAGAGCAGTACCTATTTATCTACTTGCACTTTGAGGTGCTTTTGAACTGCTAGGTTGGCAGGAGCAGGGACCGATCAACAAGAGCTCACCCCGTTGTGGGGATTCGAACCGCCGACCTTCTGATCAGCAAGCCCTAGGCTCTGTGGTTTAGACCACAGCACTACCTGCATCCATCTATGTATCGACTACAATGTGCTTAGTGGCTACCAATTAATTTCCGGGCCCAATTCAAAGTGCTGGATTTGACCTATAAAGCCTTAAATGGCTCGAGAACACAATACCTCAAGGACCACCTATTTCGATCTGCACCTACCCGGACCCTGAGATCATCTTCTGAGGCCCTCCTTCATGTGCCTCCTCCTCGAGATGTCCAGAGGGTGGCAAACAGGAGAATGGTCCTTCTCTGCAGTGGCTTCCCATCTGTGGAATGCTCTCCTCAGGGAATTTCGCCTGGCGCCTTCATTATGCACCTTTAGGTGCCAGGCAAAAACGTTCCCTTTTTACCAGGCCTTTGGTTGATCTGATTGACATCCTATGCCCTTTTAAAACATGCTTTTTTCATGAGGAGAGGCTATTGGGTTGTTGTTTTTATTTTGATTATATATTTTGTGGTTTTATATTCTGATTTTGTTCTGTGAAACGCTGAGAGACCTCCAGGTATAGGGCAGTATATAAATTCAGTAAATGAATCAATAAATAGCATTGCAGTCAGTCAGATGATTCCATTCTAGTCATCTTTCAAGTGGTTTTCTACTCCTTCTTTATCCACCTTCATGCAGTCAGGAACCTTGATCAAATAGGATCCCCAATTGACTGGAGGGCTTGTGCGTCCAACAACTAGCAGAGTATTTATTCTTCTCTTAAACTCAAGTCTCACTGCCTTCAGGGATTCATTGCAGTAAGATGTAAATGATGTATGTGATAAAGGGAACCTCTGGTAGATAATAATGAGAGGCAAGGAGAAACGAACTACCCGCTGTGATTATATATATATATATATATATATATATATATATATATGGATTTATAATGTTATGGATGAAATGAAGCCTCTCCAAAAAAAAAGAGAATTTAATAAGTAAATGGCAAAAAGACTTAAAGCAACTAATAACCAAAGAATACTGGGATAAATCACTTGCCTTAATGGAATCGTCAATAATAAATATGAAATATGAATTGCTGCACTGTTTTACATTTAGGTTTTATTAACAGAACAAGCGCCTAAACAGATTTGATAAAAGAGGCTGGCAATTCATGAATCACTATTTCATTATTTCCCAGCACTGCCCTTGGAATTCTTTATACAAAGAAATATCAAAATACCGGAACCTCTCATCTATTACTAGGAGTCCATAAACAGTACTTGCTGAAAGTGTTGTAGCATAAATATCTTCACCATCCCTTCTGTTTATTATTTATTTGTAAGGTGTCTACTTCGATTTCCAAATTTCTGACGTCTTTGGCAGAGAACCATTCTGCTATTGGAGGGGGGGGAGTGCTTTAATTTTTAAATGAAGGGATAACTACATGCATAGATTTCTCTCTCCCTCTTTCATAAAGGCTTCTGTTTTAAAAGGGCCTATAAAAGATTTCAGGACAGTTGCTCTGTTGGTATGTAAAAGCCAGAGTGATTTTAACAACTAATCCAGTTTAACAACTAATCTACTGTAGAGGGAGCATTACACATTTTTTACTTACGTGTTACAACATCCTTAGCTATTAAATAGCTAATTAAATAGCAACATCCTTAGCTATGCCATCTATTGATGTGCAATAAGCTCTGTGTGCAGGATGAAGTATATGTGGGTTCAAGCAATACCCAAGGCAGGGATTCAGTTTAAAGGCTTTATTTAGGCATCAGGAACAGAACAACAACTGCTGATGTGTATTTCTGAAGAACTGGGCCAGTTGTCTAAACCCACAATTTGTGAATCGTAACCCAGAGCTTAAGAGCCAATGCCAGTAGCCCAAACCCTGACAAATGTTACGTTTTTGGATGTCATGTATCAAATCAGGGCTCAGAATCCTAGTCCAGGCTCAAACTCAGACCAGAGGACACATAATGAGCATACATAACACAGTATCATGTACACAGTTGTCTATGTGTCAGGATGCTGTCAGCAGCTCCCAGCTGGTTGCCCAGGAAAGTATAAAGATAAGGAAAATTTGCTTTCAGTCCTTTTCTATTTCAATCTTTACAGAGAGAGGATATAGAACTCAGACTCTTGGATAATGGCATTTGTCATTCTCTCTCTCTCTCTCTCTCTCTCTCTCTCTCTCTCTCTCTCTCTCTCTCTCTCTCTAATTTTTTATTAAATTTTCTGTTTTACAATTTAGAAGACTCATTTAAACATCCTTCAAATATCAATGACTCCCCTTCTTCTCTTTCCATGGTTCATTTTGCATAACATTGTGTATATTTTATATAAACTAAACCATTCAGTATTCCATTATTACATCCATTAAAACTTATTTACATTGTTGAATTTATCTTAATGCTGCCAACGTTTTCAAGTGTACACAATTCCCCCCATATAGCCAATAAACATTTTCCAATCTTCTTCGAACATATGCTCTTCTTGTTCTCTTATTCTCTGTGTTAGGTCCGCACGCTCCATCAGTTTAAGTTGCCATTCTTCTTTAGTTGGGACCTCACTCTTTTCCATTTTGGGGCTAACAAAACACAGGCTGCAATACTGGCATACATAAATAACCTTCTTTGACACCTGGGAATTTCCTCCTCATTCGTCATTGTCATCACCTCTATGGGTGCTGCTGCGTGCCCTCTGTCTTTGAGCTCTTTGCTCTCCTACTTTCAAGGCTCACCAGGTCCTGGGAAATGGAGGGCCTGGAATGCTTTCTAGTGACAACGTGTCAGCTGGGTGTTGTTCTGGCTCTCCCATGATTTCCCCCTCATCTGCCTCTGAGCTGCGACCTCCCTCAAACCCCTTTTGAAAATCTATACTGTCTTTCTCTTCCTCCTCCCTGGAAGGGTCAGAATAGGGAGGCAGTCTCCACCATTCCAGTCCCTGTCACTATGATTTCACAGAGAGGAGGCAAGTCTGTCACACATCTTGCTATGGTGAAAGTTATGCACTCAAGTCTATGCTATTCTGGTGCATTTTTCATTGAAAACTATGCTGCTGTAAGTGGGAACTCATGGCTGTTCACGGTGTATTGGGGCAGGAGAAAGTGGGAGCAGATGTTAGAATGGAGAGGAAGTGGAGACAGGTGTGAAGAGTGGGACACTAGTGCTACAATTTGATGGGAGGAGTGTCATCTTAGATTTGCATTAAGCAGCTCTCCAGGATGTGCCAAATATCAGACTGCCATGTGGTGGGTCGTGTTCTGAAAAAATGCTCATCACAGTAAAAGAGAGGGAAAAGTCATCATGAATGAATGAGAAAGTAAGGTCTGAGCCTGAAAACCACAAATAAAGAGAATAACAGCCATGGGGAGAGGCGGATCCAAGATAAAAAAGAGAGAGAGAGAGAGAGCAGCTGCACTATAGATAGGGTTCCCAATTTTAATGAGTTTTAAGGAAACTCATTATGAAGGAACATGGTTAATGTTTCTCGATTAAAAACTGGGATAACCTTTCCACTAAAGCTTAGGTGAGGCTGAGAACAGATCTATTTCAAATTACGATTTCAAAAGAACTGTTAGTGTTGGATTATTTGGGACACTGCCAATCAAGTAAATTTATTGCTCTGGTAAGAGTGGACATCTTTCCGCGTCTCGAGCAGCTACTATATATGCTTGTGTTGCCACTGTCAAATTTATCAGAACCATCTTCATAGCATAAAGGATAACATTAACAGGAGACTTTATCTCTCGTGAGCTTCCGCAGACTGCAGCGATAACAAGCAACATGTCAAGTACAGATAACATTTCCTTTTCCAGGACTGCTTTATTTTCCCTCTTGAGATTCCCAACTTTGCAAATCTGTTCACAGTTGCGTCCACTCATAACAATGTGTTTGTATAATTCCTAAAATGACTGCTGCCGTGCCTTGCACATGGGACTACCCTTGAAGACTTCTTGGAGACTTCCATTAGCACAAAATGCACCTGCCAGGCTACTAACAGAGACTGGCAATGGCGAACCTATTTCCCCAGTGCTTAAACAACAACACTGCCAGTCCTCTTTCAGGAATAATTCAGACTGCAAGTCAGAGGGCTAAATGGCTATTTGAAGGATGCCTTTTACTATAGAAACACATGTAGTTCCTTCTCTGCCCTGCTTGTAATCTGGATTTAGGCAGCAGTGAACATGGGATATGCCCAGAGGATGGATAACTGTGACTACAGGGGCTATAAATATAGGAGAGAATCTGGAAGGAATGTGGTTGTATATTTATCTAGCCAATGTAAGTTTTGACTCATGGGGTATGAAATACTAAATTGTGATTTAGCATGTTAGTTCAGCCCCTAGTGTTCATGCACATTGTCCTCATTTAAAGAAGGGTTCAGGGTGGCTAATTGTGCATCATTCAGCCTGGGAGGTTAGTGACAATAAAGTATTTCAATTTCAATTTTTTTTAAAAAAATTGCTTCTGCTTTGCTCTTGCTTATCAAATTTTCCCATACAAAGTGGCGGTGAGCATACTATTCTTCATCTAGCTTCTCCCTGCAAATTATTGTCGGTCTTGCCATTCATCTTCCAATTCCCAATGCAAACAGCTGCTCAGCTAGCTATTGCTTCCCTTCCCTTCCCTCTTCTGTTCAGTGGGCTTTATCTGATCACACCTTGCATGAGAAGATGTCATTCTTCTTTTGCCTCTGATATGCACAAACCGTTGGAGAACTTACTCCATTATTCAAGGCACATATCCATAGCTGCACACATGCCCCCCCCCCGTTACCGCCACTCGCCAATGCATGTAACAGTGTATAAATAGAAATTTTCTTTTCTACTTTGCTTTCCTGCTGCTGCTTTTTGCTTGAACTACTGCTATACACTGTGGTGGACATTTAGAGCCACGGTGGAGCAAGAAGGAGCCATTAATTCATTTTCAAGTTGCATTAAATGGGATGGAGTAATTGCAAACTGCCAGGGTAGCTCATAAAATAGAAATGTGTATTCATGACTGAAAACCTGATAAGACAAAACAGGAAAACATATCCCAAATGATAAATGTTACGGGGACAGACTCCAGCTTCCCCTGCTCGACATCTTTATTTTTCAATTATAAGACGTGGCAATTGATTACAATGTTATCTAATGGCTCCTTATCATCACCTCTGGAATTTGAAAGGAATAAGAAAAATGCTTTGTCTACTTGTTCTTTAGCTGGGAAGATAAAAGATGTTTTATTTCCTTTATAGGAGCTCATAAAAAAAGAGAGGAGATAATTATACCAAATGGTTATGTAAATCCCAAGAGAAAAAGAAAATCGGCTCTTGTGAAGAATTTAAATAAGTTTTTGAATTCATTGGGAGATGCTGAATTTTTCATTTCATTGTTTATCAGTGTGGTTTGTAAAAGTTATCCAACTGGCCTAATGAAATATTAATTTGACTTCCATTACATTAAAGGAGAGAGCCATTTTTATGTTTAAAGAAAATGGAAGAAGGAATATATCCTGTATCAATGCAAAAAGAAAATACAACCTAGATAAAATGTGTATAATTGCTCTGATTTTAAACTCTGATTTTTAAGAGTAGCAATTAAATGAAAGCACTTGGAAAACATAGAGGTGCTGCTATTGTTTTAAAGCTGCCTTTATCAGCTTCCTCTTATGATACCATGAAAATAAACTGTAGTGTGTTGGAAAATGGAATGAGTTTTCATAGCTTCTTCTGTAATGGATGCCATTTTCTCTCTCTCGTGTTTATGGCCTTCCACCCTGTGGTGCAACATAGACCAGGTGTAGTTAGATTGCTGCTTATCCTAAATAGCCATGGTTTGAAACTGTGCTCTAAAAAAGCTTATTGGGATTCCTCAATGAGAAAAACATGATGGTGGGCAAGCTTGCCACGACTGCAGATCTTACGATATGCTGTCATGGAAGTGGGCAGGTCCGAGGTTCCAGAGCAGACTTCCTCAACTCTGGAGCCTGAGATGTTGTTGGGCTGCAACCCTTGGCCTTGCAGATTGTGCATAGTGGAGGCTGTATTCCAATAACATATGGAGATCCAAGATCAGGGAAGGCTACTCTAGAGGGTTCTCTCACTTATGAGCAGGGAAACAATAAGGCCGACTCAACAGATGTCCAGCAGTCTGTGTGAATATGCTGCATATTCTAGTCCATATCCCAGAATAGGGATGCGGGTGGTGCTGTGGTCTAAACCAGTGGTCCTCAACCTTGGGCCTCCAGATGTTTTTGGCCTACAACTCCCATGATCCCTAGCTAGCAGGACCAGTGGTCAGGGATCATGGGAATTGTAGTCTCAAAACATCTGGAGGCCCAAGGTTGAGGACCACTGGTCTAAACCACTGAGCCTCTTGGGCTTGCCGATCAGAAGGTTGGCAGTTTGAATCCCCGCAACGGGGTGAGCTCCCATTGCCCTGTCCCAGCTCCTGCCAACCTAGCAGTTTAAAAGCATGCCAGTACAAGTAGATAAATAGGTACCACTGTGGTGGGAAGGTAAATGGTGTTTCTGTGTTCTCTGGCTTCCATCACGGAGTTCCGTTGTGCCAGAAGTGGTTTAGTCATGCTGGCCACATGACCCGGAAACCTGTCTGTGGACAAACACCAGCTCCATCGGCCTGAAAGTGAGATGAGCCCCGCAACCCCATAGTCGCCTTTGACTAGACATAACCGTCCAGGAGTCCTTTACCTTTTTACCTATATCCCACAATTCCCTACAGACTTATAGTGTTCTTTTAACACTATAAAGATCCTCTAACACCCTTGCAGAAAAGTTGTCTTGTAGTATGAGCACACAGTCCTATTTTTCTAGAAAAAAATTGTGGAACTTCTTATAATGGCAATGGTACCCACCTGGGAGGTGTCAGAATTGAGTTCCAGCTGAAAAAAGCCCTGTGAGTACAAATCTTTCTTCACTGGTTGCAAGAGTTTAAATGGTACCAAAAAATGATACGAAAACTGGAGTTTTCTTGTTGTATAAGCTACTATTGAAGGTATACATCACATAAACAACTCCTTCTGGATAAGGAAATCAAAGCATTGGTGAATTGGTCATCTAGGTGGAAGATAGGGCATGTCAGCACTAAAGGTCAAGAATAGAGGCATACCCGAAGGGCATTTTCAATGTACTGATTCATTCAGGCTCTCACACACCTAAACTGCCGGAATTTGGGTCATAATTGGCATAGCAGTGGGGAACTAGCGATTTTTCCATCAGGATCTTTGAAGTAGGAGTTTTTTAATTGTAGAATTTGCCCTTTCTCCGTCATCCTCCCATCTAATCATCAGCTCCTGAGGTAATTAATCTGAGATCTTTTACAAGGGTTGGTGACTCAACATATCAAAACCATACATTTATTTCTGTCTGTTCTGAAAATGTAAACTGTTAATGTGTGGTGGCGAGGGGTCTTCGCCTATGTGTGCTTATCTAGAATTCATCCTTGTTGGTAGCACAGATACCTTTGCTCACCATAGCACAAAACCACCTGTC
Source organism: Zootoca vivipara (assembly GCF_963506605.1). Lineage (NCBI taxonomy): Eukaryota > Metazoa > Chordata > Lepidosauria > Squamata > Lacertidae > Zootoca > Zootoca vivipara. The sequence goes on from NC_083283.1 coordinate 76,557,600, forward strand.
CATATATGAAAGGCCAAGGTGTGGGAAATGGTTGCGTGGAAGCAAAAGTGTGATGTTCATAGAAGATAAAAAGATACTCTTCCATTGGAAGCAAAGTTCAAGTGAATTGGGTGCTTTCTCCTCAGAAGATGCACAAAAAGTATGAACAAGGCTAGCATCTTTCCCAGAATTTCAACACCTCTTGCGATGGTTTAACCCCTTTCCGTTTTAACAGTATAAACATCCCCCATATCTCCTCAAAATCATTTCTCCTGCATATTCCCTGTCTTACCTTAATGTCACATGTTAATTGATCATTAAAAGCTATATCCCACACCTCTTTAAACCATTCTTCCATTTTATATTCTGCTTGCCCCTTCCACTTCCTAGCTATCATAATTCGTGCAACTGTAAATTGATAACCTCTGGGCTTTTAGTCAGCTTTAACCCTGTGATTTCTGTTATCTCCTTAAACACCCTTTGCCAGAAAAAAAATGTACATATTTACACCCCCACCACATGTGAACATAATTCCTGGTTTCCTGGCATCCCCTCCAAAGCATAATTTCTCAAGCAGGAATTGTATGTTCCTAATTACAGGTAGGTAGCCGTGTTGGTCTGAGTCGAAGCAAAATAAAAAAAAAAATCATTCAGTAGCAGCTTAAAGACCAACTAAGTTTATATTTTGGTATGAGCTTTCATGTGCATGCACACTTCTTCAGATACACTAGAAACAGAAGTGTCAGACCCTATATATATACAGAGGGTGGTGGGGGTGGGTGGGTGGGAATGGGTGATGGGCTGATGGGAGTGGTGAACCTGTAGATGGCAGTTAATGGCTGCTGATGGCTGCAATTAGTCCTGGGGGGGGGGGAAGCAAGGGCTGAGGTGCTAAAGAAAGCTTGATCATGCATAATGAGATAAGAATCCGATGTCTCTATTCATCCCAGGTGCTTCCATGGTTTTAAGCTTGGTAATGATTTCCAATTCAGCAACTTCTCTTTCCAGTCTGTTCCTGAAATTTCTCTGTAATAAAACAGCTGCTTTGAGATCTTGTATAGAATGTCCTGGGAGATTGAAGTGTTCTCCTACTGGTTTTTCAGTCTTATGGTTCCTGATGTCAGATTTATGTCCATTTATCCTTTGGCGTAGGGTTTGGCCTGTTTGTCCAATATAGAGAGCTGAAGGGCACCGTTGGCATTTGATGGCATACACAATGTTAGAAGATGAGCAATTAAATAGTCCTGAGATGGTATGTTGGATGTTGTTGGGGCCAGTAATGATGTTGTCCGGGTGTATGTGGCAGCAAAGTTGGCATCTGGGTTTATTGCAGGCTCTGGTACCAGTGTCTATGTTAAGTCTGGTGGTTGTATTATTGTGGGTGAGGAGTTGTTTAAGATTGGGTGGCTGTCTGTAGGCAATGAAAGGTCTTCCTCCCAGAGCTTGAGAAAGGGAGCTGTCATTGTCCAGGTTTTTTTGTTTGTTTGTTTGTTTTTTGGCTCTCCTTTCAGCATGGTTTAGATTTTGTTTTTTGTTTTTTGTTTTTTGGCTCTCCTTTCAGCATGGTTTAGATTTCATATGTTCCTAAATTAGACATAGTCCAATGGGCTGGGACTGGTGTAGGAGCCACCATCTTCTGGAGATGATATTGCCTAATGAAAACAGTAAGAAAGTCAGGAGAGGAAGCCTCTCATCTTCTTCTTCCTTGCTGATGGGGCACTGGACTACTAATATACCATAGAACATGGGCCCAAATCAGAATCCCAATTCAGGAAACCAGCAGACCTGTACCTTATTATGGGGAAATTTAAAGAAAGGACTATAACCTTTATTCTTTTTGACAGAAATGGGTGGTGTTTGTGGATAAAACTTGTCAATTTAAAGATAGGTCCTGGTGTTTTGTGCTGGGCACTTTTAAAATTTGATTATTATTAAAAAAAAATTAAAGACATAATTTACAACTTTTTGGCTGAATTGCTGTGGAGGCCTTTCCTTTGCTTTGGGCTGATTCAGAGGGAGCCCAAATTGGTTTTGTCAAGTCCTGAAAATTTCAAAATCAGCCTGGGGTTACTCAAAATTTAATGCACACATCCTAACATGTGCGTGCGCGTGCACACACACAAATGTACATATTTAAATATCCTGCAATACTATAACTACAATAAATGTATTGACAGTTTATACTGGATTAAGTTTTCTAAGTCAGAAAATCAAGTATAATTATAATTTATAGGGTTTTCTATAAAGCTTGTGGCCATGCAATTTGCATTTTTTTAACTTGGAGTAAAATATATGTGCACTATATATAGCATTACTCCAAATTCTTCTGCATGATTATGCATTGCCATAAAAATTCAGATAAACACATGACAAAGTAAAAAAATGTGTGTGGATAAAGTAAAGTTAAGTACGAAGTGCAGTTATTCAATCTAAAGTTGCTTAATCATCATCTATTTCAAGTAGTTTATTACTGCACACAATTGCCTTTTACCATTATCGCTATAAGAATTTATAGCAAACTTTACAGGCTCTTAAACCTCTGATTTATTTTAATGTGTGAACCATTTTCCAAATTTCCCAAAGCCTGTGGAGTTGCAGTATTAAATACCTGATTCTTGCAAATGGGTTTTAATGAAAACAATTTCCTGAGATCTCATTCTTCAGCTTGTAGGCCAGTAACAGAACGGTCTAAGGCTATGAACAAAAAGGTCATATGAAAATTCCCATTAACACTGCAAAACAAATTCCCGCCCTTCCAAATATTCCTGCCTCTTTATATTGAAATAATGATACTCTGAATATTATGTATCTTCTTCTAGACTGTACAGCATTTGCATATGCAGTCCTGAATCATATTTACTCAACGTGGAAGTCTAATCTGTCAAAATGGCCAATTCAAGACTCCATCGGTGGCAAAAATAAAACTGTGCAATACAACCACACACATTTTGCATTTCCACCAAAGGAGCTCAAAGCAGCATATAGCTGGCGACCTCACAGTTGCCTTAGGCCTGTGAAGTATGTTTAGGCTAAAAGAATATGACTAGACCAAAGCATCTCAGTGGGCTTTATGACTGAGTAAGATCTAAGAATCTGGTTGGGGGATGGCAATGAACACAGAGCGGCTGATTTCTGTGTGACATTGGGGGGAGGGTTCATTGTGTCTGGTAGGAGTCTGGTAGGCCAGGGAAGTTCTGCCACCACCACAGGTAGGCCCAACGAGGCCTTCTGCCACCATCTACCATGGTTCCAGCCCCATCACCACATACTGGGGGGGGGGCACCTATGAACAGAATTATTAAAAGGTATACATTTCACCTGCCGCTCAAGCCTCCCTGTTGGCAGCCAGTTCATAAACTCAAAGGAGTGGCGCTGTGGTCTAAAGCACTGAGCCTCTTGGGCTTGCCAATCAGAAGATCGGCGGTTCAAATCCTCACAACGGGGTGAGCTCCCGTGGCTCTGTCCCAGCTCCTGCCTATCTGGCAGTTTGAAAGCACGCCAGTGCAAGTAGATAAATAGGTACCACTGCAGTGGGGAGGTGTCCCATTGTGCCAGAAGCGGTTTTGTCATGCTGGTCACATGACCCGGAAAGCTGTGTGTGGACAAACGCCGGCTCGCTCGGCCTGAAGCGAGATGAGCACCACAACCCTACAGTCGCCTTTGACTGGACTTAATTGTCCAGGGGTCCTTTACCTTTTTTTTTAACCTCGTAAACTCAGACTTTTATAGCAACATTCTAGGAGCCACCGTTTTCTTCAGCACCGAAGCAGGTGAATTATGGTCAACAGCTATAAGCCACCAGCTGTCAAGGCATTCAGCAGTCATCCAGGTATAAGTTTTGAGAATGGTCTCTTCACTTGTCACAATGCAATACATTTCTCATCTGGGTCAGTTGCTTTGGGACTATATGTGGATAGTGACTAATACATTTGATAAATAACAACATCATAAGGTGTTGGTTTCATGGCTTGCATTAAGAATACTGTGCTCAGTGCTGTTCGGTTTGTGTGGCTCACATGGCTCACACTGACTCACACATGGCTCAGGCTGAACCACATCAATAAAACGTCTCTGATTCCCTCAAAAAGCCATGCTTCTCTGATTCCCTCAAACAAACACTGCCCCAGAAGCATCAAAGCACGGTGGAATGACATCAAAAAGGCAAAGACAACACAGGTATGCCTCTTTCCATAAAAGAGATAAGCGGGTCCTTGACTGGTTTGAGGTTGGCATTAAGGACATGGAGCCTGTTATCACTGCAATGCACGAGGCTCCTATGAAGTACAAGTGTTCACTCTATGAGAATATGCTTGCTGCACAGAGAAAGGTAAGGAGTGGTGCCCGGCAGTTTGCCAAATGACTTCTGGCTAAAGCTGTGTCAGAGCATTCAACTCACTGCTGACAGTGGCAACACTTGCGTAATGTACATAGGCATGAATACAGCCTTTGGATCAACCGTCAGGAAAACTGCACCACTGAAAACCTTGTCTGGAGAGCTCATTACAGATCGCAGCAAGCAGATGCAGAGCACTACCAAGAACTGTACTTGTGGGGAAACATGGTCTCCGACACAGCAATTGACAGCATACAGACTTTGCCTGACTTGGAAGAGCTGGATGTCTCTCCCTCCCTTGACGATCTGAAGAATGTCAACGACTCTCAGACATGTGGTAAAGCTCCAGGACAGGGCAGAATCCCAACAGAAGTGCTGAAAGCCAGCCTCATTCCTCCCTCATAATGTACCTCCATGGCCTTCTCTTGCACTGTTAGGGAAAAGGATCCATGCCAGCATTGTGACCCTCTATAAGAACAAAGGTGACCAACATGTTTGTAACAACTACTGTGGAATCTCCCTGTTGAGTACTGTGGGAAAAGCCTTTGCCCATTTAGTTCTCAGCAGATTCGCTGACAGGGTTTATCTCAAGTCACAGAGGTCTAGAGGTCATAAGTTGACATTATTTTCTCACTGCACCAGCTGCAAGAGAAACGCTGAGAGCAGAGACACTGCTTGTACATCACCTTCATAGACCTGACAAAGCCCTTTGACCTCATCAGCCAAAAGGGACTCTTCATGCTGCTCAAGAAAAGATACCAACCTAAGGTCTATAAGAGTATCTTGCCCTTCTACAAGAACATGAATGGCACCGTCCAGTATGACGGTTCATCCTCAGATGCCTTCTCTATAAAGGGCAATGTGAAACAGGGTTGCGTTCTCACCCCAGCCGTCTTCAGCATATTCTTTTCCTTGTTTCTCACCTATGCCTTTAGTTCAACTGAAGACAGTGTGTATATTCATCCAGGAGCGATGGGAGTCTGTTCAACCAAGCAGGTCTCTACGCCAAGCCAAAAGTGTGGTGGGTTCTCATCCGATAATGACCCACATAAAAGGGGAGGCATTTTGCGCGGTCACGCGCAGCCCCCTGGAATTCCTGGGACAGCCCTGGAAGTTCGGGGGTCGGCACTGCCTTCCCGGGCTGGATCTGGTGGTCTCTGCCCACGCAGTTATCTGTCCAATCCAGCTCGGGGAGTCGTTGCCAGGGGGATTGGCTAGGTAGGAGGAGGTAACCTTACCTTGAACACGGCTGAAGCAGAGTCATTCCTGGGAAGCAGTCGACGGCTCCAGAGCTTTCCTACCCTCCACTCCCCAAAAAATAATGATTGCAATACAGGTTATTTTCTTCCACAGGCGTACACGCACGCAGGCGCTGCTACAACAAGGCTGCTGTTGAAGGGCTGGAAAGGACTTTCCCTGCATTGGCAGGTTTTGCCTTTCCCGTAGCAATTCGTCACAACTTTGGTGGATGCAGGCCTTGGGCGGAATCCTTTAGTCATCTACATAAACAGGGGGGGGGCATGGGGTGGTGGCTCCCCACCCCCATTGTGGCGGTGATGACAGGGTTCCTGTAAATGGGACTAAGGGGGAGGCATTGAACATACGCAATAGGCTGTCATTGCCCTCCCTCTCCAGCGGCTGCAATCGAGGGGGGGGCGGGCTATCTGCTTGAACATATGTTCTCCAGAGCTAGCCCCCCCCCCATGCTGGATAACCCTGAAATTACCCAGATCCCCCGGCTGGGGGCTGGGAAGGATATACGCCCAATGCCTGAGCCAAGGTCTCCTTACATCTGAATTATGTAGTCATATGTGGTTCCCAAACTTCTCTATATCTGTATATGTCTGGTATAGACTCCTTATAGAGACATCCAGTATAAATAAACTGCACTACACTAAATGTAATACAAGTCTCTAATTCTGTGCACTAAATCCATCTGTAATCACATTGTTCAATAACATAAACCTAATACACGCTTGAATCATTGCACCACAGGATCATTACCACAGTTGGTACTGCTCCGTAATGCCAGCTCTGGTGAATCTAATATAATCAGTAGATTAACCAACTAAAAGGTTGATTATCTTTCCTTTCCTTCAGTGCATAGAAATGCCCTTATACTGGGGTTTTGGTAATATTAAAATTTATTAAAATTTAAGCATGAATTAATGTTTAAGGAGATGATAAATTAGCTACAGCTCTTTAATTAGCTGGTAGACCTGCTACTCACAAGTAAATGATTTCACAGAAGCAGCTCTGTCATTAAAAAAAAATCCTATTAAATCTTAGGCCAATTGGTAACAATTTATGTCACCCTATTAGTGTTTTTGAGACAGGCTTTTGGATGATTAGAATTTCATCATAGCTCACGAGTAGGAATACTGCTGGAATTAAACCACTTAACCACCTTATGGATGGAAGAGTTGGTGATCTTTGGCTACCACATTAACACCTCTAATTGGCACAGAAGACATTTTTCTGGTGTTTGGCGTATGTGGCAAGGAAAAAGCGGCGGCTCTAAACAAGATGTGACCTTTAGCTGATTACTGAGAGTATTAATATGTCAGCTAAAGGTCGCCGTTTGCTAGCAGCAAGTGCAATTAACTACAAAATTGTCAAAATATAGCAGTTTTTGAGCACTGTATGATCATTCTTCAAAAACATGATATAACGAGTACTTAGTTTAACAAGGACCTTTCTCTCAAATTACCTTACAAAATTGTATTTTATGAATGATCTGCACTCCTTAGGCAGGATTCAAAGCACTGTGGAACTAAATTCACAAACTTGAGCAAGCTTTCAATTGTCTTCATTCTTTCCTTCCTAAATATATTTCATTTATTTCAGAGAGTGTATCACCTCACAATGCCATATGATAAACTGTTTGTGAAACTGGGGGTGGGGGAAAAAACTGTTTGCAATATGACAGTACACTCAGCTGTTTGCCTGTTTAAATGTGTTCACAAATTTGTCAGGGAGCCTAAAATACACCTTTGGATCCTGGCTTGCATTAATTGAATGTGCTTGGTGTTCATTTATATCTTTTGCAGAATTGCATGTTAAATACGCTTTCCTGTACAATTTTTTGGTAGTGTGTGTCAGAAACTGGGCAGAGGAGGAATGGTGGAGACTGCTTCCCCAGACCCTTCTAGAGAAGGAGACAGTTCAGAATTACAACAGGGGTTTGAGGGAGGTCACAGCTCAGAGACAGATGAGGGGGAAAGTTGGGAAATAATGGGAGAGGAGGAAGAAGAAGCACCAGAGGGGGGACAGCTGATGGACACAATGTCTTTCAAAAGCATCCCAGGCCCCTCTCTCCTAGAACCTGGTGAGCACTGAAAGTAGGAGACCAAAGAGCTCAGACGCAGAGGGCACTTCTCAGCACCCATAGTGATGACACATGAAGGGAGAGAGGGATGGGGTGGAAACTCACTCGGGGCAACGCCATTAATCCAAGGGGCTGCATTTCCAACATCTCTCTGTGAATATTGAATAAAAAGCAGTTGGTAAGAACTTTTCCTTGTCTTATCCATTCCTGGAAACCTGCCATGGGGGTCGGATCCTCTGCTGCCTGACAGTGTGTGGCATATTTGAGCGAGTGTGGTGTAGTGGTTAAGAGCATTGGACTCGTAATCTGGTGAACTGGGTTCACTTCCCCGCTCCTCCACATGCAGCTGCTGGGTGACCTTGGGCCAGTTAAACTTCTTTGAAATCTCTCAGCCTCACTCACCTCACAGAGTGTTTGTTGTGGGGAAGGAAGGGAAAGGAGAATGTTAGCCGCTTTGAGACTCCTTAGGGTAGTGGTAAAGCGGGATATCAAATCCAAACTCTTCTTCTTCTTCTATTCCAAGGGAAAAAATGCATTTGTTCACTAAGCTAGCACATTAAGGAGATGGCCCAGCCCAGAATTCTCCCAGGCATGCTATTTTATCCATCTGCATGGTGTCTGATATTATCAGGATGCAGCAGTCAGAGACCCACATTGGCTATATACAAGCATTACCCATCAGAGATGGAGGCAACTCTGGCCAATGAGTGCACAAACTTACAGAGGACTATATTTGTAAAACAGATGACTTAATACAGTCTAATCCTAGTTCGGTACTGTGTGGCCTTCAAGCAGGCATTGGGGAATTACTTTTTCTGTGAACAACTATCCTGGTGGCCAAACTGGAAATACACTGACCTTTACTCTTTAAAATGCATTGGAGGACCAATCCTGACTGTAGTCCTATGGGTGGGAGGCTGACCTTTTCCCTGTGACATTTCCTCAGTCTAAATCAAGCCCCAAAGCTGCTATTCCCAATTGTTTGACCAGGGTCTTCATCTATGTGCCCAGAGATTGGAGTATCTTAATACTTGGTTTGATACTCAAAATATGAGACAACCCTCACGGCTGATCTGTATCCTCGGCAATATTTCACAAAGGCAGCCATTGTGACCTCAAGGTGGGTTTCCATGGTGAAATGACTCAGCAACCATATTGTATCCCCTGGCCTGCACTGCTAGAGAAGAGCTTGTCATGGGGGGAGGGAGAAGAAAACAGGTGTGTTGGCCATTATGTCTAAAGCTACCAAGCTTGCTAGCCGTTGGTGTTTCAAAAACTATAAGGATGACACATGGAATGTGAAAGAAGTAGAAAATTGGGTTTGGGCCATGGGGTTGAGAAAAGGACTGATGCTTGTAGGCTGGAAAGCTGCAGAATGGATGGACAAGTTATCTGAAGGCCTTGGAGGGGAGGGTCAGTTTTGTGTGGTGCAGCAGTATCCATAAACATAGTCTTTGGATTCTGCTGGCATCTGATAAATATTGGCTCCTTAGACTAATGTAAGCTTTATAAAGACCCTTGAAGAGCTCTGTGAATGGTTGATCTAGTCCCACATTCTGCTTCCCAAAGTGGTCAGCTGCCAATGGGCTCAGGAGAGAGCAGGAGACACCTGCTGAGGCCACAATGAGAAATGACAAGGCACACTTTCTCCATCTGGGTGTCTTGATGGTATTCCACCACAGGACCCACCTTTCTTCACTTTCCTCATAGGCTAATAAGCCTTCAGCCTAGCTCTGCAGCCTGGACAGCAAATCAGAGTGCAAATTATTGTGTGCTCTCAACTGATGAGAATCCCTTCTTGCTTTTCTAGAGCTGAGGGATGTGTCACTTATGCTCTGAAGCCGAGGAAGGGGCAGGCATGCGGGGTAGCTTCAGAATTTGCTCCAAGTTCTGCTTTTCACATTACAGTGGTACCTCTGGTTATGGACTTTATTCGTTCTGGAGGTCCGTTCTTAACCCGAAACCGTTCTTAACCTGAGGTACCACTTTAGCTAATGGGGCTTCCTGCTGCCACCGTGCTATTTCTGTTCTCATCCCGGGGCAAAGTTCTTAACCCGAGGTACAGTGGTACCTCTACTTAGGAATTTAATGCGTTGCGAACGCACATTCGTAGGTCGGAAAAAATTGTAAGTCGAATCCCATAGGAATGCATTGGGAGAAAAAATTTGTAAGTAGAAGCAACCCTATATAAAAATTCGTAAGTAGAAAAAATCCTATATAAACCGCATCCAAGATGGCGGATGAAGCTCCATTCGTAAGTAGAAACATTCGTAAGTAGAGGTATTCGTAAGTAGAGGTACCACTGTGCTACTTCCGGGTTAGCGGAGTCTGTAACCCGAAGTGTTTGTAACCCGAGGTACCACTGTACGTTTGTCTCAGTCTCCTTCTGAAAGGTACCCCAAGCCTATAAAGAATTGTGATTTTTTTTCTTAACTAACTTGTGCTCTGCGTTCCACTTTTCTTTAAAATGACTGTGTTTCAGCAGGGTTCCACCTCTGCCCCTTTCTCAGCAGAAGTATCTCTCTTTAAAACCTCTCCTGAGTTCTAAAAGCAACTGGCCGGATAGGTTGGAGGGGGGTGGGGAATGCTTTTTAAAAGGAAGTGAAAAGGCTCCACTGCACACATGGTTCTCTCTGTATGCTTCTTGGATCACAGCCAAGGTATTGGGAAAATAAATTCTGCAATTAAAAGGTTTAACAATAAGAGAGAGTTGATTCTTGCATTTCATGTGTGTGTGTGTGTGTGTGTGTGTGTGTGTGTGTGTGTGTGAAGGTAACAATGGGTTTTCCAATATCCTTGTGAATTTGACAGCCAATTCAACTCTATAGTGGGTGTTGTTGTTGTTTTTGAACAAATTTGCAGTATGATATATTGGAAATCTGAAAGAGAGAGCCAATTTATTTCTCTGTAGATCAATCTGAAATAAAATGTTTTACAGCTTTTCGTCCCCCACAAAATGGTTTGGCAAGTTTCCCCTTTGGAAAATGATACTGCCATCTGCAGCTATAGATTGTCTGTTGGTAAACAATTGCACAAATCATTTAAATAAATGCAGATGAAAACTGAATCCGTTATTGATTTTCCTTGAATACCTTTTGCCAGAAGGAATGGTTGTAAATTGACAAGAAACTGAAAGTGTCCTTGACCGTATTGCACAGCACAATGGATGTCACTGTATTCAGAATCCTTTGATGAAATTTCAGTGTGCTCATTTTACCAAAAATCAAGACTTTAATAATTCCAGTCAGTAGCAATAGCCCTGATATACATTTATTAAGAGAATTCCATAGCATGTACCACAAAAAAATGGTTACAGGGCACTATACAAAAGTAGGGTAACATAAAACTGTAACTCATAATAACCAGAAGCATCAAAAATAAGCAACATAAATAACAACATCATAAAAATGATAACCCATTAGCCCATAAAGGCCCAATGAAAAAGGTGGGCTTTTACCTGTCTTTTTGAGACACATCAATGAGAAGGTCATTTCATAGACAAAGAGCCACCATTATCCCAAAAGCTCCTGGGCTACTGCATTATGCAGTTTATTTAATGCAAGGACCAACATCTTCCTCTGATCTTAATGCACGGATAGGTTGAAAGAGGAGGAATTCTATCAGATATTTGGGAAGGGACCCAAATGTCATTGTGTAAGCTTAACTGGCGGTTCCCTCACTGCGAGAAGCAAAGTTACAGGGAACCAGGCAGAGGGCCTTCTCGGTAGTGGCACCCACCCCGTGGAACGCCCTTCCATCAGATGTCAAAGAAATAAACAACTATATGACATTTAGAAGACATCTGAAGGCAGCCCTGTTTAGGGAAGTTTTTGATGACTGATGTTTTAATGAATTTTTAATCTTCTGTTGGAGGCCGCCCAGAGTGGCTGGGGAAACCCAGCCAGATGGGTGGGGTAGAAATAAATTGTTGTTGTTGTTGTTGTTGTTGTTGTTGTTGTTGTTGTTGTTGTTGTTATCTTGTTTGCCAACAAATATCAGCTATCATGGTAAAAGCAAGCCTCCATTTCCAGAGCTTGTGGGTGCCATGTTCTGGGAAGGGCTATGAATTTTGTGCCGTCCTTGTGACCTTTAGAGGCAACCTATTAGAAATAGAATACAGTACGAGGTGACCTTTTGCTGTGATTCAGCAAGGCAGTTGCTTAAATGTTCTTAAGTCTCCCTTATCCCTCCTCCAAGCAGTCACATGTAGTTCCCCCACTGTCTCCTTTGTAAAATGAAATAGGTCTTTAAGATGGGGTAGTTTTAAGAGTTCACGGGACTTTTAGAAGGAGTCAAAAGGCTGTGTTCTTCCATGGCTATTCCTGATTAGAAGTTCAGAGTCACTTTGGCGAGAGACAATTGCCTTGTAACAGACCAGTCATAGGAAAGAGGGTTGTTGTTGTTGCAGTTTCCTCGTTGGAGGCAACCGGCGTCTGTCTGCCTGGTTGGATTTGGCAGTAAGTTTTAAATGGATTCATTTTCTTTCTGCTTAAATCCTTAAGAACGACTGAGGAGCAAGGGCCCTTTCAACTCTGAGACATGTGAGAAGCTAACAAGACTGCCCTGTGAACATATCCAAGAGCAGACTAAATAAGGAGTAGCTTTTGTAGAAATGCTTTTGGAATGGCAAAATCAATGGGGTAATTTGCTAGCATATTCCAGCCCTCCCCCTAAGCTGTGTAAAGTACAAGAGATAGTCATCAAAGTATTGATCAACCAATTAGTCATCGCAAGTAATTACAGCCTTGGACTCTTAAAGAAAATTTAGTTCACTTAATTACTCTTCAGACCCAAGCCCCACCGTTTATTTCGGGCTCGGGAAAGCTTCCCTTGTGTAATTAATCTGGAGGGGGAGCAAAAACTGCAGCAGCCAGAAGCAACCATAGCTGTACATTTCATATTTGTTACAAATGAGCTTAGGTCGCATCATGCCAGTCAGCAGGCAGGCAAATAGATGACACTTTGCTCCAGTTGCTCTCAAGGAGGATGTCGGATGTCACGTCCCAGCTATTTGTTTGTCTGCTGCTTTTGCAAGTTTCCAGGCAGAAGGCTTCCCCCACCCCTTTCCCCTGACTGTGCTAAGAAATATGTTTGCTGCTTTGTTTTGCATTGCTGTGACACTGGGATGCTTAAGATGAAAACCTTTCTATCTGAGGAGGCCAATTGCTGTCCATCAGATAATACTTATTAACCTCAAGCCTCTCTCCTTGTCAACTGTTTTTGCAGACTAGCTCTGCTTGCTGCCCTGGGGTTCTGCAGAAACTCTGCCAGGCTCCACAAAGGTGAGCGATGCTTTGGTGTGCATATACAACCATTTGCCTTCTAAAAACAGTTTGATTGTCCCAGAGAACTTCTTCTTTCCTTTGACGTTTTCACAAAAAAGAGAGGAGAAAAGATAGCAGTTGGAGATAATTTGGCTTTAGAATCTCCATACCTAAAAGAAACAATTTGCTTATTTATGCTGCTACCAAATAGCTGTAGATGATTGAGTGGACAGTCCCAGTCTCAGCTTCTCTTCTTGAGTGACTCTTCTGGAGTGACCAGCTATTTTCCATGGCCTCTGTTTCTGCCAGTTGAATAGGTAGAGATAGCTGGACCACTAGTCTTGGTCTGTATCATGCAGCTGCATAGATCTTAGATTTTTATGTCAATTAAGAGGGAATATTCTGGAGCAGGCACTGGGAAATGAGGCAGAGAAAAGGATTCTTGTAATATTCTCACACAGTGCAAAAAACCCGAATATAACTGGGGTGCCAGGCCTAAGAAATATTGTGTGTGAAATTCACATTGACATTTCTCCAAAAATGAAATGTAAAGGAAATTCAGACTTTGGTCATCAGGAGAAATGTCTTAAAGATGTCAAAGGAAGCTAAGAGTGTTTTCATGGAATCATAGAATCATAGTATTGGAAGGGACCCAAACGGACCCTTCCAAAGAGTCCAAAACGCCAAAATGTATAAATATAAATCAAATAAGTGTTGGAAATGTAAAGAGAAAGAAGATTGTTTTTATCATATGTGGTGGTCTTGGAGTAAGGTTGAAGCTTACTGGGAAATGATATATATAATGATATATATATATAATGAATTGAAAATGATGTTTGAAATAATAAAAAAATTCCTTCAGTAGCACCTTAAAGACCAACTAAGTTTTTATTTTGGTATGAGCTTTTGTGTGCATACACTTGAAACAGAAGCAGCCAGACCCTTATATATATATTCAGAGGGTGGGTGGGGGGTGATGGGAATGGGCGATGGGCTGTAAGAGTGGTAAACCTGTTGATGGCTGTTAACGGCTGCTGATTACTGCAATAGGTCTGGTGGTTGTATTATTGTGGGTGAGGAGTTGTTTAAGATTGGGTGGCTGTCTGTAGGCAATGAAAGGTCTTCCTCCCAGAGCTTGAGAAAGGGAGCTGTCATTGTCCAGGAGAGGCTGTAGTTTGAAATAATGAAGTTTGAAATAATGTTTGTACAACAAAAAGCTATTTTTGGGGAATTATTTTTTGGGGAATCAGAAGCTTTTTGGGGGGAATTATAGGGACAGAGCTACCCAAACTGTATAGAAACTTATTCATATATGCTACTACTGCCGCAAGAATGTCACTCGCCCCAAAATGGAAAGAAGCAGAAGTCCCAGCAAAGGAAGAATGGATACAAAAACTTTTGGAATATGCAGAAATGGCGAAACTTACTGGAAGAATAAGAAATCAAAATAACAAACTTTTTATAAAAGAATGGAAATGGTTTATTGAATATGTACAGACAAATTGTAAACAGATAAGAACATTGCCAAGATTATTGTAATAACCTGCAGTTTGATAAGAGTATATATTTAAAGTAGATGAATAAATGAGCAAATAAAGTACTGTATATTCCTGCGTATAAGACTACTTTTTAACCCAGGAAAATCTTCTCTAAGTCAGGGGCCGTCTTATACGCTGGGTCGTATTTCTTATACGACAAGTATATCCCAAACTCAATATTTCAACTGGAAAAGTTGGGGGTCATCTTATACGCCCAGTCATCTTATACGGCAGCATATACAGTAATTTGGATATGCTTGTTGTTTAGTCGTGTCCGACTCCTCGTGACCCCATGGACCAGAGCACATCAGGCACTCTTGTCTTCCACTGCCTCCTGCAGTTTGGTCAAACTCATGTTCGTAGCTTCGAGAACCCTGTCCAACCATCTCGTCCTCCGTCGTCCCCTTCTCCTTGTGCCCTCCATCTTTCCCAGCATCAGGGTCTTTTTCAGGGAGTCTTCTCTTCTTGTGAGGTGGCCAAAGTATTGGATATGCAGAAGATATTAAAAATAAATGTAAGGAACCGCAGAAGGAGGGGGGGGGAGGAAGTCAAATTTCGAAAGGTTAAAATGATTTTAAAATTAGTGAAGGTTAAAATTTTAAAAATAGTAAATACATCTAAAATTAGTGAGATGTATAAACCTGAAAAGCACCCCCTGCAATATGTCACTTCAGGGCCTTCTGATGTCTACTGCCAGTACGCAATCTGCCACCCACCCATTCTGCAGGTGGAAGGGAATGGTCTTTGTTGGCCACAGGAGATCAGCTCATCCAGGATAGCTGGGAAGAGGAAGACTTCTATCAAATCCAACCCTTACAGCCTGGCAGAATGGGATGGCTTTGGATTGCTCTGCCTAAACCTCTTTGATTTCAAATCAGGGACTAATCATTTTTCCAAGAAATGAGTGGGGTGATGATACGCATTTTGCTCCATGGGTAGAAGCCATTTGGGAAGACAGTTACAATCAAAAATGTTGGAAAGCATAACGTTTTCTACCAGGTGATTGCTAACTGAATCGAACATTCCCCACGCACAAAAAAGCAACTGTTTACAGCTGAAAGCCCATTTCAGTTTGAAGAGAATAAACAGGGCTAAGTGAGTTTAGAAAGATGGACAAAATCTCTCTTACAAAATAAACACAGATATTGCTACATCATAACAGGCACTTAATGACCAGGTCTTTTTGGAGGATCAATGGAGTGGATCAATACCATAACCCTGATCCTCATGGAAACAAATGGGGCTTCTGATAGTTCAACGCTTTGTGGAAAGTGCATGCTCATCTTTCTGTGCCTTGATATATCATCTGTAAAACATGATCGATACTTTCCCCTTTACTTGTAAGACTACCGTGCTATGGGGTACAATGAAGTTATATCCCCTGCAGTGAGACAGGTGTCAGCTGGCTACTGTGCGAAGGCCTCTAAACATTGTTATGAATTACATATCTGTATAAGCAAAGCCCCCATGTGGAAGACAGTAATGCGCTACAGTGGTGTTCAGCTCTTTTTAAGGCACACTTGTCTAAATATAAAAAATGGGGCACTGACAGATGCAAATGCCTCCTTTTATAACAACGCTTTCAAAGTGTTCTCTTACTCCATCATGTGCTCTTTTGAGACTAGTTGTTGTCATTTCTATTTTCTATCTGGGATTCTTAGGATGAGGGATTTTGAGTTAATTCTCACTGAATTAATGGATTCCCTGACTGAGGTGCTGTTCTAATTCAGTGATAAAACGAGATTGGGCTGTACTACTTCAGATTATGGGTAGGACTCCCTTAATTTAATGCTCTTCTTCTTCTTCTTCTTCTTCTTCTTCTTCTTCTTCTTCTTCTGCTTCTGCTGCTTCTGCTGCTTCTGCTGCTTCTGCTGCTTCTGCTGCTTCTTCTTCTTATCACTCGTAGCCAAGTAAGATTGTCTTCCATGAATACAGGGAGTCTGTAAGTGACTGTGGGGGCCAATTCTGGATCCACACGTCCTTCCACAGTGGGGACATTGGTTTCCAGGTGGGAGTTGATCACATTGAGGGTTTGCCAAACGTGTTTTCCTCTTAGCACGTTTCTCCCTTTCATCCTGAGTTCAAGCGCCTTCAAACCTATGACACCTTTGGTAAAGGCTGTTCTCCAATTGGAGTGTTCGCAGGCCAGTGTTTCCCAGTTGTCAGTGTTTATACTACATTTTTTTTAAAGATTTGCCTTGAGAGAGTCTTTAAACCTCTTTTGTTGACCTCCAGCATTACGCTTTTCATTTTTAAGTTTGGAATAGAGTAGTTGCTTTGGAAGACAATAATCAGACATCTGAACAACATAACCGGTCCAACGAAGTTGATGTTGAAGAATCATTGCTTTGACACTGGTGATTCTCAAGTGATATGTAAAAATTTTTGGAGACACCGTTGATGGAATCTTTTGAGGAGTTGGAGATGTCGTTTATAATTGGTCCATGTTTCGCAAACATACAATAAAGTTGGTAGTAGTATGGAGAATACTAGGTTAAACCCTGCTATCTAATGTTATATGTACAAAAAAGAAAAAGAAAAAATCTGAGTCCCGATCTCCAGTCTGGAGTGGTGCAACCCAGACAGGTTCACCACCTCAGTAGGAACCAAGCTTGAGTTTAGTATTGTTTTCCAGCTTCATATCCACTTCCATCATAGCAATAGCTTTCTTGATGGGCCCATAGTGACTTGGTTTCTCTTAATCAGATGATCAGCAAGTCTCACAGAGATTTAAAAAATTATCAGGACCAATTAGCAGTCACTATGTAGCATATGTCTTTTCAGGTTGCACAGAACTCTTCCTTGAACAGTTTGATCATAGCATGCACGCACAAACATGTGTGTGTGTGTCTGTTTCTCTCTGTGTGTCTGTCTACACACACACACACACACACACACACACACACACACACGTATGAATTGTGTTAAGAAGGAAGTGGTATTCCTCTGACTCTTGGCTGTAGGACAATTTTGTCCCATACCTCCTTCATGAAGCAAGGCTCTCTCTCTCTCTCTCTCTCTCTCTCTCTCTCTCTCTCTCTCTCTCTCTCTCTCTGTGTGTGTGTGTGTGTGTGAATAACATAAGCAAGCAAAAAATGCAATATTTATTTTAGTAAGATCCACATTGCAGGCATGGCCAAACTTGGCCCTTCAGCTGTTTTGGGACTACAACTCCCATCATCCCTAGCTAACATGACGAGTGGCCAGGGGTGATGTTTGGCCATCCCTTTAACTGAGGCAAACAGAGGCAAAAACTCTTTTTTACGTTACAGAACGTCATCCACCAAGTGGGTGGGTGGGGTTGGATTGTAATGGTCTCTGCGAGTCGGAATTTTTGTTCTAGTGGAAACAGAAGGTGATGCTTACGAAGTTGGGATTGTTGCCTTCATTATACTAGGCTAAACCTACCTGAAAACAAACTTGCTTCCTTATCTATTTTTATTCTAAGGTTTTCTAATCGTTTAAGCTTTATATACAGGGCTTTTTTCAGCCAGGCCAGAGTTGGAACTAGGTGATCTTGTGCCCCTGGCAGAACCATTCAGATTGCGCCCCTAGCCATGGACAAATTAGCTCTTCTTTCCGTCTCTCCTCCAACCCCCCCCCCATTAAATTCACCCTCTATTTAAAACATTTTCTTATGAGGCAATAATCAATATATTTATTTATAAATATATTTATGGACACATTTTAAGCCGATTTTGTATGCCCCCCCCTCGCCTGCACCCCTGGCAGGGGCCTACCTTGCCACCTACTAGCTACGGCCCTAGCCAGAACTTACTGGAACTAAGTTCCGGCACCTCCCAGGTGGGTGCCATTGCCATTCTAAGAGAACAAGGAGGGTGTTCATGGTGAGTTCTGGCACCTCTTTTTCTAGAAAAATATGCACTGATTATATATCAGTAATTATTTAAACCTCTATTTGCTGAAGAAAGAAAGAATGTAGTGCTTCATATTTTTCTAATAAAGTTGGGGATTAGCAGCAGAATTTGATAATGTTCTAGATAATAATTCCCATCTCAAGTTTTTTGTTCATTGAACAGATTAACTGACATTTAAAATACTTTTTTTCTGCTTTCGGGAAATTGAGAGCCTTAGATTCCTCTTGCAAATAGAATGATTTCATTTAACTCCATGAGAAACTTTCTCACCCCAGAGCTAACTGTATTTTCACTTAATATATATAATTTATGTTCTGTCTTCAAGTGGCTAGAAAATACTCAAATACATTTTGCATAATCCTGATTATTACAGGCTTTGACTATCCCCACTGCAAACTAGTATGATAGAAGGCATGTTTTTTATGACAGTGTCTGAATATTGACAGTAGAATGAACTTGTGCACAATAAGTAATAGGCAATCAAGAATCCAGCTATTAAATTTCCTTACATGTTGGAATTCATGTACAAAATAATCCCCCCTCCCCTCCCTTTTTAATCAAAGGAAAATATGTGAATTAATTACTCATGGCACAGCTAATTATCCTGGTCTGATTCAATTTATCTATCAAAACTTTCCTCCTGAAACTGAATTGATATAGTAGTCAATTTGGAGGAATTTTAAGTGAATGTCCTTTTGCTATTTGTTCCTATTCAGCACAAAAGATCGGGTTTCCCCTGAGAGAAAACAGTGGGGCAAATGGAGGTGTGAAAGGAGCAGGCAGGGTTTCTCTGTGAGTTAGGGACCTGAGTTTTAGAATTAGGGACTTTATAGCTGAGTGGGCAGCAGGTGGTCACTGGCTATTTGGGTTTCTCTGTTGGAAACAGATGGCAAAGTGGATCTCAGAGTTAGGAATAGTTTTTGGCCCCGCAACGTATTATCTACAGGTCTGGTGGAAAGTCTAGGTCTGCAAAAGGGGTGGAAATATTTTATGGGTAGGTTAAAACAACAGCCATCCTATAAATAGTATCTCTGTCCAGTGGCAGATTGAAAGTGTTCAGTTAAAATGGATAAATCATCACTGTTAGGAATGTCTGTTTGTAACAAAGTGTCATGCCTTGGAGAAATAACCACTAAGCTACAGCCACTTTGAGTGTAAGCAAATTGTTACAGTATTTTGCTTTAAAAGTGAATCATCATTGCATAGTTCTTCCTGGAGAGGGCTGAATGATCACAAGTTCCCCTTAACCAGTTTATAACATCTTGCCACTGGTAAACAAATACACTTCCACGAACAGTCGATACCAAAACCTCTGTTGTGGGAATAAGTGGAGGAGATTCAATCAACAAGGCACCCTAAATAGTGTCCATGTTACCCAGAACTCATCCTAACTGAGGGTGGGCCTTGCACCATTGTTACAGTTTTAGGCTTTTAGGTGAGTGGACATTGTTCCTGCTGCTGTATTGTATTATATGGAACACAGGTGGCGCTGTGGTCTAAACCACTGAGCCTCTTGGGCTTGCTGATCAGAAGGTCAGTGGTTCGAATCCCTTCGACGGGGGGAGCTCCTGTTGCTCAGTCCCAGCTCCTGCCAACCTAGCAGTTTGAAAGCATGCTGTACAAGTAGATAAATAGGTAAACAGCGCTTCAGTGTGCTCTGGTTTCCATCACAGTATCCCGTTGCGCCAGAAGCGGTTTAGTCATGCTGGCCACATGTCCTGGAAAGCTGTCTGTGGACAAATGCCGGCTCCCTCGGCCTGAAAGCGAGGTGAGCGCCACAACCCCAGTCGCCTTTGACTGGACTTGACTGTCCAGGGGTCCTTTACCTTTTACCTTTTTACCTCTGCACTTGGAGTTACTATTGGTAATAAACAAGAAACATCAGGCATGCATGCCAAAGTCACATATTAAGGCTGTACACAGTGGGGCAGTGGGAATCACACTGGAACCAGACTCCTTGGCTCTGATGGAGGGGAATGGGTCTTCTGTTTGGTGTCTCAGGATAACACCAGGCTTCACTTCTGATCCAAGGCAGAGGGTCACCTTGACTTAATTTGCAAAGCCTGTTACGTCTTCCATGTTGATTCCAAAGTTGTCTTAGTATCTCATAGCAGGGACCCTAATCTTGAATGAAGTATGAGTCTGTGGCAAATGTACATCTCTAGCACGTATCACTTTTTGCTCTAAAGCAACTATCTGAACCATATTGATAACTTTGTAATAGTGTGTGTGTGTGTGCATCTCCTTAACAGATGCTCTTAAAATATACTGCTCTTTGTTAAAGAGAGCACAATGCAGAAATAGCCAAGTAAAAATGGTTTCATAATGCCAAAATGAACTAATTCCTGCTTGATACAATATTGAACAAGATCAGTTAGATATACCATTATCTACTTTGTGCTAGCAAGGTGCAAGAGATAGACTTTCATGTGTAAAAATCAAATTGCAAGACCTGGTTCTATTGAACATTTGGCATACACAATATCTCCTGATCTGCCTCCTTTGATCTGTGGATTATGCTACTCACAATATGATTGAATAAAAAAAGACGCAGTTTTCATTCTGGAGGGGAAAGGGCTTTTCTAAATAATACGGCTTAGCTCATTTTATTAAAATATTTTGCATGAATCAAGGGTCACGGGAATTTTCTCCTTTTGAACGAATTCTAAAATGAACAATAAAGCTTATAGAATTAATATCTAAAACATATGGGATTTTGATTAATTAGGAGAAGGTAAAGCAAAAATATTCTAGGAAACAATTTTGCATGGTTTGGGGGCTCAATCCCACTCCATTTTACCTACTTACTTACTTATCAGTCCCATTGGACAAATTTACTACATCCAGTGGGGTTTACTTCCTAGTAAATATGCTTAGGATTGCAGATAGATCGATGCTACTTTTTCCTTAAGCAATTAGTGTTATGTTTTACTAATAGAAGCTCTTATGGCAGCCAGTATAGTAGTTGTAAGAAAATGAACCCCTTAACCTGCTCCCACCTCAGTTAGAATAACTCACTAAAGTCAAGTGATTGGATTGGAATAAGCTGTGTGAATAGAAGTTTCATGCTGCCTGTTGCGAGCTGGCTGGATGCAGAGAATGGTGGGAGGAACCAACTGGGGAACCCCCAGAGCCTGGGGCTTGGTGGTCGGATGACAATGAGTGGTCAGAGGGAGAAGACTGGCAGGACGTGTTAGAAGCTGAAGAGGCAACAGGGCTTAGTGAGCAGGAAGAGGCTGCAGTAGAGAGCAGTCCAGAATCAGAGCTAGAAGCTTCAGCAGGAGAGTACGACAAGGGAGGCCAAGAAGCAGAAATGAATCAGGCTGGTGAAGAGTCACAGGTGTCTCCCCCTCCTGCTGTGTCAAGTTCCTCTGTCTCAGAACCAGTAGAGGCATGAAGCTGGAGGAGCAATGACAAGCACACAGGCGCAGTCTCAGATTGCTTGGGGAAAACTCCGAAGAGGAGGGGACGTAGCTGTGGGGAGGCGGGGACCTACAGTCTCCGCAACTGCTACATAGGGGCAAGACCTACCAAAGAAGAGTCACTGTGCTCATGTGCTCATGTTCAGAGCACAATCAGCTCCACAATCTAGGGATGAGCAATCTGTGGCCCTACAGATGTAGTTTGACTACAAGTCCCATTTTCTCTGTCCATTGGCCATGCTAGCTGGGGCTCGTGGGAGTTACACTTCAACAATATATTGGGGGGGGCACACGTTCCTCATCTATGCATTAATTAGATTAGTTAAAATCCAAAAGTCCCATGAAGCAATCTGTTTATTAGGGGCAGCCATTGCTTCTAGGAGTATAGGAAGTGTTCTTATACTGAGTCAAACCATTGGTTGATCTAGCTTAGTTTTGCATTTTCCTGTCATATCTGGAGATGCCAAGGACTTAAAGAATCATACAATTGTAGAGTTGGAGGGCACCATGAGGGTCCTTAGTCCAACCCTGTGCAATACAGGGATCCTTTGCCCAGTGCTATTTTTCTAGAAAAAGAGGTGCCATAACTCACTATGAACACCTCCCATGTTCTCTTAGAATGGCAATGGCATCCACTTGGGAGGATGCCAGAACAGAGTTCCTGTGAGTTCCCCCTGAAAAAGCCTTGCTTTTGCCCAATGTGGGGCTTAACTTAGGGTTTCTTGTATGAGAAGCATGTGCTTGAGTTATCTTTTAAGTGGGGTGGTTATATTGGGTCTTCGGAAGGACTGTGTGGTTTTGTAATGATACCCCCACCCCACCCCGCCACCAATTCTTAAAGGCATCTTTTGTATCAATCAATTTTTAGTTGGATAATTTTCTTATATTTTCTAGTGTATATATCCTGCTAAAGCAGGCTGGGCTCACTTATTTAACTTTTATGTATGCATCCATTGTTTCTTTTTGTCTTAAAACATGAATAAACTACTGATGTTGTATTGGCCCTTATAGAATAATTTTTCCCCAATGTACTCAACCAGAAGTCGAAATATGTGCATATCCCTTTTTGCTTTGAGGCACTGAAATGTATCTCCCTTCGCTTCTCAGCTTTGGAGAACAAAAAGCCTCCCTCAATTCCATTGGGTAGAATGTCCTGCCAATACAAATAAATAATGATGAAGAAGTCAATAGAACAGCATATTATTGCTACTATATAATATAATGGAGAACATAAATGTTAAATTAAGATGCCCTTGGCTCCTTGGTTTTCGACATGAGTTGTGGGTTATTACTCTGCAGAAATGAACCATCTAACAACATCTGTCACAGGAGGAAAAATTAGTCAAAGGAATAATAGGAATGTGGGAGCCGATATGATGTAGGGCACTCTGTTGGTCTTCAGCTGGTGATTTGTGGTCCTACCTAAAATGGACCATGCTAACACTACTAGCACAATTTTTTAAAGGTTTCTAAGGTTTCTACTTTTTAAAGAGATGGAGCGTGTGTGAGTGCTTGCGCTGGCAGATAGCTGCGAAGAGTGGGAACGGGAGGAAGAGGGATAGATGGGAAAAATGTAAAAGGTGGGTATGATATTGCAAGTTAGGGTTGAAGGTGTACCCCAGCTTTGAAAAACTTAATGGCACTGAAGGTATTGCAGAATGAATGTTTGGCTTCAGTTCTTAGCACTGACGACTAACTGAACTGCAGAGGAACCAACTCCCCCAGGAATGGACAAGACAAGGGAAAGTCCTTACCACCTGCTTTTATTCAATATTCACAGAGAGAAGCTTGGGGATGTGGCCTCACGGAATAATGGCGTTGCTCCATCCCCTCCCACTTTCTTATGAGACATTACTACAGGTGCTGGGATGTGACTTCTGCCTTTGAGCTCTTTGCTTTCCTACCTTCAAGGCCCGCCATGTTCTGGGAGTGGGTGGTGGTGTCTTAAATGCTCTGTAAAGACAATGAATCCGTCAGCTGTTGCTCCCCTGGTGCTTCTTCTTCTACGAGTCTCTTTAAGAAATAAATAGTTTATCTGTGAATTGCTATTATTTTAGATGTGGAAATTGCTTACAGTTGTGCATGTGTTTGTATTTATGTACATGTATAACACCTGAGCATGGATTACTTTGGTTTTACTTCCACGGTGCCACATGGGTCACTTTAAGAAAGAAATTTTGTATCTGTCGATTGCCAGCACCTGTAACTGAAATCAATATTGTGCTTGTCCACATTGTAACAGTTGCTGTTTATCGCAGCTACTACTATGCCATAGATCCACTATCTTGTTACATCACATATTGTATATAGAGTTGTTTATGGTATTTATATCATTATTTTTGTAAAAATTTATGTGATCACAACATTATATGATTTTACATTACCCAGCACTTGTACTACAGATGAAGCCCAGGACGGCAAAACAAGATTAATATTCCGGAAATCCTTGTCTCAGACTTTGTGAAAGGATTCTGTGGAACTATAACAACTCTTCATGTGGAATGCTTGGAACTGATGAACAGACACAGGTGGAACAAACATTACCACATGTTTGGACCTGACCCATGAACTGATAAGAGTATGAACTGATCTACTGGCTCTTCTGCTTTTTCTTTTGAATTTTATGACTTATTTCAGCTGAAGTGCCTGCAGGCGAAGGAACAGTAGCAGGTAATTAATGTGTTGACATAGGAACAGATGTCAAAACTGATTCTGTAGCTGCCCTGATGCCAATTCCATTGTATATGTCAAAAAAGAGAGGCTAATTTGTGCATATCCGTTCTTCTCCTTGTCCTCTCTCTTTTGTTCCCAGAATGTTTTGCTTTGACCGTGAATGGGAAGACAGAAGAAATGGACAAACCCTCGCACTCCCACTTTGGGGGTGGTGGCAAGCACGCTGCCAGAAATTCTGAATTTGAGAGCTTCTCTTCTTAAAATCAATGCTCCGATCAGAAAGGTCACATATTCTTTGAACCTCTGGTCACTGGTGTACGGGGGTGGGTGGGTGGGGCGGGCTGCCCCAGGCACCATTTGGGGAAAGGGTGCCATTGCGGCCACCCCCCCGGACGCGCACTACACACCACCCCCTTCTGGGACACACACTGCACAACCCTGGATGCACACCACGCCCCTGCAGGCAATGCGCCACGCCCCCCCGCGCCACTCACCACACCCACTCCAAGGGCTGCAGCATGTTGCTCCACCACTGCCTCTGGTTACTATTACCCCCTAGTAATTATTTATTAAATTTCTTCAGCATACAAAACTAATGCATAATAATACTCTTCCTGGCATGCTCTGGTCCATGGGGGTCACAAAGAGTCGGACACGACTAAACGACTAAACAACAACACTCTTCCGTGAACCAATTCGTTCTCCTCCCAAACACTTTCATCATATTCCTTGTATTGTTAGGTTTTTGTTTAGTTATTAAAAGGTTAAATAGACCCTCCATGTTTAGAGATAGTGTACCCCTGATTTCTGGACCAACACTGGGGCCTGAGAGCATGGGTAAATTATAGAATGTGGCCCTGGATTTAGAATTGAGATCTCTGAGGATCTCAGCTTTAATTTTTTTTTAAAAAAGAAACCAAATTTCTGGTCCCAATTAAGAAGGAAGTGAGCCACCTGTGCTTTCCATTCAGTTGCTCAGAAATAAGCCAAATTATTTCAAAATTCAGGAAATTGCCTGGGTTTTTTTCTGAACTAATTCAAGGTCGGCCTGATGTTTCCCACCATGAGGCTCCAAGCCCCTTTTACCCCAGCCAGCCTTCTTCCATCCCACTCATGTCTGATCCCCGAAGCTCATAAACTTGGTTGCTGTGGCTAACGATGACAGACAAACACAGATAAAGGGAAAGAGACAGAGAGGATGCACATCAAACGCCCTTATCACCCCTATGGAGGGACACATCTACTATGCACAGACACATCATTGAGTTTGGGAGGTTGCACAGAGATGAAAAAGTCTCCTCCGAACCACCTGTGTGTATTGTGGAAGAGAAAATCCCAGCTCCCTCCAGGGACAGGGACCCCCTTGTTCTAATGGGTATTTACTGATGGAGGACATTCCCCGCCTCCTTTCTAGTGGTTTTCAAAACTGTAGCCTTTTAGACCAGCTGCCTGCGATGGCTGGCCCAGTTGACCGGTCATCTAGGAATCTGTCTCCAGCTCAGATTTTAATCTGAGCCAGAGAACAATTCAAATTTTTTACACTTCCCTCTTCTTTGAGCCCCTGGACTCCATATTTTGGTCTGACTCCACGAGCTTCAGTGGCAATTCCTAGTCTTTATGGCTGTAAAAATCTGCCATTGAACCACACTGGCCAGTGTTTGCTGACATAGATAAAAATAGTTCTTTATTGTGAAACAACCAGTTAAAAAGCCGTTAAAGTAAAAAATCCAATACGTTTCAAGCCCCTTAGAATTTCCTTCAGGGACTCCTAAAACTGTTTACAGTGAGGACAAATACCCTCTTCCAGCCTCCTGAATGCTCTGGCATCAGGAGAAGGGAGAAAATGCTTATTTCTGTCTCTGTAAAGTGATCAGTGCCTTGTGTTTTCAATGGCCAGCCCGCTTTGAAAGAGCAATAGCCTCTCTTGTGGGCTTTGTGCTATGTGGGTGCTGGCCCCTGCCTCACAAAACTGCATGAAATATAGTCCAGAAGCGACACAATAATGTGATTACTTCATACGCAGCGGTGTCGAGTGTGAAATTCACCAGATGATTAACAGTATGAGCCTGCTGTAAAATATCATCCGGATGCTTTGCTGTTGCCCTGCTTGTCCAGTTTTTAGCGCTGCCTTTCAAACAGTCAGAAAACTAAACATGATTATAGCAAAACATGGCTTCATTAGTCCCCTCGGGGAATTAATTACCTGCTTTATCTGAGAAACTGTAATAATCCTCTTAGGTCGCGAGTTGTTAATCTATGTTAACATTGCAGTGTAGGTCAGAAGCGTGGAACAAGAGAATCTATATCCTGAACAATCCTATTGGTGACATTTCTTTTCCCTACAAAGACTGAGACAAAGAGATATCAGAAAAGCAAACTTTTAATAAATTTCTCCTTCACTTTTGCGTACCGCTGACCAAAGGCAAGGGCATACAGGGATGTGCACTTCATATTAGCCTTTTCATTGCAACTGTCATAGCAGCATCTACAATGGATTAAAGAGGTCCATTCTCAGTTTTTCTTAAAACTTTGTTGTGTCCTATTCAAACCTTGTGCAAGAGTAGAATCACTTTTTCTTTTCTTTTTTCTTTTTGCAAACAATGCAAACAATGCCAAAAATAATTTAAAAACCCCCAAACAAACCCCCGTGTTGCAATAAGAACCAATCACAACAATACAAACACAACACGTAGGCTAATAGTTAGTAGAGAATATATAACAGAATAATGATATCATTCAAAGTATAGGAATACGCCAATCAAAGTTCATATGTACAATATAACAGAGTCGTCAAGCCGTGTGTTCAAAACAGATGTCTAAGGACAGTCTCACAAGAGTCTTTCAAAATTTTCAATGGAAGACATCTCAAAAGCCACAAAAGGACAGTGAATGATACTACTGTTTCGTAATAGTCTTCATCAGCTGGAAATAAGATACAAGGCATACAACCGATGAATGATAACAAAACTGAGCTACCTGCATACACATTGTAAAATAAAGCAGAATATACAAAACAATATAGATAGATAGATACCCAATATTTTCCAACAGAATATGTAAGTAAGATTGATAAAAATGATAAAATGTCTGTTTGTAGTGACTGTAGGTTTCCGCTTGCAAAAATGGAAAAGCAGCTTACCATTTGGGGTGAAGCAGCTATGCAAGGAGAGAGGTGGTGAAGTCAGTGCCGTGCAAATGCAATAGTGGAATCAATTTGGTGATCCTGCCAGTGGTTTGCACCATGCTGACCAATTTGGTGATCCTGCCAGTGGGTTTGCACCATGCTGACCTGCCTGCCCTCTTTCTCCTGTTAAGCAACAGTGACCCAAAGCTAGGATAGCATTTCCACTCTGTCCTGTCTCTGCAAAAAAAAGAAAAAAGTTTATTCATTAAATTGCCTTCAGTGAAATTGTCATCAAATGAAGCTGGCTGGTAGCATCTCGCACCCTGATTTTATTTAGAGTTGCACATATATACTGAGTTTCAGGGATGAGCCACTAACTCTCAGTTCCCCAGAGGGGAAGCTGGGGGGGGGGGAGAAGAGGACATTGGGCCCGAGGAGGAGGGAGATAATGAGGGGAGAGCTGCCGGAGTAAGTCTAGAGGCTAGAGAGCCAGGAAGTTCACAAGAGCAGCAAGGGTTAAGCTTGAGCTCAGAATTGGGGGGGGGCAGTTTACCCCAGCTCTCTCGAGACTCTGTCATGGAGGAGACTCTGTCATGGAGGGGCAAGCGTAGGCCTCAGCAGAGATCTGAACTGAGTGACTCTGATGGGTGATTATTACATGCTAATGACCTGCTAGGGGACCCAGGTGGTGCTGTGGGTTAAACCACAGAGTCTAGGGCAGGCATCCCCAAACTGCGGCCCTCCAGATGTTTTGGCCTACAACTTCCATGATCCCTAGCTAGCAGGATCAGTAGTCTGGGAAGATGGGAGCTGTAGTCCAAAACATCTGGAGGGCCGAAGTTTGAGGATGCCTGGTCTAGGGCTTGCTGATCAGAAGGTCGGCGGTTCGAATCCCTGCAACAGGGTGAGCTCCCATTGCTCGGTCCCAGCTCCTGCCCACCTAGCAGTTCGAAAGCACATCAAAGTGCAAGTAGATAAATAGGGACCACTCTGGCGGGAAGGTAAATGGCATTTCCGTGCGCTGCTCTGGTTTGCCAGAAGCAGCTTTGTCATGCTGGCCACATGACCTGGAAGCTGTCTGCAGACAAACGCCGGCTCCCTCGGCCTATAGAGCGAGATGAGCGCCGCAACCCCAGAGTCGGACACGACTGGACCTGATGGTCAGGGGCCCCTTTACCTTTAATGACCTGTTGTAAATAAAGTCCATAAAAACGTCCGGAAGCTCTCATGGTGATTGTTGTGAAGAGAGGAAGCCCCGTCAGCCCTGACACCAAGGTATATTTTCAGTGCAAACATAGTCCTCAGAGCTGGGACCTGACTACTTGCACTGTGTGAAGCGCACTGGTGGTGCTACAAAAAAAAAGAATGAATGAATGCAATGCTTTCAGAACGTCCAAAACATACCAGGAAAAAACCCTTTCCTTGCCTTGTTTGTAAGCCAACTGGCTGCTCCTTGATTGGCTGCTTTTTCAGGAATAAGAATTGGATAATGAAATGGACTGGGCTCCATGAAAGTGTTTGCCATCCAAAATTTGGTTGTCTAAGGTATCCCAAGGCTGTTTGTTGTTTTACATATTATGCCTTTGTGGCACTGCAGCAGCTGCAGCCTATGACCAGGAGTGGGCTGTAAGGAATGCCCTTAGAAGCTGAAGAAACAAAGAAAATTGTTCTTGTCAGTGGTAAACCACATTTGCAAAAGAAACTGTACTTGGAAGTGCCAGAGAATGACACTGTTTGACAATCTGTTCCTATTCCTTCTTTCTTGCACTAGGCATTGTGACTTTCAGATCTTTCAATCTTTGCAAACGGGACAGCTAGAGTATTTCGTGATTTTAAATTTAACCCAGACCAATAACCACCCAATGAATTTTGGACTTTTCATAAGGAGCTCGACTTCTATTTAGCACAATATAAATTAAACACAATCCCCACGCATCCAGCTGATGGAGATCCTTGACTTTTTTCTTAAGGCATTGCAATTACTCCTTGATTCATTTTCCTTTGAATGGAACAGTTAATAGAAGTTATTTTTAGCGCTGCTCCTATGGAACTCAGGTTGAAATAAAATGTTTTATTTCCCCCAAGGAGCAATCTTTTTAAAATCATTTCTCAAGCCCGGCTACTATCAGTAGCACTGTCAAAACCTCATTATTACTGACTTCATGTTTTGAATTTTATTCAGCACCTTTTCAGCCACCGGTCACAGGAAGCTTCTGCAGGTCCAAATAACTGTTTGCAGTATTCATATGGGAGCATGAATAGAAATTAGGCAGAGCCAAGGCAGGATAAGAGCGCAGTCAGTCAGACAAGGCTAGCAGTGGCTGTGTGTCAACCGAAAGAGAATATCTCCATCTACCAGTGAGTGAGCTAAAAGGGCAAACAGGAATGGCAGCTTGAAACACCCTGTCAGGAACTGAGACTGGAACTGGGAGATGAGTTTATTTTGTTGGATAATGTCTGAATGTGATGTAAGCAAGGTCCATGTAAGTAAGGGAATGAGAGAAGGAAAGAAAGAGGGTTGAGGATGAGAGAGAGAGAGAGAGAGAGAGAGAGAGAGAGAGGCAGGCAAGCAAGCAGGCACAATGGGTAAACAATGTCAGTCCAGAAGCTGTAAAAAAAATTATAGACAGAAAGACAGAGATAGAGATTAACTATTAACAATCAAACTACATATTCTGCATGGTAGATCGCTAGAGAAGCTGAGACAGGCAGCAGTTTTAATTTTATTTATTTATTTAGGGCAGGAGTGAGGGAACATTGGCTCCCTAAGTGTTGTTGAACTTCAATACCCATCACCAGAGACAGATAGTCCTGGGAGGAGCTTGGAGAGATGGAACACCATGGTGCACCTTTAGCAGCAGAACTGAATACCTTCATTTACCCTCTGCAACAAAACATGCCCCTCCCATATCGGTCTCTACAGCTACAGCAGGCACTGTAACTGTCAGGGACTGGGCAGAGGAGGAATGGTGGAGACCGCCTCCCCATCCTGACCTTTCCAGGGAGGAGGAAGAGGAAGACACTATAGATTTACAACAGGGGGTTGGGGGAAGGAAGCAGCTCAGAGGCAGATGAGGGGAAAAGCTGGGAAATTATGGGAGGGCTGGAACAACACCCAGCTGACATGTTGTCATTAGAAAGCATTCCAAATGATCCATCTCCCAGAACCGGGTGAGCCTTAAAAGTAGGAGAGCAAAGAGCTCAAAGACAGAGGGCATGTAGCAGCCCCCATGGAGGAGATGATGAGAATGACAAATGAGGAAGTGGGAGAGATGGGGGGGGTGGAGATTCACTCAGGACAATGCCATTATCCAAGAGGCTGGGTTCTATGGCCTCTCTCTGTAAAGATTGAAATAAAAAAGGAGGGTAAGAAACTTTCCCTTGTCTTTATACTTACCTGGGCAACCAGCTGGGAGCTGCTGACAGCATCCTGACAGTAACTCTCCAATGGTTTGACTTTACCCCCGAAGAAACTTTCTTCCATCATCTCCCAAGACAAATGGATGCCAACTCTCTCAACTCAACAACTCCCATCAACCCTAGGAAGCTCACTTTATAGCCTATAAAAGATTCCCAGATGAAAAACGCCACGTCTGGTTTCAAGCAGAGGCACTCAGGTGACATTTCCTGCCCTCATTCTTGGGTCTGCCCTAATTTTGACCTTCACCCTCAAACCGTAGAGGCAGTAAAGCCCACTGAGAATCTTGCAGGATGAAGAAGTTGAGCAGCTTGAATTCACTCAGCTCATAATAGAGGCTAGTCTTTCCTTGCTGGTAGTTGGCTGTTGCCTGGCAACAATTCTCACTGAGGACCGCGGAGGCAAAGGAGTGGGGCTGAACTACCAGAACTTGTTCAGCCCATGATGACCTTACATAGACATTTTCTATTGTCTTGGCTTGGTGTGCTGTGCAAACCAGCAGTTCTGATTGCTGAGAATGGGAAGTACAGCATAAAGGAGGCTAAGAGGAAGCTAAACCACAGTAAGGCTACAATCCTAAACTCACTTATTTGGGAGTAAGGCTCTTGAACTTGAAGGGACTTGCTTCTGAGTAGACTTCTATCCTAAGTATAGCATTACACTGCCAATGATCTTTAATATGAAGCTACCTAACAATGCTTTTTCTGGGGGTACTCATTGGTACTCAGTATTGGCATCTTTTTTTCTAGAAGAAAAGCACTGCATATTTATGTGTAGGGAACATAAAACGAAGCTAAACTCTAGCTGAGAAATGGATCTCACCTTGTTTTCCATCATAATCTGGAGATTACACCCAAGATATACCTCCTTTTTATTTATTTAACTGCTAGGCAAATCTAGCCAGATGGGTGGGGTATAAATAAAATTATTATTATTATTATTATTATTATTATTATTATTATTATTATTATTATTATTATACATGAACTGTAGGACAAATGTACACACTGAAAGCTGAATAAAAATGGATTGGAACTGGCTAAATATATAATATAATGGAAACATTCTGTTTAGTGGGCTAGGTTATCCACTGGGGTCTTTCCAGCTTTATTATTCTTAAATTTAACTATAAAGCATTCACATAAAAAGTTGTCAATTCTAATGCTCAAATGGTAGTGATGATTAGCATTTATTTTTTGTGTTAAAAACAGTTAATGTCAATTATCTCATAAATCCTTTTAATAGCCCTGAAAGGTAAGCCAGTATATTACTTTTCTAGGGTTGCGTATAGAGAGTCTGAAGCTGAAATGTTAGGCTGTTTTGCCCAAGCAGTAAGCTTATCTTAACATTTCACATTAGGTCAAACTCACTACATTAGATTGAGGTTTAGTCATACTTCAAGATTTGTTGTTGTTTAGTCATTTAGTCGTGTCTGAATCTTTGTGACCCCATAGACCAGAGCATGCCAGGCACTCCTGTCTTCCACTGCCTCCCACTGTTTGGTCAAACTCATGTTGGTAGCTTTGAGAACACTGTTCAACCATCTCGCCCTCTGTCGTCCCCTTCTCTTAGTGCCCTCCATCTTTCCCAACATCAGGGTCTTTTCCAGGGACTCTTCTCATGAGGTGGCCAAAAGTATTGGAGCCTCAGCTTCATGATCTGTCCTTCCAGTGAGCACTCAGGGCTGATTTCCTTCAGAATGGATAGTA
Organism: Zootoca vivipara; assembly: GCF_963506605.1. NCBI lineage: Eukaryota > Metazoa > Chordata > Lepidosauria > Squamata > Lacertidae > Zootoca > Zootoca vivipara. Next base: position 76,590,266 of record NC_083283.1, read on the forward strand.
TTGATCTTATCACAGTCCATGGGACTCTCAAGAGTCTCCTCCAGCACCATACTTCAAGTAGAATCATACAAATCAATGGGACTGACTTAAGTGCAGATGATTTCACGGGGTCTGCTTTAAGGAAAAGCAACATTGGGGCACTGATCTGAAATATGGTCCTGATCCAGATTGAGAAATATAGTCCTGATCTGAAATACAGTCCTGATTCTGGCCCAGAGCAGTCTTCTATCACAAATTGCCTCCTACCTAGATGTTAGCTCCAGAAGTGCCATTTAGGGGCAAGTAGAATCAGAGAGGTAGGGATATGGGTGGCACTGTGGTCTAAACCACAGAGCCTAGGGCTTGCCAATCGGAAGGTTGGTGGTTCGAATCCCCGCAACGGGGTGAGCTTCCATTGTTCGGTTCCAGCTCCTGCCCACCTAGCAGTTCGAAAGCACATCAAAGTGCAAGTAGATAAATAGGTACCGCTCCGGCGGGTAGGTAAACGGCATTTCCGTGCGCTGCTCTGGTTCTCCAGAAGAAGCTTAGTCATGCTGGCCACATGACCCGGAACAAACGCCGGCTCCCTCGGTCTATAGAGTGACCCCAGAATAGTCTGCGACTGGACCTAACGGTCAGGAGTACCTTTACCTTTAGAAACAGAGAATTGTAGAGTTGGGAGGAACCACCAGTGTCATCTAGTCCCACCCCCTGCCATACAGGAATCTTTTGCCCAAGATGACCCTTGAACCCATGACCCTGAGATTAAAATTCTCCTGCTCAGTCTCTACTGACTGAGCAATCCCACCTGGATATGGTGATTTGGGGTAGGAATTAGGTGCGGGCCTCAATCCAGTTTGGAAACATTGTTCCCCAAGGCTTTATCTTTAAAAATAAAAGTGGCTGCTTTAAGCACACCCTTTTTTCCTTTCAAAGTGTGAGTAAAGTTGCAGGAATAACGTGTCCTCCGTTGAGAATTTTATTGTCCATTTCTGAATACATGAAACAAACCTCTTTCTCCTCCCTGTATTCTACCTCCTTTTCTTCTGCTGCTACAATTTTGGGTTGTTTTCATGGCCTCTTCATGTTTTTCAATCCTTTATTGGCATGTGTTCCGTCTCTCTTTGTCACCACTTGCATGGCACAGTCAGTGCTGAATGTGTCTAGCTCATGATTTTGTATTCCTAAAGGAGACTTTCATTTAAAACTGTCCTTCAGCTTTTGTCCTCAGAGATGGATTTTGGGGGGGGGGGAGGCGGACCAAAACCCAACACATTCCTTCAGAAGCATAATTGGGGACAATGGCGCTGTGCACTCTGTAAAGAATGACATTCTTCTCTTCAAAGTTCCCTTAATCTTTACAGTCCTTTATTTTCTGAATCACTATGTCATCTTAAGAAGGATGGTGCATCTGCAGATTTATATTATGAATAAAAGCCAGCCAGAGCCTTGGTTTTCTGCATGCAAACATTGAATTTCACAGCTGATGGACTTGGGTCTGGAGTTAATGATGTGCAGCATGAATACTTTATGAAGATCAGATGAAGTGTTTAAGTGAAACACTTCTCAAAAACCTTCCCTGTTTTCTTCAGGGTGCTTTTGAATTTTTCAGTTCATCAGGCACATATCTTTGGGGTTCTGGTTTGAAATTGTAATATACTAGACAGGTACCCTAGATTTAAGAGATTGTACAAGTTTTGGCAACCTAGGAGGGTTTTTTTTAATACAATCTGGTGTGGTCAGTGCTATTTTTCTAGGAAAAGAGATGTCTGAACTCACCATGAACACCTCCCTTGTTCTCTTATAATGGCAATGGCGCCCATCTGAGAGGTGCCAGAACTGAGTTCCAGTGAGTTCCGACTGGGGGAAAAAGCCTTGAGTGTGGTTATTACAGTTGTGACAGTCATTACAAACAGAATAAGGAGGAGCCTGTGTTGTCTATGTGCTTGACTCTTATGTGGAACAGTAATTGAACTTTAATGTGGGCTCTGTGCTGTTCATTCATTTGCCAACCATGTGAGCCATTTAGTTTCCATATGACTACTAGCTTTATTGAACAATACTGATTTTTTAAAAATAGCACCAACTTAACAACAATGTTTTCAAACTCAGGCCATTATACAAACAATACTCTGTTTGTTGTCATTGTTTTGGAATTTACATCAGATCCAATGTGCTAAAATATGTAGTGAGGCAATGATATACCCTCCAACACTGTCAGGCTTCAGGGAATCAGATCCCTCCCCCAGTGGCAGTAATTAAGAAGATCAAACGAAAGGAACATTCTTACCAGATAGTTTATTTAATAATCACAACGAGAGACAAAGGAATGCATCTTTCTCTAAAAATGGCATTGCTCCCAGTTAAGATTCACCTCCTCCGTCCCCATTAATCTACGTAACTCCTACACCTGGTAATCTGATCTTGTTGCCTCTGCGCTTTCTGTTCTATCACTCTCAGAGCCGGTCTAGTCCTAAGCGAAGGGGGGTCAGGAATGCTGTCCAAGGAGACTGAATCTCTCATGGTGTGCCCTCTTCTAGCTGTTCCTCACCCAGTATTTCCCAGCTTTTCCCCTCTGGACTATGCCCCTCTGCAAACCACTGTTCTAAATCAATACTGTCCTCTTGACCTTGGGAAGGTTCAGGAGAAGGGAGTGGGGCGGCTCCCAACATTCCTCCTCAGTCCAGCAACCTGACAAACACATTGCTACGGAAAACCAGGACACACTGCTACATGAATCACATGAACGGCATGAGATCGTGGTGCCCCTAAATGTGTGGTTTGAGGCATCCTGCTCTCGAGAAAACAGCACCCATAAACGGGATGCCCCGATTTAATTGGGGCAGCTGAGGGGTATAAAATGAAGGTAGCTTAACATTCCCTGTTAATGTTTCTCATCCTGTCTCCCTACTTATATAGCTTTCTATTACGTGTGGACATTAGTAATGCCTAATGGTACGAGTAGCTTTCTTTAAAAGAAAGGTTTTTTGAGTTTCTCTCAAAGTCACATAGTCTCATACGCTGCCACACAAAACTGAGGTCATTCTGAATTACATAAATTTTATTTCATCTCCTCAGGTTTCATCCTCAGTTCATCATATATCAAGACCATGTTTTTCATTTATTTCTCATACAGATGAGGAAACAATACACAAAACTTTCTCCAAAGAGAAAGTTATAATCCCACTATATAATTCCATTATAATTCCACCCCTACCACTGCACACCCAACAGAATGTTTAAATGTGCGAAATGTTTGAATGCTTATCTTTAAAGTTAGGGTTGTCATACTGGAATACTTTTGTCAGTACCAGTGTCCAGGCAAGAAATCGTTAAAATGTCTGGGAAAATCTGGACAGACGTCAACCTATGTCAGATGTCTAGATTAACCCAAATTTCCTTAAAACTAGCTCAGTGGCAACCCTATTTAAAGTATTAATTTTTCTAAAAATGACAAATGTTAATGTTGCTTACTTATATTGATCAACCAAATGCATATTTGTCAAAAAATGCTTTTTTTACAAACTAGGCTTAAAATAAACTATACAGATCCCTCCTGCAAAACAAACAACCCAGTTAGGGTCAATGGCACAACTGAGGATCGATGATGGAGTCAACTTGAAAAATAGCAAAATAGTAAAATGAAGTACTTTGTTCAGCTCCATTTGCAACCCACATTAAACTCCCAAAGAAATTAACCAAAGGACAGAAGAACGGGTCACATCAAACCTAATGTGACACCACAAGACAGACAGATTACAATACCCATGGAGGCATGCAAATGACTGCTTGATGACAAGCAGTGAATAACAGCAGCAGTACTGTGAAGAACTACACCCATTGCATAAATGATGCAACACTGCAAGAAGGTTCAAATCCAAAAATGCTATTTTTGCAAACCACCAATCGTAGTGTCTTGTGATTCCCATTTCGTTAAGCTTCCAAGTTTGAGTTAACGATCACTCAGTCAAAAGATGAACAGGTACAGAACAGCTAACCCCATCCCTACTGATGAGTCCTTGTGTATCGTTTGGAACATAAGGAGCAGTAACTAGCTCTATTGCCTATAGTTTGCAGAGTGTTCACATTCATGTACCAAATAGTTTAGGAAGTTGTTTGTTTTTTAATTATGTAAAATGGTGGGTGGGTGTTTGTGTGTGTGTGCATGCCCACATATTCACACATATACTTTTTTTTAAAAAAAAAGGCGGGGGCAATGGAATACTATAAATATACCCAGTTCAACAATATACTGCCATTCAATAAAACTATTCGCCCTCACATTCCCATCCTAAATTTTCTCTCATTTTATGGGAAGTGATTCTTAAATGGAATTAATTAAATAAACAAACTCACTGGACCAGAAATACCAGCCCAATTCTAGATTGCCAGCACAATTGGCTGGTGCTGATGGGAGTTGTAATCCAAACCATCTGCAGGACATCTGGTTGGCAAAGGCTGATATGATCTATATACCAATAGAACTGGATCTTTATGTAGTCGAAGTGGTACCATCCATGCATAAAAGGGGGTGGTATCAGGATAGCGGTTTTACAAACAAAGGGTTCTGCCCAAATGTTCGGTCTAGAGGGGGGTGAACATGATGAGTGGTCCCAGTATGCTGACTGTTATGCAGAGGATAGAAAAACTAAGCAAAGAGGGAAATGCAATGGATTATCCTCAAAAAGATAATGTCTGGAACCCTGAACTGTAAACTTCTGTTGCAGGTCCAACTTGTGGAATCAGTTTCACAATTCAATGGACTAGGGCAGGCATCCCCAAACTTTGGCCCTCCAGATGTTTTGAACTACAATTCCCATCATCCCTGACCACTGGTCCTCTTAGCTAGGGATCATGGGAGTTGTAGGCCAAAACATCTGGAGGGCCACAGTTTGGGGATGTCTGGACTAGGAACTAGGTCTCATTGAGGCGGTACATGGCTTATGTTTATGAAGGACCAGTTTCTCCTGTATGAACTTAGCCATTTGCTGTAATAGCCATTAGCAAAGCCACTGACTTGTGCCCCAGATTGTGGGTGCTCAGCAGCACACATGCAACATGACGTTGTAACATCATTCGCGCATCATGTGCTCATGACACTGGGCTGCATGTTCGGCTCAGCTTGCTGCTGTGGTGGCGACTGAGTCAGGGCCTCCACCTCCACCACGTGGCCTCCGTTGCGGCCCGCTGCAGATGTGGTTGTGCTCCTGGAAGTGTAGCCTGGCTTCCTGCAGTGCGGCTGTGGTGGGACTGGGTGGAGGCCTCACACTGGAGGTCTTGGCCTCGTTGCCGAAGAGGCAGTGGAAGTGCGGGTGGTAGAGGCCCTGGTCTGGTCACTGCGGCAGCGGTGTGTGGGGGGGTGCAGCCAGCCAAGCACACATCTTTGGGAGGAGACCTCCTCTACCCCCTCAAAATTTTGGGGGCTTGGCCCCCTGCCAACAAATATTGAGGAGGCCGAGACACCCACAGCCCCTTAGAGATGGTGCCATTGGTCACTAGAGACCTTTCTCCAAGCACCCCTGCTTTAGTAAATAGAAAAGTAGCCACCAGAGATTAGGATTTTCCTGTGGAGGCGCCCAGAGATATTTGATTAACACTTACTCATCCTCACCCTCCCCAACAAGCATTAAATCTGCTGTGCTTCCATAAGATTTAACAGTCATTATCGTTAACTTTATTTCCGATCTCACACTTCAGAGGAAGCACTTCAGCACCTGACCCCCCCCCCAACATGAAATCCCCCTTTTCCACAGCTGCTCCAAGATCAGCAGGGAAATAAGTGCACATAGCAGACAAATAATATATTGCATCTGTCTGGAAGTAAAGTGAAAGGTGGGAGGACGGAGCGTACCAGGTCCATGCTAAGCAGAAGGGAGAAAAGTCACTTGTAAGACTGTTGTTAGTCTCCGCGTGAACACAGATTGGCAAAACCTTCGAGATATACTCCTGGGATAGCTCTTTCCTCGATTCAGAGAGGCAGCTTTGATAGAATACCTTGTCTATCACTGAGGACCGAGTTCAAAAATTACATTCTGTAGAGGAATCACAGAGCCTACAGTACCTCTTAAATTCTATCAGGTCAGACTCAGTATGCACCGGCAGATTGATGCTTTATCCTGAAACAAGGTTGAGACTCATCATTCTGACATGTAACTGCTGGGCCCCTGAAAAACCCATGAATATAGATAAGAAAGGAAGAGTGAGCGAGTGGAGCCTGGCTTCTAAAGACGGCATAGTGCTTCCCAACCCCTTCACTATCTGCCTTATACAGGTATGGGCAAGGGTTGGAGCGGGAACGGATTTCCATAGAGTCCTCTATTGCAATTTTGATTTCATCTTCTTTCTTCTCCCATGGTTTTCTTACACCTTTGCATCCCAGAATGACTAGGGAAGTAAATAAAGAAGATATAGTTAGGATTGCCCCCCTACTCTGTATGCTTATGTAACTCATCTGCCTTAAAAATGTCTTTTTAAAAAAAATTAAAAGCCCCCCCTCCTAAAAAGAAGACTAGTGAGATAACTGGCTGATCTAAGTAGACAATCAGATCCTTCTTGGTATTTGTTACGTTGAAACTCCATATATCCCAAATATAGATATTTACCTGACATGTAGTATTTTCAATTCAATTTTCAGCAGCAACTTTAATAGGTTTTTTTAAAAAACAAAAAACAAAACAAAACCCCGCACAAGAGTAGTACTTTTTGAGCATGGGGACTTACCGCAGCCTTGCAAATATGTCTGCAAAAGCACTAGCTCAAGAAAATATTCCACTTGCCATATCTCCCCAATTTAAGTCTGCGGTAGGGAAATGTTTTCAGCTTGAGGGACACACTCACTTCTGAACAGCCTTCTGGGGAGGGTGGGGGCTCGTGTCAAGGATGGGCTAGAGGCAAGGTGGACAGATCCATGAATGTAAATGTTATCACTGTACAGTAGGATAGTTTCTGTATACTCAGACACCCCTCTCTGTCCTCTACCCAGTCTAGTAGAGTCTGAGGACACATCCCTGCCAGACCAAAAAAATAAATAAATAAATTCAAAGAATGCAAGAAGCAGGGCCATTGTGGATTGTTTTTATTCCCATCCAGACAAAGTTTCCCTTGAACTCCACCTAGTGCACTGTCCAAAACAAGGCAAACAGAACTCTCCTAACTGATGAAAGTGGCTCAAGGGGAGAACACAAGGTGCCTTTCCATAGGTTCCTAACTAGACCAAGTGGAACCTATGGAAAGGCAAAGTGGTGGACACAAGTTCCCTGGCTTTTGGTGCAGGGTAAAAAGTTGGAGCTGGGTTCTGTAGGTAGAATTTAACAGGGGAGAAAGGTCGGCAAATCCTGGGTGGGAGTTCTTGATATTTCGTAGTGCTAATGACTGTAGATTACCTTACTGATGGGGAGGGACAATGCTCAGGGACACTTCTAGTGAAGGAACAGCCTGCCCACCTCTGGACAGAAACTGCAGTCCCACCCTAAACACAAACAGACAAACAAACTTTTTTTGTCTTATTGATATCCAGAAGTGAAGGAACCACCATACATGCGCCGGGGGGGGGGGGGAGATGTCAGGCTATGGTTGTAATGAAGACTAGCCCACTTCATCATGGCTATGGGAGAGAATGAAGCATCAGTTTCTTTATCTTTGTCACAGGAAAATATATGTGCATAGTAGAACAGTAATTGGGTACTCATCTTGGGAAGCCATTTACTGTACTGACAGTAAGCATCAACAGAGAATTGGGGGGGGGGAGGTGTAGCTAATGAGGAAACCTGGAACATGCAGCAGGCAGAATCAGACACACATTAGGCAGATTTTTAATTTTTAATGCAGTTACTGTTGCCTCGTGCACTCTAGAGATCAGAATGATTGCAGAATCCTCAAATGTTGCTTTAATGATGATTGCACGATCCAGAATATGCCCAAGCACGTCTTCCATAATGGCACGGAATAGCTACACCCGAGGAGCTATCAGGCTTGGCAAATCACAATTTGCGTGATATTTCCTCTTTTTAAATGGCTGTTTCAGTAGGCTTACATATGGACAGTAGCTGCATGTTTGTCCATCACTGTATACCCACTTTGGGCACGTTAAAGTATCCAACCATCTGCAACTTGCTTCTTGGCTCGGACAAGTGAGGGCATATATTGGCCAAGAAACACACCTGGTCCTGTGTTATTGCCTACTTTATGTTCATTATCTGCGTTTCCATGAACAATTAGGGGAATAAATCTGAAGACTCCTGCTGTAGAAATGTTATGGGGAAGCTGATGCAGTTCTGGCAGTATATCACCAATGCCCAAATTATCTCCCCCGTCTAGGGTCTGCCTGCTGTGGCTTTGCACAATTCGTGAAATCAAAGAATCATAGAGCCGGAAGAGGTCTTGTGGGTTGCTTAAGCCATCCCTTCTGCTTAGTGCAGGAATTCAGAAATAGAGGACCCCCAAACTAGTGGTGGTTGGTGCCCATTAGGACTGGTCAGAAGGCAAGGAGACCAAGGGAGACAGAACAAAGGACACCCTCTTCCCTGCTGAGCTAAAGAGGAAGAAGCTGACAGCAGTGTGATCCATTGGACTGGTTGTAAGACGACAGGGAGAGGCATAGTGTGTGTGTGTGGGGGGGGGTGATCAGAGGGTGGTGGACGTATTCTGGATATTAAGCCCATTCTACTCGGTCATGTGACCTGACAGCACACTGCAAATTAAGCTTAGGCTAGCTCAGCCAGCAGCAATTCCTCTGCTGAATGCAGTTTGGATCTGGTGTACACTAGCTAACTTATGCCACCTTTGCTTCACACCAGCTTCTTGTCTATTGCATTATTCCTTTAGGGAACATTAAACGTAAAGGTACCCCTGACAGTTAAGTCCTGTTGCAAACGACTCTGGGGTTGCGGGGCTTATCTTGCTCTACAGACCGAGGGAGCCGCCGTTTGTCCGCTTCCGCAGACAGTTTTTCCGGGTCACGTGGCCAGCATGACTAAGCTGCTTCTGGCGAAGCCAGAGCAATGCATGGAAACATCGTTTACCTTGCCACTGTAGTGGTACCTATTTATCTACTTGCACCGATGTGCTTTTGAACTGCTAGGTTGGCAGGAGCTGGGACCAAGCAACGGGAGCTCACCCCGTTGCGGGGCCTCGAACCGCCGACCTTCCAACCGGCAAGTCCAAGCAGCACAGTGGTTTAAACCACCCGTGTCCTAGTTTGGCCATTGCTCATTTTAAAAAACAGGATGGTTTCAAAGAACATCCACCAGAGCCAAGTATGTAAACATTCCTCAGTTCACAAGCCTTGAGGAAGCTTTTTTCTTCTGCTGGGGTTGCCTTTGTCTGTTTGTGGCATCTGCACAGCTTGTGCAGCGAGTGCCAGCGCAATTCACTCTTACACATGAATAAGGGTAAAAATAAAAAAGCAATTTTCAAATGTAAGAGCAAAGCGTGCCTCCAGTTTTAATGCCGAGTGAGAGAGCGGGAGGGAAAGTTTGCCTCGGCAATCAGGAGCCTGGGAGAACTTTAACCATTTCCAAAGGCGTTTCCGCATTGTGCTTTCAGTTTATCCATATTGGCCGCAACAATCCTCTGAACAGCTGGATTGTTTAAATTCCGCGGAAGCCACTGGGATTTCAACAGCCTAACTGTCTATAGGGTTTCAGCGATTTGTAGATTGTGCACCCAAAAGGCTGTATTAAATGCTCAGCCCTCCCTCCCCATTCCTAAAATTCTTACACCTAGAGGTGTGCTGCCCCCACTCCCAACCCCAACCCAAATATGTGCCAAGGAGCAGGAGGAGATTGTGCTGGGCGAATGCGGCTACTCCGAATTACCTTGTTCAATTGAGGGCTTGCAAGCTGTACCACAAAGAAAATAGGATCAAGTTACAAAAAAAAAAAAAACCTGCTGCTGATGCTGCTTCCAGAATATCCAAGGAGGGGGCAAAATGATTTAAGGAGGTTTATCCTGCTAACCGGATTTTCTGAGCTTAGTACACTTTTTGCTCTCTCACTCTCTTTTTTTAAAAGTCTAATACAGAACAGGTTTCCTTACATAGAGATTTGGCAAACAAACTTCATTTGATCTCTGAGAGGAGCTTAAAGGGGACTTAAAAGTGGGGATGGAAGACTGCTCTTTCATAACATAAGAAGTGGTTGAATCCTTCCTTCTAATCCTTAAGTGGAGCATGGCTAAATATTTAGGTCAATTTCATTAAATTGCCCTTTTTTTCCCTTGCGGAAAATGAATCTCTCATTTTATATTTTGGGCTGGCTTGGATTGCTTAAATGTAAAAGAAAGAAAAACTTAAAATTACTTGATATACATGCATTCAGTCCCGCAAATTACAAAATGGAACAAAGGAGATGTAAAGCGTATATTCAAATGGAATGAAAATGTCCTTTAGTTGTCCCACCGTGGTTTGGCTCTCTTAGGGAGAAATGTGTAGAACCCTTTCTTTCTTTCTTTTTAAAATTTTATTTATACTTTTCAGATTTATACATTTCACTAATTTTATAATCCTGTTAACATTTCCAAACTTGACTTCCTTCCCCCTCTTTCTGAGGTTCCTTAAATTTGTTTTTAAGATCCTCTGCATATCCAAATTAACTTAATTTGCTCATTTTTTCATCTACTTTAAATATATACTCTTATCAAACTGCAAGTTATTTCAATAATCCTGCCAGTGTTCTTATCTGTTTACTATTTATCTGTAAATAGTCAATAAACCATTTCCATTCTTTTATAAAAAGTTTGTTGTCTTGATTTCATTTCTGCATATTCCATAAGTTTTTGTATCCATTCTTCCTTTGCTTCCATTTTTCCAATGGAAAATGGTGTAGGACCTTTTCTGAGTCATGTCATTAGTCTTTTCAAAATCCTTTCATTTCTCTTAAAAGTTATTGAGTGACATTCCTCAATAGAAGCTTCCAAGTCTGCCAGCTTTGGACAATTCACATGTGGAACCAGCAACTAAATGCTACAATGTTGAGTTCTCTTGTATACTGTAGTGTTCCAGTCACCCAGCCAGATAGTCTTGGCTTCCTTCAGGATACTACCATATTCCCCTTCTCCACCTGGTTTTCCAGACTCACTCATCTACAACAGTCCATCGGCATTCCATGGACAATATATTCATACTTCTGAAAAAAATCGAAGTTCCCTGAAACTCCCCCTTCTGTTTTGCTTACACAAGCGTTGACACTCATGCCTAAATATTGGATCTGTTTAATGGATCTGTGGGTGCCCTGACTCCCTTGGGTTTATGGGTGTCCTTCCTCGCCCTTGATTCCTGGGTGCTGGGATTTAATTGATTACTGCAATATGGGGTTGCCTCTAAAGACAGTTCGGAAACTTCAGCTAGTGCAGAATTCAGCTGCCAGGTTGCTCACCAGAGCAAGATAGTTTGAACATATTACAGTGATCCTGGTCCGACTGCACTGGCTACCAATTAGTTTCTGGGCCCAATTCAAAGTGCCGGTTTTGACCTATAAAGCCTTAAACGGCTCAGGACACAATACCTCAAGGACTGCCTCTTTCCATCTGCACCTACCCGGGCCCTGAGACCATCTTCTGAGGCCCTCCTTTGTTTGCCACCTCCTCAAGAGGTCCGGAGGGTGGCAACATGAGAACGGGCCTTCTCTGCAGCGGCTCCCAATCTGTGGAATGCTCTCCCCAGGGAAGTTTGCCTGGCGCCTTCAGTATACACCTTTAGGCGCTAGGCAAAAACATTCCTTTTTAACGAGGCCCTTGGTTGACCTGATTGACATCCTATATCCTTTTAAAATGTGACTTTTTTTTTTCTTTTTTTGGGGGGGTGTTATTGGGTTGTTCTTATTTTGATTTTATATATCGTGATCTTTTCTGTGAACTGGGTATAGGGCTTAAAACCAAGCTTAAAACCATGGAGCCACCTGGTATGAATAAAGACATTGGATTCTTATCTCATTATGCATGATCAAGCTTTCTTTAGCGCCTCAGCCCTTGCTTCCCCCCCCCCCCCAGGATGAATTGCAGTCATCAGCAGTCGTTAACAGCCATCTACAGGTTTACCACTCCCATCAGCCCATCACCCATTCCCACCCCCCCACCCTCTGTATATATATAAGGGTCTGACTTCTGTTTCAAGTGTATCTGAAGAAGTGTGCATGCACACGAAAGCTCATACCAAAATAAAAACTTAGTTGGTCTTTGAGGTGATACTGAAGGAATTTTTTTTATTTTGGGTATAGGGTGGTATATAAATTCAATAAATTAATTAATCAGTGTTTTGAGAGTTAAGATGGAGCTGACAGGCAATGGGTTTAGCAGTGTAGAAACAGAGTCCATACCAGTAACTTTCTTAATGTTCTTTATGAGAAGCAATGTGTGCATAAGCGTAGGAGGAGGACCTATGTCTTGTGAGGAGCTGGATTGCACATTGCGTGAGCAATGCTTTGCAGGGCTGAGCCATATAGCTCAGGGATAAATTGGTCTTGTGTTATGCTAAATGTGTAGCATACAGCTATATTTTGGGGGTGGGTTTCTTAATTAATCACTGGCATGGGTGGCCTAATTGTCAGGACTACAGCATGCTAGAAGGAGAAGTTTATCCCTTCCATCCCAAGGCACAGTCATTAAGACTGCCCACCAGCATATGATACTTGAGGTGATTGCCTCATTCTGAGTAATGGCTTTATGGATTTATAAAAAATATTTATGAATCACCAACTCATGAACAATATCATGGCAGTGTTCAATAAGTTTATTAATACTTTTTAAAAGTATAAAATGTATAAAAACTTAAAATACACAGCAGACCAAAACTGGTTCAAAACAAGTCTCTAAACAGAAAATTTTCAGCAGATGATGAAATATCTTATTTCAGTTGGAGCAGCATTCCAAACTAATAATAGTAGTAATAGTAATAATAATAACAATTTAATATTTATATGCTGCCCATCTGACTGGGTTGGCCAAACCATTCTGGGTGGCTCTCACACACTCACACAATAGTAAAAACAAAATACATCATCAAAACTTCCCTAAACAAAGTTGCCTTCAGATGTCTTTTAAAAATCACATAGCTGTTTATCTGTTTGACATCTGCTGGGATGGGTGCCACTACTGAAAAGACACTCTGTCTGGTTCCCTACTGGTGACACTATGCTAAAAGTTATAGTTTGGGTAGAAACTAAACTGTGGAACATTTAGGAAGGTTTCTCCAAATGATTGCAATAATCTGACTAGTCTAAAGTTCTCTTTTGTTGCTAGTCTTGTTATTTCAGGGAGCCAAGAAGAGAATTTTAAAACAGGGAACAAGACCTCGTTTTAAGATTCCAAGCCAAATTATTAAAATCTAATTGCCATCCAGTGTATTCCATTATTATTATTATTATTATTATTATTATTATTATTATTATTATTATTATTTTAAAAAGGTGGCAGCACTGGTCTTCTCTTGAAAAACAGAAAACATATTTCGCTCTTCCATTTCCTTTTGTGATAAATACTGGTACTAAAATTTTTCTACTTGAAGGGAAGAACAATTCTTATGATGCAGCATGTCACTAGGAAATGAATGGCTAATATTTTCAACAAGCTCGGGGCCAAAGAAAAGAAGCCTTCAAACAAAAAAAGCCTAAAAGTGGAGTTTTTTTTGGTTGGGGATATAATCTGCTCTGAAAGGTTGGTAATGTGAGCCAAGATGAATATCTTACATTTCAGCTTCTTGAAGGCATCTTCAGGCAAAGTGAAAAGAGACCATTTCAAAACCTAGAATGATTCCTCCCCTAAGTTTCTGTTAAATGTTTGAAGAATCCTAAAGGACATGAAGGCACAGTGCAGTGCTTTTTCAAAAAACCAAAGCAAACCATGCCAAACCTATACCCTCTGAAATGTTGTCCTATCATTACTCTGGAGCAATTAAAGCTCAGGTATTGCAGCATACAGCAATACCTAGACAGCATCTTAAAAAGCAGAGACATCACCTTGCCGACAAAGGTTCGTATAGTTAAAGCTATGGTTTTCCCAGTAGTGATGTATGGAAGTGAGAGCTGGACCATAAAGAAGGCTGATCGCCGAAGAATTGATGCTTTTGAATTATGGTGCTGGAGGAGACTCTTGAGAGTCCCATGGACTGCAAGAAGATCAAACCTATCCATTCTGAAGGAAATCAGCCCTGAGTGCTCCCTGGAAGGACAGATCGTGAAGCTGAGGCTCCAATACTTTGGCCACCTCATGAGAAGAGAAGAATACTTGGAAAAGACCCTGATGTTGGGAAAGATTGAGGGCACTAGGAGAAGGGGACGACAGAGGACAAGATGGTTGGACAGTGTTCTCGAAGCTACCAACATGAGTTTGACCAAACTGCGGGAGGCGGTGCAAGACAGGAGTGCCTGGCGTGCTCTGGTCCGTGGGGTCACGAAGAGTCGGACACGACTAAACGACTAAACAACAACAACAATTGCAGCATATTTATGAGATGCATGTTTATAATGCTTCCAAATCATATATTCAAGTTTCCATCACATTTGTTATAAATGGATGGGGGCGGAGTGTCCCATTTTGCCACCTGAGGCAAACGGGAAGGTGCCATCCTGCCCTGCCACTTCTGCGTCACCCCCTCCCTTACCTGGGTTGCGTGGCAGCACACATGAAGCGGTGGCAGGCTCCAGTGAGATATAGCATAATCTCATGCGCTCCCCAAGATCTTGCGAGATTTCAGCAAGATCTTGAGAGATTTGGGCAAGATATTGCCAGAAGCCAGCACTGCTTCTCCACTGGTGGTGAAGGCAGCAGGGTGGCTGAGCAGGGTGGGTACCACCTCTTGGGCTTGTGCCACCCAAGGCAGCTGCTTCAGCCCACCTTATGAGCAGGCCAGCCCTGAAATGTCCATACAAGACATCCTATGGGGTAGGTTGGGGTGAGAGTTAGTCGCTGAGCAAATGTCACCCAACAAACATCATAGTTGAGGAAGGATTTCAACCCAGCTCTCTCTCTAGTGATTTAATCCAACAATCTGTCCTCTTACACTGGACTTTTCTTTGCCAACCCAGTTTGTGCAGCGGCTGGGATGGCGGAATAAAAACTTGCCTGCAATATCTTTGCATAGCTTAATTTTAAGTAATAATAATCAACAGCTGCAAAACACCCCTTCTCACCACTACACACTCTCCCAGTCATTAACCGAATTCTTTAACACTATACTAGTCAATTTCTTGGGCTCCTTGATCACTGCAGATGGTGACAGCAGTCACGAAATTAAAAGACGCCTGCTTCTTGGGAGAAAAGCAATGACAAACCTAGACAGCATCTTAAAAAGCAGAGACATCACCTTGCCGATAAAGGTCCGTATAGTTAAAGCTATGGTTTCCCCAGTAGTGAGGTATGGAAGTGAGAGCTGGACCATAAAGAAGGCTGATCGCCGAATAATTGATGCTTTTGAATTATGGTGCTGGAGGAGACTCTTGAGAGAAGATCAAACCTATCCATTCTGAAGGAAATCAGCCCTGAGTGTTCACTGGAAGGACAGATCCTGAAGCTGAGGCTCCAATACTTGGGCCACCTCATGAGAAGAGAAGACTCCCTGGAAAAGACCCTGATGTTGGGAAAGATTGAGGGCACTAGGAGAAGGGGACGACAGAGGGCGAGATGGTTGGACAGTGTTCTCGAAGCTACGAACATGAGTTTGACCAAACTGCGGGAGGCAGTGCAAGACAGGAGTGCCTGGCGTGCCATGGTACATGGGGTCACGAAGAGTCGGACACGACTAAACGACTAAACAACTAAACAACAACAAGTCAATTAGTAAGTCAAACAGAGAGTACAAAATAAGAGAGTAAGAAAGTAAGATAGCAAGATATGATACAAAGCATTGGGTCAACTTAAATACAGTATTCAAAATAATCATCCTATCACATCGCTGCATTCATTGCAGCAGGTAAACTGCCCCTGCTAGTTAGGCAAATTGCTAACATACCACGTGTGGTATGCTGAATTGTCGATAGCTCACGGGTGTGCCGTCATGCAGGCTAAGATTACAAACACACACACCTCTCTGAGTAGCACCATTGACCACATTAATGTTAAGAAAACCTAACACTTTTTACCAGATTGCTATGAAAAAATGGCGTTTTGGTTTTAGGAATAGAATGGCTGCTGGCTGTGCCTTCCTTTGCAGAAGCTAGGTCAAGTGCCCTGTCCTCAGCAGGCAGTAGCAGCACACAACACAATAATAAAATTCAGAGAACACTAATGCTATAATCATCTGGCCACTTACTTGACAGTAACCTCCAGTGGGACTTAGTTGAGGAAGGACCAACTTAGTTGTCAGTTAAACAACTGTTTTGCATTGTAAAGGTCCAAATTTCAATTCCCAGCATCTCTGGGTAGGTCTTGGAGAAACTCACCTGAGACCCTGTGGAGCAGGTGCATGTGACCAGTTAGTGAGCTTGATGTTCATATGGCAGTTTTCTATGTGCCTATGCTCCTAGTTCTGAGTGAACATGACAGGTTCAAGTACTAAGTACTAAGATGCACCAAGAACAGAGTCCATGGCAACCGCAGAACTCTTTTATCAGCTGTGACATCATGCCAACTAATTATCCTAACTCAGGCCTCAGTGGACATTACCATTTACTCTGGCTCCAATGTGCTCGCACTACTAATATCTGAAGCCTAGTATACAATCTTTATGAATCCTGTATATTCTTGAAAAAGTCTGAGAAATACAATCTCTTTTGCAGCTATGCTCACCATTTCTCCTTGCTTCTCTTATTAAACTCATGGTAAGTAATAAAATCCTCAGTGTTTCCTAACCATGCGCCTGTAGTAGAGTGCCATGAGAGTTCGCTTGCACCAGTCCATAAGTGTAATGGCTTTTATGCTATAATATGATAATACTCTTTAGTCTTCATGGAAGGAGGAGTCTTAATTTCCATAATAGGCAGTTGAGCTCACTCTTGAACTCTTACTATTGAATCCAAATGAGTCTGATTTGATGTCAAATGGAACCATCTTACAGTCTTAAGAAGAAGAGTTTCCAGACTTATTATTTCTATTGCAATAATAAAAAGTACCGTCTTTCATACTATAGTGGCTTTCAAAATGCTATGTTTCAGAATGAAAGACAGACCGTTCTTTGACCAATAGCTCAAAATAATAAGATCCCAAATCAAAAGGAAACCCGCAAAAGGGAAAAGGGAAACAGACTTCCTTGTGAGATGTATGTGGGTAATGTGGTTGAAATCCTTAAATTAGATGAACTAAGGTCTGAAATATGAATTCTGTCTGCCACAGGAACAGCCTGAAATCTTGTAAGTTTGGGTTCTGATTTTCAGACTTTGCTGCCACTTTGAAAAGCAGCTCATCAGGGTGTTATGTGGGCAATTAGATTCCTAAGCAGCTATGAATGCCTAGGGAAGAACTAAGTGAATCAGTGACTGGGGGAAGGAATCCAATATATATGTATGTGTGGGTCTTGTGGGTCTCCATTACACATCCTTAGAATAAGGCAGTTTAAACACTATAAAGTGAGATATCCCATAACAATTGTGGTATGAGGTGGTAGTAGTAGCATGAGGTGGTGGTAAAGTCCTCTACCATGTTGGACTTCCAACTTGGAGAGGGCAGACAAGAGGCATTCTGGGGGCATGTCAGGAGAGGCATGAATATACATATGTAATTTGCTTGCATGCTGCCTATCCAGAGTTCAAACCATGCTCAAGGTGCTTACAACATAAGAAAGATACATAACTGCAAAATAACAATAACAAAATAATAATATTTGTTCATACCACACCCATCTGACTGGATTGCCCCAGTCACTCTGGGCAGCTTCCAACAGAATATACAAAAGCACAACAGATCACCACACATTAAAAGCTTCCCAATGCAGGGCCACCTTCAGATGTTTATGGATGGTCATATAATTATTTATCTCTTTGACATCTGATGGGAGAGTAGATCACAGTGGTAGATCAATGTACTGTAGATAATTACAACAGTAGTCATAAACAATAAGGAAAACATCAAGAAAGATACACAACCAAACTAAACAATTTCCACATAAATCACAAGAACTAAAATAAAGATACAAAAAACAACAACAACCCACCAACCACAGCAACAACCACCACCCCTACAGCAAAAAGCCCAAACAACACCCCAGCTGAGGAGTCTGTTCAGCAGCCTCAGGTTTCGTAGGTGGATTCAGTCCTCCCAGGCCAGGTGGGAAAAGGAATGCAAGGCAGGGAACAGGTTTTCCAGGATAAGATGGACTCTACACCAAGTCTGGAACCTCTGTTGTTTGTTTCAATGGGAAATTGTGTGTGTGTGTGTGTGTGTGTGTGTGTGTGTGTGTTATTGGGGGGGGAGGAAGACACCTGGAACTGAACATCAACAGGGAAAATGCACCCTACACTTTCTGCCCCGTCCTTAACCTGTCTGCTTCTTGTGTCCCAATAAAGCACAGCCCCTTCCATCTCTTCCCAGTCCCACTTTCTCTTGCTTCTTCAGTTCTTTGTCTCTATCTCGTCTTCTCCATGTTTGGTGTACATGTTGTCTTACTGCCTTGTGCTATATTTTCAGTCCACTGTTGTTTCTTATTCTCCCTCCTCCCCACAGGTAGTGTGTTTCCAGTTGAAACAGCGCTTGATGAAATTTTGACCTGTCCTCCGAAGACAAAATATTCTCAGGAAACGTTTAGTATGGCATTCAGCTAGACTTTCACACCTGACTTGACTGGCTTTAACTTGCACCGTGTTACTTAAGACAAATTTGAGAGCATTAAAAAACCCTTTAAGGTAATGGGCTTTCAGACTTATGCATAAAGGAATGAAATTGGGACTGAAAGATTAACATGGGAAAAATCAGACTGCGTGGAGGGGCTCCTGGTGAATTTGCAAACAGAATTTTTTTCATATGTATACTGATTTAATAATTAACCACATGATGCCATTTATTTCTTTTGCTTGCAAAATCACTTTGTATAGGTCAGAAGCACATTTAAAGGTTCACATCCAGCTTACTCTTCGATTTTTCCCCAATTTGTTTCAATGCTCAGCAAGCCAGGGTTTTTTTGCAGACTCATAAATTTTCTGTAGATTGCCTTAATGGCTGAGTCATTTTATTTCTTTGCTTTATTTTCCTTGCAAAATAATCAATTTTCCAGTTATTGACATATGAACAAATCTGCTTGCCTTGGCTGGAATATTTCATTAAGCTTTAAACATCTAACTTGCAGATGATGGATGTACTATTATTCTTAGTAAAATGTAGCCCATCTGCCCCAGTTTCCAGCATCTAGCCGCTCACATTAGGAAGTTATATGAAATTGCACTTGAGTTTTGTTTTGGTTTCTTAAATGAAAAAAAAATCATCACTGGCCATTACTTTCCACAAACCCCAGATAAAACTAAGGAAGTCACTTCCCACAGGAAGCAGTGATGGCTCCCAACTTGCAAGACTTTTAAAGAGGACCGGACACATTCATGGAAGAGAGCGCTATTGATGCTCTGCCTCTACAGTTGGAAGCAGGAATGCTTCTGAATTTGCTAAAAACCACAGGAAGAGAGGGAGCTCTTATGCTCAAATCCTGATTGCTGCTTTCCCACAGGCATCTGGTTGGCCACTGTGAGAACAGGATGCTGGACGAGTCGGTCAGGCTCTTCTGTTATTAGAATGGCCGCCTGGTTCTAAACTGAGCAACTCACAGCAACTTTATTTTTCTAGCAAAGTATTTCACCTTCTCATGCTGCCTTGCCCTTCTGTCTCCTAAGATCAGAGCACCACGCACCGAATTCACAGCTCCCGGTTGACTAGCAACTTGCATTTTCTGTTCTCAGACTCAGGTACTCAGCTACTCCACTGATTGTAAGAGTGGAGATTGAACCCTGACAAGACAGAAGTACTGTTTGTGGGGGACAGGAGGCGGGCGGGTGTGGAGGATTCCCTGGTCCTGAATGGGGTAACTGTGCCCCTGAAGGACCAGGTGCGCAGCCTGGGAGTCATTTTGGACTCACAGCTGTCCATGGAGGCGCAGGTCAATTCTGTGTCCAGGGCAGCTGTTTATTAGCTCCATCTGGTACACAGGCTGAGACCCTACCTGCCTGCAGACTGTCTCGCCAGAGTGGTGCATGCTCTAGTTATCTCTTGCTTGGACTACTGTAATGTGCTCTATGTGGGGCTACCTTTGAAGGTGACCCGGAAACTTCAACTAGTCCAGAATGCGGCAGCTAGGCTGGTGACTGGGAGCGACCGCCGAGACCACATAACACATAACACCGGTCCTGAAAGACCTACATTGGCTCCCAGTACGTTTCCGAGCACAATTCAAAGTGTTGGTGTTGACCTTTAAAGCCCTAAATGGCCTCGGTCCAGTATACCTGAAGGAGCGTCTCCACCCCCATCGTTCTGCCCGGACACTGAGGTCCAGTGCTGAGGGCCCTCTGGCGGTTCCCTCACTACAAGAAGCCAAGTTGCAGGGAACCAGGCAGAGGGCCTTCTCGGTAGTGGCACCCACCCTGTGGAATGCCCTCCCACCAGAGGTCAAAGAGAACAACAGTTACCAGACCTTTAGAAGGTATCTCAAGGCAGCCCTGTTTAGGGAAGCTTTTATTTTGTTGGAAGCTACCCAGAGTGGCTGGGGGAACCCAGCCAGATGGGCGGGGTATAAATAATAAATTATTATTATTATTATTATTATTATTATTATTATTAGCCAGGTTTCTCTCCTCAGGTGCAGTGGATAATGCTGTCCTGAAACAACAACAATAACAATAACAATAACAAATTCAGCTAACAGTTTGCTTTGGTACATGGGAAGGGGGAACAAACCATTTTGCCTTTGAATAAACACGAATAAGACCAAAAGACAGACTTTGAATGGCATATCTAGATCCTGGGAGGAGGCAGGAAGCTCTGAGGTGTTGTATATTTCTGTGGTTTTGTCTAATACACTGCAGAGAGAGAGGGGGAGGGAGAGGGAGAGGGAGAGAGAGGGACAGAGATTTAATTCTATCAAAGTTCAATCGTTTTAAAATATTGTTTGGTATGTCTTAAACATTTCTTATATTTAGCTGTAAGTCATCTTGAGGGGAAATTGTGGGGTTTAAATAAATATGTACTCAGACATCCAAACTGGAGTCCCAGATTTTTGAAGGTGGGGGCTTGAGCTAAAACTGGCTATGCGCAAAGGAAAATAACCTGCAGATACTGAACCTGGCTCTGGGTTTGACACAGCAGGAAATTGCTGCTTGTTGTGGATGAATGTTTTTCTGCACTGCCCACAGCTGTTTACTCTTGTATTGTAAATAATCCCTTAGGTTTTGCAATGTTTGGTGCTGTTTGCCTTGCTTAACAGTGTCTTCAACTCTGCAGTTTCTGTCTTTTCATTATTTGGTCAATCCATCAGGCACCAGTGAAGGTTTCTAAAGTCCTGTTTCTTTTTATCTGCATCACACCCACTGGGAAAGCTTCATGGAGCTTGATTAGAGAGACAAATGAGTAGTAGAGCTACTTCCCTCGCAAAGGTTCTGTTTCTTCTTGGGTTTGTCCACAGTTTCTTTAGGCTTAATCTCCTCTCCTCACTTCGAGCTTTATGCGAGTCTTTGCCTGAGATACAATTATTGCCTATGTCTTGGAGAAGAAGGAAAATGAAGAGAAAAGTCTGTGTGCGGAATCCTTCTAAGCCACAGAAGAATTTCTGGGGGGAGCCATTCAATTTGTCGTATGTGTAACAATGGCAAGCTGGCCAGACTTGCATTCTGAACCAGGCAACAGAGAGTTATGCAACATCATGGAAGCCATGGCGCCTCCAACTACTCTGAGGTCACAATGGCCCACAGCTATCAGCCAGTCATTGGGCAGAGGAAGCATAGGAGAGAACAGGTTAGAAACAGTAACATATTATCTCTGGATGCCAAGGCCGGGAGAGTGGGGAAAGGAAGCAACAGTCTAGCTGGGACTTGTGAGAGAGAAGAAAGCAAGTCTGGGGTTGAAAACAGCGGCATAACATGGTTTGCTAGCCCCTGGGTCCATGCAGAGCATAGCTGCCAAGTACACCATTTTCCCTGGGAAACCCCCGTTTTTACTTACCTTTTCCCGGTGGTCCCCTGTATTACTTCATCTCCCGTTTTTCTCCGTTATTTTCTCCTGCCGGTGGCCATTTTTTTTCTTCTGAATTGGTCCTTCCATGGGCACCAAAAATGGCCGCCGCCGGCTTCAAAAGTCGCATCTACGCATGTCCGGAAGTGCATAGACGCGACTTCTGGTGTCGGCGGTGGCCATTTTTGATGCCCATAGATGGGCGGAGCGACACCGAAAGTTGCGTCGACGCACTTCCGGTCATGCGTAGAAGTGACTTTTGAAGCCGGTGGCGGCCATTTTTTGTGCCCATAGAAGGGCAAAGCGACACCGGAAGTTACGTCGGCGCAACTTCCGGTGTCACACGGCTGCCGGTCCCGGATTCTGCAGTCCGGGACTTGGAAGGTAAGATGCAGAGAGGGGTATTGGGAGGGAGGGAAACCAAGAATATGCATGACATTGAACTGCCCAATGGCATCCGCATCACTCAAGAGATTGCAAGCCACAGAGATTGTTTTTAAAAAGAGTTGTTCTAGAGAAGACACTTCCTGGTTCATGGAGAAACCATTTTCAATGGAGCCCAGCGACGGAAGCACACAGCTGTATTGAGGCAGCACCAGGGTCTGAAATTTTGTGCCTTGGGCAACCGCCCTGTACCTCGTGCCACTGGTTGGAAAGAACTGTGCTGGAAGGAGAAAAGGAGGGTTAGAAGGCACTATACAGAAATGTTAAGGAACATGGTGTGTCATGACTCTTGGCCTTATGAAGGCTTTGCAACAAATAAGCTTAAGAAATTTGGCCACTTGTGGAAGAAGCGTCTGGGGGGGGGGATGTGCTGCCTGTCATACCCTACCCTGTCCAAGCACACCCCACCTAGCAGTAAGTACATACTTTAATTCAACTCAACTCACTAATCTCCTTTTGCTTGGTAAACAATCTCTCAACCGTTCCTTTTGCCTATAGGATTCACAGCTCTGGGTTTCCAGTTTGCTGAAGATCTGCCACTGTCAGTAAAAATTGTTAAGTGACAAAGAAAGAAAGAAAAAAGCACAAATTTGTATATTTTTCTTAACCATGACTCCCATGAACTCAGAGAAGGAATGGTATTAAAACTGGAAATGTTACACTTGCCAAAATGGCATGTTAATTTGCAGGCCTCTTCGTAATCAAATAAAAGTGACATGCTTCCTACAAGTGTCTCGTCCACGTTTGACCTTCCTCAGTTCTGGAGCTTTCCTTTCTCCCTTCTTTACTGGTACTTTGTCAAAATGTCTTAATGTCTTCATCGAAAAGGCTCAGTGCACAGCAACTCCCCTTGTAGCCATAGAAACATTCATTACCCTATTCTCTCTGCTTTGGCTTCACACTCTCCTTGTTTTTCAAACAGCAAGGCAGAGTTAACCCAACAAGAGCTCTCCGTGTGAGATGCACACAGATTACGTATCATGTTTTCTCTCATCCTTGCTTATTAATTTATTGGAAAATGTAACGTGAAAGGGTTCAAAGTTCAAACGCATGAAGGCAGCCGCACTGAAACAGAACAAAAAAAAGACAGCAGTGAGGGTGACACACCTTCAGGTGACATTCGTTGGCAGGCCTTGAGACAAGCCTGGCACTTTTCTTCTCCCCAGAGACGTTTTATAAAACAAGACAGCAGTGTTCAGTCAGGAATGCAAAGTTAAGTAAATATATATATGCATAGAGAAATCCATTCTTCAAGACAGGTTGGGGTGAAAGCTATTGCTGAGCTGAAGCAATCCTTGGTGTTGCAGCCAACTTCAAGAGCTCTGAAAGTAGGAACAGATTGCTCATTCGAGGGATGGGAGTAAACTCTGGTCAGTATATATTTTAATGTGAACCAACCTAATTTGCACTTTCTGAACCAATGCAGGAAGTGAAGCACAAAATTCACCCTTGGCCAATTTTTGTTGTTATTAATTTTTATTAGGTTTTTTCAAAACTTTAAAACAAATTTACTACGCAGGCAATGTATCTGTCAGGAGACCTCCAGGGGTCAGCAGAGAGCCCGGAAAGGTGGTACCAGGGCTCTCTGAACTGAGGAGCACCAGGATGCTGCCGGCTTGCAGCATCCTTTGGAAGGTGGGGTTGAGCCGGGGGAAGCGGTGCAGGAGCTTGGGGATGCTGAGAGTGCAAGGGGCCAACGGAGAAGGTCTGGAGGGTCAGACCAGAGCCCTGTGGAAGAGGAGGCGTCAGGGACTCAAGCACCCGCTCAACAGTTGAGCAGTTCTGGAGGGGAGGGGGCTGTGTGGGGCAGCAACGTAGCGGGGGGAAGCACAGGGAGGAGAGGAGGAGACTGAGGGTGCCAAGGGTGTTTTGCTGGAGAAATAAACGCCAAGCGGCACTGCCAGATTCTGACTTGGACCGAACGGTCATGGACATTTATGCTCTGTCTTGTACATATGTATATAACAAAACTCTGTAAAAACCAGATACGGAGTTTGGAGTGTGTTACTCGTGAGAAAGCAACCCAGCGCCATTACAGTATCATTCACTTATATATATATTTCTTTTTGACGCCCCAACCCTCCTGCACTGGTGTTTTTATTCTTATTCTTAGTTGTTGCTTTATACTTGTTACCAAAACCACTAAGTCCATCTTCACATCATTTCATTCCGCCCCCCTGCAACGCTGCTTATATCTCAAATTCTGCACATGATTTCATATCGCTAAAATATTTTCACAGTCCAAAAAGGCCTCCAATTTTCCATAAATAGTTCATCATTTTGATCTCTTAATTTTACAATTTGCCATTTCAGCATAATCCATTAATTTTATAAGCCATTCTTCTTTCATTGGAGTCTCTTTGTCTTTCCATTTCTGCATGTACTGTATAAGATTCTGGCTGTGGTTATTGCATACATTAAAAGATTAGTCTTTGGAACCTATGTCCCAATTATTCCAAACCAAAAAAATGAAATATGAAGAAGGTCACTCACACCAGACCAAACAGAGCAGATTTGAGTCGGGACGGGCTCAGGAACATGGGAAGCTTCCCTGAATCATCTCATAATTTAGGGTACACATAGATCTGAGACATAGACTTAGTACTGTGGTACCTCAGTTTTCGAACGTCTCCGTTGACGAACATTTCGGTTTTTGAACACCGTAAACCCGGAAGTAAATGCTTTGGTTTTCGAACACAACTCGGAAGCTGGACATGCCATGTGGCTTCCACTGAGTGCAAGATCCTGAGGCCTAGCTGCCGGCTATTGAGTTTTCGGTCTTCAAACATTTCAGAACTTAAATGGTCTTCTTGAATAGATTACGTTTGAAAACCGAGGTACCACTGTATGCAGGTTTTTTGGTACTTCTTGGTTGCTCCATTTCTTGTTGTTTGCTTAACTTAGCCAATAAAAATTCCAATAACAAGAAGTCTACCTTTAAAGAGAAAGTGAAGTACACACACAGTGTCAGGTTTAGCACTTCTCTCACACAAGACACAACAGGCTGGCAGTTTAACTAAGGTAAAGTTAAAGGGACCCCTGACCATTAGGTCCAGTTGTGAACGACTCTGGGGTTGCGCGCTCATCTCGCATTATTGGCCGAGGGAGCCGGCGTATAGCTTCCAGGTCATGTGGCCAGCATGACAAAGCTGCTTCTGGCAAACCAGAGCAGCACATGGAAACGCCGTTTACCTTCCCGCTATAGCGGTTCCTATTTATCTACTTGCATTTTGATGTGCTTTCGAACTGCTAGGTTGGCAGGAGCTGGGACCAAGCAATGGGAGCTCACCCCGTCACAGGGATTCGAACCGCCAACCTTCTGATCAGCAAGCCCTAGGCTCAGGTTTATTAGCAATAACAGGCTTCCAGCAATCTGAGCTTCACACTACTCATTCCTCACTGCCGTAGTCAGTTGACTCGACTGGCTTCCTGCCCTTCCCAAGGCCAGATATACCCCAGGCCCGCCCCTGCTTCCTGCTCGACCTCCTTTGTGCTAATCACTTGCTCGGCCTCCTACTTCTTGGAGACTCAGGTGAAGCCAATTCCTCCTCCTCGGGAGCTGAATCCAACTCCCTCCTACCACCTGCCTCCTGCTCCTTCGTCTCTGTGCTGCTGCGGAAACTTACAGGCAGCATTCCAGAGCGGCTTATCTCACTTTCATTGCATGGAAGAAACAAGTTTCTATTTTCCTCTTCCTCTTTCTCCCCCTCTCCAGATTCCTATCTGCTGGCCATCTCTCTCTCTCTCACTCACACACTTATGCCTTCTCCATTGCCATTCCCTTTCCTGCACACCTTAAAGCTCCTCAGCAACCTTCTCTCAAAGCTGTTGGGCATTTCTTCGCCCTTAGTTTCCCCCCTGCTGTTGGACATCTGTTGGCTCTGTGCGGCCACTCGCCCACTGACACCCCTATTGCACTGAGGCCTGGATGTTCACTGGACTAGTTCATAAGATGTGTTGCCTTGGAAGCTAGAGTCATTTCTTGTCTTCTGCATTTTAAACCTAAATACTTTCAAGCCTTCAATAAATGGAATTACCGTCTGCTGTAAAGCTCCGGATGAGGCACCGCGGCTCCCCAAATGACTTAAATCTTTATGTAACGCGATTAGATATGCCAATGAAATTGTTAAGGGATTTAGCACTGGGGCTTTGGCATAGTCGGTATGGTGTACGGAGAGGGGAAAAACACCCTAGAAAATCTATTTCATAAGATATTACAAACAGCATTTAAAATTAGCGTGCTGCAAGGTGTATTGAGTTGTATTCTCAAAGGAGGAGAATGCAAGTCTTTTTCAAGAGAAGCCACAGTAAGTTGTTCCTTAAGAATAAAAAATAAGACAGGGACAATCATTGTTCTCTAGGTGAAATACTACTGTTGTTGTTTAGTCGTTTAGTCGTGTCCAACCCTTCATGACCCCATGGACCAGAGCACACCAGGCACTCCTGTCTTCCACTGCCTCCCACAGTTTGGTCAAATTCATGTTAGTAGCTTCGAGAACACTGTCCTACTACCTCGTCCTCTATCGTCCCCTTCTCCTTGTGCCCTCCATATTTCCCAACATCAGGGTCTTTTCCAGGGAGTCTTCTCTTCTCATGAGGTGGCCCAAGTATTGGAGCCTCAGCTTCAGAATCTGTCCTTCCAGTGGGCACTCGGGGCTGATTTCCTTAAGAATGGATAAGTTTGATCTTCTTGCAGTCCATGGGGCTCTCAAGAGTCTCCTCCAGCACCATAATTCAAAAGCATCAATTCTTCTTTATGGTCCAGCTCTCACTTCCATACATCACTACTGGGAAAACCATAGCTTTAACACTACTATTTCCCCCTATTCTCCCTTTTATTTGGGGATGCCTTTTAAACACAGCAGTCATGTGTTAAAAGTTGCTCAGGATTTAGCCCTTGGATTTCTTCGAGTTAAATGTGGGTGTGAATACATTTATAGTATTACTGACATTAATATGAGTATTTATTGAACAATGTTAATGTATTTGTAGTATATTTTGAAACAAACATGTATTTCATTATTAATGCTGACATATTTATAATATTGGTATTGTGAATCTGGTATTGTGAATTGGTTGGTTGATATTGATGCGTATTTAATTGGTTGTGTAGAGAAGGGAATTTTACACAACAGAATATACTCATGAAAAGTAGTGTATTCTACCTTTTTGCCTGGGGTGTGTGTGTCCTAAAATGAATATACTTTTTTTAAAAACATTTGGACTGAAATGCAGAAGAGTGAGCTATCAAAAAATGGTTGCAGGGTGGTGCTTTATTTTTCCTCCAGCAGAGATTTCTCAAGGGCATTTACTTACGTTGAGAGTGAATATTGAAAATATGCTTTGTGAGGCTCCACCTTTATTAAGTACCTATCAATGCAAGACAGTTTAAACTAAGTCGGCAGCTAATGAAACTTGTCACAGAACAAGAGGGATTTGAAGAAGGGCTAATCCTGAGGGTTTCATTTCTGCTGGCATCCCAGCTAGCCTTAGGTCTTTGGCATTGTTTTCTAGGTCATCAGCTTTTATCAGAAATTGAGTAACTTTAATTACGACTGACACTTATCGTCCAAGGAAGCTGGGAAAACTGGAGGCCAGGCCTAATACAGGGACTTTCCTCTTTGTTTTCTATTCATGTGGGTCAAAGAATGCCATGAAAGATAGTATGGGATATCACGCGTACCTTGTTTTGCCATTTTGCCATTCACAGTAACAGTATTCTTACCGTATGTGGACTCTTGATAGGGGACAGTAACTGTTCACCGATTGGTTGTCCTGTAGTTTAGCCCGTTCTCTGGTTTCCCCCACCTTTGCCATGTTATCCTCACAACAACCTGAGAGAATTGAGAAGGAGACAGAAATATAGTGATTTTCCCACAGCCACCCAGAATTTCATGACAGAGTAGTCCACCTCACCCAACCTCCTCCTGCAAATCAAATACACTATCACATGTGCCACAGTGTTTCTTTGTCTACTTTGCGGTTTCTGAGCACAAAATATATGTGAACGGCATGATTATATATAAGTAGAATATGCAAGTGGCTTTTACCAGAAAAATACACACAGGCTAGTGAGATTAGATAGAAAAGTTCAGGAAATACTGAGTTGCTAACAGATGCCAAATGGAATTTCTTTAGGGTATATAAAAGAATATTAAATTATGTGCCTCACAGTGAATGCAACATTACTGTACTTGAGATAAATAGCATTGCTAATTGAGGCCTGCACAACTTGTCACATATTTATCTGAAAGTAAAAGGTAAATAGGTAAAGGATCCCTGGGCAGTTAAGTCCAGTCAAAGGCAACTATGTGGTTGTGGTGCTCATCTCGCTTTCAGGCTGAGAGAGCCAGCGTTTGTCCACAGACGGATTTCCAGGTCATGTGGCCATCATGACTAAACCACTTCTGGCGCAATGGAACACCGTGATAGAAGCCAGAATGCATGGAAATGCTGTTTACCTTCCCTCTACAGTGGTACCTATTTATCTACTTGCACTGGCATGCTTTTGAACTGCTAGGTTGGCAGGAGCTGGGACAGAGCAATGAGAGCTCACCCCATCGCAGAGTTTTGAACCGCTGACCTTCTGAACGGCAAGCCCAAGAGGCTCAGTGGTTTAGACCACAGCGCCACCCAGCTAGCCACATGGTGTTCCAGTAGGGACAGGGTCAATGTTCTGGTTTTGACATTTTTTGAGCACCTGGTAAGCACCTGAAAAATCATAATACATGCCTAGGGAGCTACATTCAGCTTCTCTGGGTGTCCAGCACAATCATGACTCAGGGGGACCTGATCCAAGTAAGTGGAATGGGACTCTGTGGTCCCTGAAAACACTGTCATAGTCAAGCAGACCCAAACACACTACCTCACTTACTACATCTGGACCATGACCCAAGACTCTTACTCTTCAGCCCAGACTTCCAGGAACTGAGATGGTGTTGGACCTGTCAATATCCAGAGCTGGTGGAAGAGTATACACCTAGCCGCCAGAGGACTTCACCACTAGGAGCTGACTAGGCAGTAGGGAGGCACCAAAGAAAGACTAGTTGTGCACTGGGGTCCTGAAGATGAACAGGACAAGTGATATAAACCTTCCCATTTCTACTGGGCCTTTGCTGTGATAGCAACTCATGGCTGTGTTCCCATAGGCAAGTTCTCTCACCTCTGCTCCCACGTATGAAGAAATGGTGATAGATAGAAATGGGAAAGGTTGTGGAAGAGTAGTATGAAA
This sequence comes from Zootoca vivipara, assembly GCF_963506605.1. Taxonomy (NCBI): domain Eukaryota; kingdom Metazoa; phylum Chordata; class Lepidosauria; order Squamata; family Lacertidae; genus Zootoca; species Zootoca vivipara. The sequence goes on from NC_083283.1 coordinate 76,619,985, forward strand.
TTTACTGCCTGTGATGTGTTAAAAGAAAATTTGTATAAGATGATGTATAGATGGTATCTTACGCCAGTGAAACTGGCGAAGATATATCATAAAAAGGATAATAAATGTTGGAAATGTAAAGAATCAGAAGGGACCTTTTACCATATGTGGTGGACTTGTCCCCGAGGAAAGAGCTTCTGGGACAAGATTTATAATGAGTTGAAGAAAGTGTTTAAAAACACGTTTGTTAAGAAACCAGAAGCCTTTTTACTCGGAATCACAAGGAAATAATTGCCAAAGAAAGATGTTACTTTTTTCTGTATGCCACAGCAGCGGCTAGGATTGTATTAGCAAGGAACTGGAAATCCGAAGATCTACCTACTGTGGACGATTGGCAGATGAAGCTGATAGAATTCATGGAACTGTCTGAACTGACTGGGAGAATCCGAGATCGGGGAGAGGAGACGGTGGAAGAAGATTGGAAGAGATTCAAGATTTATTTGGAGAAGAAATATATGATTAAAAATGGACAATAAGGGAAGTAGAAGTACAAAGAGGCTGAAGAAGCAATTAGATATAGTAAGGAGGAAATAAGACTAAATGTAAAATAATTCTTATGAGTTCTAGACCCAAATGATATTTTGAAATATTGGAAACTTGTGTTTAAAATGGATCAAGAATAAGATTTATAATGAGTATCTTAGAAGAAGAAATGATTTAAGAAGTAGAGAGTGCTGTATTAGTTACAAATAGAAATGTTGAAGGGGGGGGGAGGAGGAAGTCGATAGAGTAAGGAAATATATTGGAGCATTATATTGTTAAGGAAACTAAAGCTTGATGATATGTTTGCTCAAATGTGAAAAAGTATTTGTTTTTCTATGTTTTCTTCTTCTTCTTCTTCTTTGTTATTTTTTGCTTTTTGCTTTTTCTGTTATATTTTTTGTATTAGTTATAAAGCCAATAAAAATATTTTTTTTTTTAAAAAAAGGGGGATGCTTTATTACGTGAAATGAAAGTGACAGAGTAGATAGATGCTAACTTCAGACAAACAAGGCTGCCAACTTGAATAAAATATCGGTGGGCCCAGGCAACCCCACCCTACCTAATTGATCATGAGACACATGAGATACATGCCATTTGAATGGCTATGCCTGTCAACTGGGGGGGGGGAATCTCCTCATATATTTTATTGGGGGGGGGCAAGGGACCTCAGCCCCTTGGAATTGGCTCCTATGCAGAAAACAAAGCTACAATAAAAGCAGACAGCAAATCACACGGCATAGAAACCTTGACCTAAAGAGTAGAAAGGACCCCTGGTTATTTCACAAAGTCAAGAGAGTGTGAGCTCAGCAATGCGCCACAGACCCATGCTATAAGTAAAGTGAGAAACTGAGGGGAAGGGTAGACCTGTCCTGAAGTAAAAGAAACTCAAGTCATGAATCAGAGGGCTGTGCCTTTTGTTTGAGGGTTTATGTTCACCCCATCAATAATATGTACCAGCAGGACTATACAGTGGTACCTCGAGTTACAAATGCCTCAGGTTACAAACTCTACTAACCTGGAAGTGTTACCTCGAGTTGAGAACTTTGCCCCAGGATGAGAATGGAAATTGTGTGCCGGCGGCGCAGCTGCAGCAAGAGGCCCCATTAGCAAAAGCACGCCTCTAGTTGAGAACAGTTTCAGGTTAAGAACGGACCTCCGGAACGATTTAAATTCATAACTAGAGGTACCACTGTAATGTCTCTCTCATTCATTCCATGGTCCAGTGAGGCATAGGGCTGATCCTTGAGATCATTTAGGAGCAAAGAGGGGGTCCTGGTGGAGCTCTGAGCTACCCAACCATAGAAAATCTGGGGATTAAATACTATTTTGAGCCAATGTATCCTTATGGAAGGGGGGGGGGCTTTTTGGATGGAGTGGGTGTAATAACATTTTTATTCCTTTGTAACTTTATTTCCTACACGTTCCTGCCTGTTTGCAATTTTGTTTAGCAAGCCCAGTTTGTAGTTGAAAGGACATGGCCCCAAGAGAGAAATGACTAACTGGTTATTTTGTATACTTCCCAAATCGTGAGTTTACCTTTGGAGTAAGATTCTTTGGTTATGCAGAATGCAATCTTTCCTACAGAAGGTGATCATTAATCCTTGCTAGTAACAGGGGATTAGTGAGTGATCTTTACATTAAGTATTAGGTATTAGGCGGTCAGGATATTTACTCATCCCTTCTAGAACGTGTTTACAATAAGGGCTAGAAACAGGATCAAGGCAGTCCATTGAGAGAGATGTATTTTATAACAAGTTATGCTAACTTCACACAATGGGGGTGGGGGTGGGGAGGAATCATATTGGTACACACTGCAGTGCTACTATATGTGTGTTTTTCATTTTTCATTCCATGTAAAGTAGCTTGGAAGTCAGTGCGTGGACAGCTCAGAATAATTTCTTTAAGAATTATGACAACTGCACATTCTTCCAGGGGAAATAACAATAGTTTCCCCATCTGGCAGCATGTATAGGAAATTTGAATACACAAACATAATGAAAAATAAATTAACATGTCCAACAGGATTGGTATCAGTGCTTTCACCGAGGATAAAATATCCAGGGAAATGCTATCCTTGAATTGTCTATAACCGTTTACATGTTAGCTTATGTTTTAGTAAGTATTTTCCAAAAGCTGTTCTGATTGCTCAGGTTTTTTTTAAAAAAAATCACACTACCCTCTTCCAAATCACACTAATCAGATCTATCATCAATTTTAATTATGTGATTAGGAACTTTTTCTCATTCGTCTCACTATCTGACACAAGGATCAATCAGTGCACATAGTCCCAGCTCCAGAGATGTGACAAGAGCACTTCTTTTCTTGACATTTTTGCATGCATTGCAATTACAAGAGACTGCCCTCATTAGATGATCGGATGCAAGGCTTCCTGCCATCCAGGCGATGGCAAGCATCTTATCTTCTAAATGTGTGAAGGAGCATTCATAATGTATAACTCAGTTTTACATCATGTCTGGACTACTGCAATGCACTCTTTGTAGGGCTGCCGGTGGAGAGTGTCTGGAAATAACTTTTTCCCCCCTAAGCACATCCCTCCCCCCCCCAGCCTATTAATTATCCCTTCCAGACAAGCATTTTGAAGCATTCTTCTTACTGTTGAAAGTACAACAGCAGGGGTTACTCAGTGCATGGCCTAAGGGTTTAATTGTGTTGTTGGCTTGGATGACAGCAGACTTTGATCGGCTGGAAGTTCCAGTCAGTTAGGAGTTAGCTGTCAATGAGGAAGATGGCTGACCTTTGACAGTTGGAGGAGTTGGAGGAAAAAGTACTTCTGAAGGAGTTTTACCCCAGTATGTGTGACTGAATATGTCTCCCTGCCCTCAGCTAGGCCTGAAAATAAGGTTCTCAATATATATACTGTTTATGTTCCGTTTATCTAACTAAAACATTATCCGTTTATTTACTCTCTGGACTCCATCTGCTTTATTTCAGTAACTCTGCTAACATTTACCCAAGCTTCCCCACCCCCCATCATAGCTGCCAAGTTTTCCCTTTTCTCGCGAGGAAGCCTATTCAGCATAAGGGAAAATCCCTTAAAAAAGGGATAACTTGGCAGCTATGCCCCCCATTTTGTTTCCCTGGGGACCATGGGGAATATTGGATGAGCAACATCGGTTGTGACTGGGAAACATGGGAACGATGGTTCCTGGTGCTTCTTAAGTCTGAAATTCTGTTTTTCTGGGCTTGTTTCTAGAAGACTGAACCTATTTCCCTCCCGCCCCCAATCCCTACCCATTGGAATTATCACCCCTACTGTGACAGTAAAAGGTAAAGGTAAAGGTACCCCTGACCGTTAGGTCCAGTCGCGGACGACTCTGGGTTGTTGCGCTCATCTCGCTCTATAGGCCAAGGGAGCCGGTGTACAGCTTCTGGGTCATGTGGTCAGCATGGCTAAGCCGCTTCTGGTGAACCAGAGCAGCGCATGGAAATGGCATTTACCTTCCCGCTGGAGCAGTACCTATTTATCTACTTGTACTTTGACTTGCTTTCGAACTGCTAGGTTGGCAGGAGCAGGTACCGAGCAACGGGAGTTCACCCCGTTGTGGGGATTTGAACCGCCGACCTTCTGATTGGCAAGCCCTAGGCTCAGTGGTTTACACCACAGGGCTCATAATTGCCCTACCATTAGAGATATGTGTGGCTGTGAACCAAGTTATTACTTAGACCAAGTTAGCCGACTGGACAATTTAGCTGAGAAATCTAGCACTGGATGCTACTGCATCAAAATTCACCATTTTGGTCATTCAAACAAGATTATCACAAATTATAGTCTCTCAATCTTTTTCTCTGTCTGTCTGTCTCTCTCTCTCTCTGTCTCTCTCTCCTCCCCCATGCGCTGTCTAAGAGGGAGATTTCACTGTGTTATTATTTGACAATGGAGTCAGTAGGCATTTCCTTAGCCCAAGCTCTGGTCAAAATAATCACTATTTGCTTCCCAAACACAGTTGTTTCATTCATTTTCATTTTGTTATTCGATAAAACTGCACCGATATATGCAAATAAGCAGTTTTTCCTCCCCTCAAGTCTTCCTACTGTGACACCTTTTTTTTAACACTCTCAAGTAGTTTTATTACTCAACAGTAGGGTATGAATTTATTCTTCAGATGTACATTCATCAGCATGAAATCTAAATTACTTTCGGGCTTTACATTCATCTGAGTTTAAGTTCACCGAAAGCTCTCTGGTTAGCTGAAATAGTTTTGTGTATCGCCTGCTAGACTCTCCCCCCCCCCTTTTCTCACTGTCATTTTAAGTTGTTTTAGGTACTTGACCTATGGTTGTCTTCTGGGACTTGGCACGATGACAAAGTAGTGATCTACTGGTAATTCTTTGTGTGCCAAGCAATTCCTTAGTGTAGCAGGACCGAAGTCCTTTAAAATATAGCAGCTACCGTGAAAGTACAAAGCGTAAAGTCTGGTCCTTTTATTTTTTTTATTTTTTGAAACAATATCTCCACATGTTAACTGTGCTCCATATTCTCAAAATCTTTACACCTGGCATTTACTTTAGTGGTGAGTGATCTTTCCTTGGTCCCTTGGCATTAGATAATTAGTATTGCATCAGTGTTGCTGCCAGTCAGAGTTGCAAATATTGAGTTACATGAACCACTATATCCTGCTAGTTACTAATCTCACAGTTGTGCTTTGTTTGCAGCAATGGTAAATTTTCCATTATACAAATAGGGATTTCAATGGCATGGAGCTCAATTTCGCTGGCTGTGTGTTCAAAGGAAGACTGAGAAGAAAGAGTAATAGTATTTCTTTCAAGTTCTGGAAACATTCCTACTCTGTAATATTATATTTGATGTTCAATGTCATAATCAAAAATCAGGCAGCTATGCTAGGACTACAGTTGGGTTGACTGAATAGTGAATCAGATGAGGGCAATTATTTAGGGTAGATCTACACTTGTCATTTATAACATTAAAAATGTGTTATTCAAATGTGAACCAGAGTGCACTGCCAAGCAGCAAGCCACCAGCAGTGGAAATCTGCTATTAAGTGTTATAGAATATTTTATCTAATAACATTTAGAAGATCACGGTTGATCCAGCTTATACAAAGACAGAGTGGGCTGTTTCAATCTCTCAATGCGACATTCCCCACCTGCATTCTGAAATGGTACAGTCTGAGTTGTGGTCTACACATGAAGGTAGGTAGAATCTCGAAGTGATAAAATGGAAGTTACTACTTCAGAGTGCAGGGGTGCGGGAATGCTTTTAAATGCTCCTCCATGGTTTTTTTTAAAAAGAGGCCTGCATATCATATGTTAACACAGTGACGATATTCTTTCTCTTATGTTGTTCCCTGAAGTCTACTGTCATTCTGTCTTCATTCTATCACCTGACTCCCATCATTCTGCTGCACACATATACCAAGTCCCTCAAAGATTTCACTACGTTATTTTCATAAACTCTTCACGTGGAATGGAAAACCCTGTGGCCATACACAGGCACACATTGTTCAGTCTGATTCCAACAAACACTGAGCATTAAGCACAAGTTCCAGGGCTAAGCCTGCCAAAACATGGCTGAATTAAATCCCTGATTAGTCCCTTCCGCACAACAGCCTACATACATAATGTGATATTCTGGGTGTTCTGTTCCCAAGTTTCTGTATAGCTTAGCACAAATTTGTGCTTCTGTTGTTTTGTTTCTCATTTGGTATCTCTCAAAACTAGATGAGCCAAAATGAATCATTCCAACTGGAAAACATAAACAGCAAAATAGGAGAGGAAGAAGGAACATAGTGTGGAGATCATGGAGATGGCTCTCAGAATGCAAGGTGCCTGTAAGCAAATGAAAATTTAAGGAAATTAACAAGAAAAAATGTAATGAGGGAGGACAGATTGTCTATCGATATGCCATTCTTCTTTGTGGAATACAAGAGGAGAGGAGAGGGGGGGAAACCCAGACACATTGGCAGTTGGACTTTGCCAGTTGGCTTTGAGGTAGGTAGACCTCTGAAGGAGAGATAGAGGAAGAAGCTGGGTGATCTGACTTAAGCCTGCTCCTGTTTTATTGTGTGCTTTGTAAATGTCCTGCTTGGTGATACAGTGCAGCTGGGGTGGTACTAAGCATGTTTCTGATGGTTTGAGAGTCTAATCTGTATGTTGATCCTTCCTTAAATCTTGTATTTTGGGCCACCAACTCCACTTTCACATACCACACTGTGGAAGTTATGTTGAATAATTAGCTCTGTTGCAAGCCAAAAAATGGCTTATCTTCTGAGTTAGGCCAATAAAACTCAGAGGCAAGAGGAGTTAGGAGTCCATTTAGTTTATTGCAAAGCACTAAGGTTACAGTCCAATCTTTTCGCAAACTGCAACCCCGCCCAACGTGGGGCAGAGGAATTTATAACATTTCAGACAAAGGATTTTGATTTAACCAATCACATAAATCATTACATCATTGTATATTTAATATTCATCATTACCTCATTTCATATTTAATACGCATTACATTGTGAGTTAGTATGTTTTGGGAACCTGTGTTACGTGTACCATGTATCGAATTATGTTCTTCGCTTATGAGCTGTATCTTTGTGATTTGTGTATTAGCTGACCTATCCCAGTAGGGACGGCTTCTTGCTGAATCATCAGTTTCTTTAAAGCAACAGGTTACCATAATTCTTCTAATACAAGCATATTCCAAGAGTTATTGGGATTTTCGCTCTTATCTTAATTATGGCCCTTTGGGCCCCTGCTACAGCTCTAGTAACAGAGGACTCTTTGATACAGCAGAGGTTTTTGTCAGTGGAAAAACCTTTCCCAAGGGTCGGAAGTCCCATTAGAATAGCACATTAGAATAGTACAGGGGGGGGCTGCAAGAGAAAGGGGGAATTTGCCAAAATCACATTCTTCCTCTCTTATCCTGAAGAACCGTCTTCTGTCTGTGGAGGAGCGCAATTGTACGTAGCTCAAGGTTATTATTATTTTACAGAGATCAAAGTAATCACAGCAATAATCTTGGGCCTTGATAGCCTATTTATACCTTTGCTATTCATTCTGTTGATAACTAGAGGTTTAATGGAAAGGAGAGCGGCAGACCTAATAATAATCATCACCAAGCACTAGAAATCTAGGTATCAGTTGTCAGTTTATAAATAGCTGAGAAAGTTATGGAGCATTATAGTATTGACAAAGAAAGCACACAATGCATTAAACTGAGGGAAGTGATAGCAAAACAAAAATCAAATTGGATTCCATTTATACAATACTTTACCAAGAGGTATAGTACAAATTATGAGAATTGTAATAGTGCTATAGTAAGGGACCCAGGTGGCGCTGTGGTTAAACCACTGAGCCTAGAGCTTGCTGATCAGAAGGTCGGTGGTTTGAATCCCTGTGACGGGGCGAGCTCCCGTTGCTTGGTCCCAGCTCCTGCCAACCTAGCAGTTTGAAAGCACGCCAAAGTGCAAGTAGATAAATAGGAACCGCTACAGCAGGAAGGTAAACGGTGTTTCCGTGTGCTGCTCTGGTTTGCCAGAAGCGGCTTTGTCATGCTGGCCACATGACCTGGAAGCTATACGCCGGCTCCCTCGGCCAATAATGCGAGATGAGCGCGCAACCCCAGAGTCGGTCACGACTGGACCTAATGGTCAGGGGTCCCTTTACCGTTACCTTTTTAATTCACAGTAATAGCAACAGTTGTAATATGACTCATTTTAACATTAGTTTTGTACAACAACACACACAGACACACACTTTTACCTATGATCTATCTATTCTAAAAATATCTTGGACCAATATAGCTCTTCTGAAGCTCCACATTACAATTTCTGAGATCCACTGAGAAGATTCAAATGGTAACACATTTACACATCAGGTTTAGGCACCACAGAGAGACATTCTTGGTGGCAGCTGTCCAGTTCAAGATCTTCTTCCAGCTACAGATTCTACATAGTCTAATCCAGAGATGATCTATAGAAAGAGGTAATTCTAAGGTGTGGTTCCTCACCCACCTTACATTCAGCTGTTCTCTTGTTTAACCCCTTCAAAAGATCAGCTCTTGAACTGATGAACTTGCATAAAACCCTGGTATGTTTGAAGAGCATCAACCACAGTAACACTTTAAGTATAGGAACTATGAGCAATCTTACAACAGGTCAAAAAAGTCCTCCCTCCTCATGTTTTGTGCCATTGGCACACATACCTGCTCCTCACAAATAGGTAGACAGATCTGCATTATGCATTTAAAGGATGCTACTCACCCAAAAGTAAAAATAAAAGTCTTTAGAAACATCAAATAGAAGGCAGCCCTTGGCCTCAGACTTCCGGTCTAAAAGGCATTAAATAAAATGCAAAGGGTCTGAGGTGGAGCGGGGGAGACAGCAAACCCAAAAATGTTTCTCAGGGATGAAGTTGTCATCACAGGACAAGCAGGAATTGATTTTTTTTTCACAGAGAGGAGGAGCCAAATGTAGCCAGCCTTCCAGGAGAATTGGAGGGTCCCTAGAATCTCATCCCTCTCCTTGTCCTATAATCTCACAGCATCAGGCTCTTCAAAGCACTTGTCCATGGGAAGATACAGTTAGTTAACAACACAGAAGAGCCTGCTGGATCAGACCGATGGTCCATTTAATCCATCATCCTGCTCACAGTGGTCAACCAGGTAGCTATGGGATCCTTGAAAGCAGGACCCAAGTGCAATACCAGCAGCTGGTATTTATTGACACACTTTCTTTGACAGTGGATTTAGAAGGTATCCATGATGATGGCCAGTAGCCATCAATAGCCCTATGTTCCATGACTTCAGCGAATCCTCTTTTCAAGTGGCCATCGCCGCCTCTTATGGGTGCAAATTCCATGGTTTAACTAATTGTTGTCAGTTTGCATTTCTTAGTGCAGAAAATTTTGATCTGATGTGTAGAGATCTTTCCAATTCTAATTAATTCAAGAGGATTCTTGGAAGCTTCTCTGTGTGAAAGAAACAAGCAGAAGGTTCATGATGTTTGGATTATTCCTCCAGAGAAGCTGAGTACAGCTGGCTTAAACTGGCCCTGTTATCTCTTCCAGTCAAGGTCATGCTGACTATAAAAGTAAGGCCAGAAGGAGCCTGAGTTTCATTTTCTCTTTCTGTCTCTTTTCCTTCTGGTGTGGTGTTCTGTACATAGTATGCTTAGTGTTAAGGTTGAGTCTTATTATAAGTTATTGTAAGTTTAAGTTAAGTCTGCTGCAACTGGATTTCTTATGGACAGTGCCAATCCTGACTGTATTGGATTTGTGACCATTATGCTCGTTTGCCTTCAGTAGCAGTAAAGCTCTGTTGGATGAAATATAATTGTCTCTGGTCTATTTTTTGGGAATCCTGCAACATGTTTAAGTTGCTACTCTGCTAACTATATATTGGAATCTGCTCTGGATCAATAGAGTAGAATTCCATGACACTTGCCTGATCCGAATATTCCATCATTCAGCTTCACTGGAGGTCCCTGAGTCCTAGTCTCTTTTCACTATCTCTGTGCCACACATAATTTTATAAATGTTTATCTCCTCTCATTTGCCTTTTCTCTAAAGTGTTCCGAATGCTGGAACCTTTCCCCTAAGGGGAGCTGCTCCAGCCCCTTTCTCATTTTGGTTGTCTTTTTCTGAATCTTTTCCAGCTCTACAATATTCTTTTCAAGGTGAGGCAACCAGAACTCTATAACTTTTATAACTTTTTTACAACATCATGTTCCTGTAGCTTATTTAGATGAACTTTTGCCAAAAACAAAAAAAATGAAGGAATGTACTGTCATTTCCAAATCTTTTGAAAAAAGCTCACCCTGAAATCAATAAATCAATTTTTGTATATGAAACCGTATGATGTAATTATACATAATAATCATAATCATGTACAGTGGTACCTCTACTTACGAATTTAATGCGAACCGAATGCACATACGTAAGTTGAAAAAATTTGTAAGTCGAATCCCATAGGAATGCATTCGGAGAAAAAATTCGAAAGTCGAAGCAACCCTATCTAAAAATTCGTAAGTAGAAAAAATCCTGTCTAAACCTCATCCAAGATGGCGGACGGAGCTCCATTCGTAAGTAGTTATTCATAAGTAGAGTTATTCGTAAGTAGAGGTACCACTGTATTATAATACAGGAAAAATAAAGCTTGCACATTTTCTAATACTTGTACAATGTTTTGTACATTGCACATCACTTCTTATCGCTTAAAATAAATCAAGGTTGCAGTTTGTTTCTGCTGCAAACATCATAAAGTTCCCGCATCACTTTGATTGTGCGTTTTGTAAGGATTCACTATTTCTGACAAGTTCTTGAAGTCGTTTTCATCGAGTAGTAATGGTACATATACGGTGATTGCAACTTTTCATTTCAGGGTTGCCTTTTTCACAACTGAGAAGAATTAGTCCCCTTTTCAGTGTTTCTAAGCAAAAGCTCATCCCTTTATGATGCAGGCAATCTTTTTTTTAAAAAAAATCAGAAAGTTATAACCCTACTGTAGTGATCCAAGTGCAGTCCCATCATAGATTAGGCTGTTCCTAATAATGTAGATGTAAAAAAACAAGGTGAGTGGGGTTCTTTAGCCTTTGCTAAATGGATGGGGTGACCAAAACCATTTAACTGAATGTATTCATTTATTATTTGTATTCATGGAATGCTTCGTAATATTCTGTAGGCATTTTATGGGGGAAAAAGATAATAAAACAATGGTACCAAGAAAACAACAATCCACACGATACTCAAGATGCAGAGGCGTCATTCATTCATATAACACCATTAGGATATTTTCAGTGAGTTTTTGATGAACCCCTTTTTGCTTCTGGCTTTAACAGTGTTGTAGCTCAAGCTGCGTGTGTCATTTACATATTTCCTGTAAATAAATAAATTCAGCTGTTCTTCGCAGCAGGAGGTTATAAAAAAATCATTTGGCATGTGCCGTGTTTTATGAGCAGTTGCAATATGGACTCAGAACAAATTAATCAATTAATCAATCAGATTGAATAGAAATTCTGGTGGTGCACTGAAGATAGTGGCAATCGTTACCAATTAGGCATCAGTGCTTGTAGTAGGAGTTGCTCATAATGTACAATTGCTCATAATGTACAACCCTGTTATCAGTTTGAAATAGATACTCATATTGTGTTTTCAAATACATTTGAGAACAACGTATACTCTAGCAGCCAATTCTAGGAGCAAATTCATTTTTTTCTCTTTTGTGTAACCTCCTGAAGAAAAAACGCAGCCAGATCAGTTCAAATGTCTGCCCTTATATGGCCATCGGGAAAAGTGTGTGTGTGTGTGTGTGTGTGTGTGTGTGTGTGTGTGTGTGTATTTGTGAGTTGATTATTTAGTTTATATTGGCAATAGAAAAGGCTATATAATGCTGCACGTGTTGATTGTTCAGTTTATTTCCTGCATTATAATTATCAATATGTCTATGCTTGTTTATTCCATTTGTTATTTCCAATGCAAAATAAACCTAATTTAAAGAACAGCTGCCTATTCCTTCACCAGGTGCCTTGATCCAGCTGTGGCCATTTTCTAATCTTAATAAGCGGAACGTACAGCAAAATATTGCAGCGTGAAATGCATTTTATTTCCCAGGGTAAAGGAAGATACCCTTGTCTAGATTGCTTCTCTCACTCACACCAGAAGAGCCAGTCAAATCTGACAACGGCTCTGCCCTGCATAAGACAGTGCATCCTTACCATCGTGCCTCAATCCTTCCTGTCAACAGACTCAGGCAATGCTCTTCTATAGCTCCCTCCCCTCATTTTTGTGTGTTTTCCCTTTGTTTTCCTTCCATTTCTTCCCATGCCATACCTTCCCTCATTCTGTATCTGAAGAAGTGTGCATGCACTCGAAAGCTCATACCTATGACAAACTCTCTAGGGTGCTACTGGAAGGAATTATTTATTTATTAATACTCTCAAACTGTGGAGCCCTGATAAAGTTCGGGAATGGATCTTTGAAAAAGACGCCTCTTTAGACACCATGAAGATAAAAAATTCTGGGTTTTCCTACTGGTTCCCCCGAGTAAAGGCAGTCAAAATCTGTGCCAACTACCTGGTGGGTATCACTGATCCCACCCTTCGGAGAGCTTTCACCATGGCCCGGTTTCAAACATTGCCAACTGCATACCTGACTGGTAGATTTACAAAAATCCCAGCACAACACCGTTTATGCCCTTGCTTCATGAAAATTAAAGAGGATCTTATACATTACCTTCTCTATTGCCCCATTTACTCGGGCTTTAGATTATACCCAACTCTATAATCAATCCTGAAGACAGAGTAAAATTTTTGTTAGTTGATGCCAACCTGCGAATTACCCATGTAGTAGCGATCTTTGTGATGAAGGCCATGAAAGCCAGGGAAAGATTTATAGATGATAAAGTAAAGACCCCTTCATCGTCTGTTTAACTCTTTGCTTGTTTTCCTTCTCTTTCTGTTTTGTGGGATGAAGGTTTTGTTGGGATAGTATGTAATGAATTTTAACATTTTTAATTATTGTTGTGTTGCTATTTGTGTACAGGCATGGTCCTCACAATAAATGGTTTTGTTGTAATGTTATATATATATATATATATACCGTGTTTCTCATATTATAAGACATGTCTTATATTTATTTTTTTCTCAAAAATACACACTATGGCTTATTTTCAAGGGATGTCTTATTTTTTTCCTCCTCCTCCTGCCGCGGCCGGCATTGCTGCTGCGCCTATCACTATGTCTTATTTTCGGGGTATGGCTTATATTCCTTGAATGCTTAAAAATCCTGCTATGGCTTATTTTATGGGTATGTCTTAAAATATGAGAAACAGGGTATATATATATATATATATATATATATATATATATATATATATATACTTCCCTCATTTTGTTCATCCTACAGCCCCTCACTTTTCATTCTCTTCCCATCCCCAACAGAAACTCAGTATTCTGTGGCCACTCAGCCCTAAGTGAACTATTTTGGAGCAGTTGCCCCTTATGGTTTTTACCTCAATATTGTTTCTTTCTACCTCTGGCAACATTGGGGTTCCCCTGAGAATGCTGATATCTCCCTGTTGTTTAATAGTAGCCCTGTTCTGGCTACACCAATGTCCTAATTCAGTGCCCAGATTCACTATTAGTGCAGTATATACAGCTGAGGCCCAGCAACAAAATGTTGCAAATGGGGGGGGGGCTTCTGCCATTCCATCCTCCCTGTGGTTTCCTATCCACCCCCAATAAGTCACTTTGCATACCATGCACACTGAGCATGCTGTTTTGGTTTTGATCTTCATTCGAGGTTTGGGATGGGTTGGGCACAGTTGTGCCCAATCCCCTCTACATTAAATTATTTAATTCCTACATTGATGTCTAAGCATGTCTAAGCATCATTCTCTCTTCTATCCTTGGGGCATGGATGCGAGGAGGCTGCAATTTCCATCTTTTTGCATTAATCACAACCAGCGCTGTTTCCATTCCACTACGTTTCGAATTCTGCTAAAAACTGCATTGTTCGTCTTGCTCTCTCTACTGTGGCTGAAACTAACATAATTAGTTGCATTAATGATGATGATGATGATGGTTAACTACATAATTAACTGCAATGCTTTTCAATTTCAATGAAAGGGAAACACCAAAACAATGCAGACAATAACATGTGTATGTAATGTGTAAGGACCTCTGCTTGTACAACAGGGCTTTCCCTCAAACTGCCCTGCCCACACCAAATTGGCCTGGGGGAAGGTTGTTAAGAGAAACATCAAAACAGTGTGTGGTGGGGAGAGAGGGGAGATTATTCTGCCTGACAAGCTGAAATGCTTGCACTGACAGAACAATCAGAAGAGTGCATTGTTGAACACCCCATTTACTTGCATGATTTCTGTTCCTAACGTTGTGCAAATTTGGTTTTTTCTTCTGGGGAATTTCCCAACATCCTTACATCTGGGACACTGAAAATCGGCTGGAGCCACAGCAGTTGTATGACCAAGAATAATTAGGGTGGGATAGTAAAGCAACTGGAGTCTGTTATGATACAAAATGCAAATGCTGTACTTGAGTACAAAAATCTTGACATTTAAAGTACATCCCAGTTTCTTGGTGTTTTTTTTAAGTGGTCTGATAATTAGAGTGTAGTGTAAAGAACAAGTTCATATGGAAACATTCTCATTTGATATGCAAGTCATAAATTAAAAATTGGAGGCAAGATTATATTTTCTGAGCTGAGGTCTTTACATCCACTTAACATTAATCCCTGGTAACCCAAAACAGAAAATATTTAATATTCTTTTTTTTAAAAAAGCACAATGAAATAAACCTTTCACTTGCAATAAACCAAAGAGGTAAGCCAAAATGAGAGGGTCAAACAGTAAAATACCAACGCCATACTTCTTATAGTTTTGAGAATTGAAAAAATGGCAACCCAGCTTTCCCACGAGCACATCAGATGGGCAAGAATAATGGGCAAAACCTTGCCCAATATTTTGGTGCAATCTACGGGCCCCAGTGCCCCAGGGTGAAGGTGTCCCACACTTATTGGGCATGGAACAAGCCTTATAGTGACTGCTGCTATTGCTAGGGGTGGGAGAAAAATCTCATCCAATTTAATGCTGAACCTACCTAACAGCCATCCTTTGAAATGTGTGCTGCTCCAGATTTTGCAATGCAATTCTCCAGCCAAGTAAGGCGGACAATATAGTGCATATACTACAACAAAGTTTGCGCAAGAATGCAT
Organism: Zootoca vivipara; assembly: GCF_963506605.1. Lineage (NCBI taxonomy): Eukaryota > Metazoa > Chordata > Lepidosauria > Squamata > Lacertidae > Zootoca > Zootoca vivipara. The sequence goes on from NC_083283.1 coordinate 76,635,204, forward strand.
ATATTAGTGTAAACAACATCCCAGAATGCATTGTTAGGAGGCTCTATTTTGACTAAAATGTTTATATTAAGGAAAATTGCGTATAAAACTGTGTCTGTTCACACTAAATGCTGGTGAATTTTCACAAGGACTTCTTTAAAATTGAAACAATGGAATAAAGAAACGGAGAGGAACCGAAACTGACAGGTTCATCTATCTGTAGTTCTGCAAGACCCTGACGATGAGTAGGGTGCCTGATGAAAAAAGGCAGTGACCCTCTATGGCTCTGTGGGATAAGAGGAAGGGCTGGGAACTCTTGTGGCTTTCCAACCCCTCTTTAACACCACTCCTCCAGGATTTCTGACAGACAATGGGATATAAATGTGGGTGACGCTGTGGTCTAAACCAGTGTTTTTCAACCTTTTTGGGGCAAAGGCACACTTGTTTCATGAAAAAAATCACGAGGCACACCACCATTAGAAAATGTTAAAAAATTTAACTCTGTGCCTATATTGACTATATATAAAGTAATTTTTCAATTTTTCCCACGGCACACCAGGCAACATCTCGTGGCACACTAGTGTGCCGCGGAACAGTGGTTGAAAAACACTGGTCTAAACCACTGAGCCTTTTGGGCTTGCCGATCGGAAGGTCGGTGGTTTGAATCTGCACAACGGTGGTGAGCTCCCGTTGCTCTGTCCCAGCTCCTGCCAATCTAGCAGTTCGAAAGCAGGCCAGCGCAAGTAGACAAATAGGCACCACTGTGGCAGGAAGGTAAGCAGCATTTCCGAGCGGTCTGGCTTCTGTCATGGTGTCCCGTTGTGCCAGAAGTGGTTTAGTCATGCTGGCTACATGGCCCGGAAAGCTGTCTGTGGACAAACGCCCGCTCCTTCGGCCTGAAAGCGAGATGAGTGCCACAACCCCTATAGTCACCTTTGACTGGACTTAACTGTAAATGAAAATTAATAATATAAATGAAATTAATATAATATAAATGAAATTAATAATATACAGGGCTTATTCATCCCACAACATATACCGGTAGAAAGAAGCATGCTTTAAAACTGCTGTGCTGTGTTATTTCTAAAACCTTTCTGAACAGAGTCTGGAGCAGGACTGAAAACATAAGATGGAACAGGCAACATTGGCTCAAGTCTCACTGAATGCCTTAAAGTCTTAGTCGTATCTTAATAACTACTAACCAGGATGTTATACGATAGAGCAGGGATTCCCAAAGTGTGGCACCCGGAGATATACAAAAGGATTTCAAAGAGTACACAGCCAATTAAAATATATATATATATTTTACTTTAACACTTTTTTCTAGCTTCAGGGAATAAAAATCAAAGAGAAAATAGTATTATTAAAACTACCCCAAAATCATCTTCACCTGAGAATGGGTACTGTGGTAAGACTAAATCCGTAAATGGGGGTACACCACTCTTGTAAGTTTGGGAAACACTGCTAGAACTCTTCTATAAACTAAACTGTTCCAGATTCATTAATAATATTTAAGGCAGAAACATACTTTACACAGTTTTTAATTCACACTCTGGCAGAATGAAATCCTGACCCACCTGACCACTGGCGCGTTTCATTCCTTATAACCAACTAGTGTTTGTTTTGCTGCTGTAGATTTCGAGTTACATTGCCAATTTAATTCACATTTCTTTAAAAAAAATATTCACGAGACACTCCTAAACCTCACTGAAAACAACATTGCTTATCTAGCAGTAGCCTGGAGCAGACCTTAATGGACCAAGTTTAAACCCTTGTAAATGAGTCAATTGTAACAGGAATGCTGGCATGAGCTCAGCCGGTAGCTTTGCCAGGAGTAGCTCCCATAACAATTACACTTCCTTGATTGAACTCTATCAATCATTGCCATAAAAAATATACCATGCCAGCATGTCTCTTCCTCATTTAGAAGTATTATTGTGATTTAGAAAGTATCAAGGTGAAATAATGTCATTTAAAAAAAATTAAAATGCAACAACACGAAAATGCTTGCCATAAATTAAAGAAGTTAAGCTGCATTATGTTCTGTGGGGAAACGATAGACATATAAACTGCACTGGGAAATATCTAGACTGCATTATGAGGGCTAAGGTTCACTGTTCACTGTGAATCATAGTGACACAGTAAACAAGGATAGCCAGAATATTTGTGATTAATTGGAGAACTTGACAGAAGGAAGAATAAAGTAAAGCAAAAGGAGCTGAATTTAGGAATGGTTGTAAAGCACCTGCCTTGAGTGCAATAATTCCCAAGTCTAACCCCCTGCCAGCATTTCTAAACAGAGACCCTTTTCTGAAACCCTAATGAATGGAGGAATTGGAAATATGTTTAAGGATAAACCATGATTGGTATAGATTAAACAACTGTAGTTAATTTTGGATTAATCTTTTTGGGAAGGCGGGGACAACTGCATTTTTCTGTGTAGCATTTAAAATTACAGTGGGAGAAACTATTACAGCATATTGAGTTTTCTATTTTTGCTGCATATTGTACATATAAAAAAAAACCACACTAGTCTCCCTCTTTGCCTTTGCTTATGAACACCATATTAATGACTATGTTGAGGTTACAGAATACTGCATAACCGTAATATTTACCATTTGTGTATACATCTCACCAAATTGCACTAGAAATTGCGCGGAATTCATTAATTGCAACACAGAGAAGAAGTGTGCAAGGTGACAGGATCATAGCAAGGCATCAGATACTCTGGTGTGTGAGAGTGAGTGAGTGAGAGAGAGAGAAAAGGAGGGAGGGAGAGAGATTATAGATGAATGGGGAATTAGTAAGAGAGAAGATAAGAGTAAAAATATATAGCCAGAGTGTACCGTTTAGAATCCCCCATATTGCTTTCTATCTTACAATCTTTTAATAAAATCTTGTGTAAAATAACAGAAGGGAAAAACATTGAGATGCTCTATTGCAACTGGGCAATAAAAAATTGCAATTTACAATAAGAAACATTGGAGCATCAGCAGAATAATGACCTAGCCCTTCCAATTAGTGTACTATGAATGACTATCTCGTTCCACGTGGCTTGATTGATGATCCCTGGTTTGATGAAGCCCTTCTGGGCTTGCAGTGATTTCCCTCCTCGTGCCCCAGTCTTGCTAAGGCATGTCACTTACTATTGTGGCCCTGCAGCCTTCCTTTGCTGTGACCATGCTACTGACAACAAGGCTGTGTGCTGAAGCCATCTGTCTGCTAACACAACATCTTTCCCTTTACTGGGGAGCAGGAATCATTGTTCAATGGCCGAGCACACACTTTGCATTCAGAAGGTCCCAGGGAGGAATATGATTTCCCATTGGTGTAAACACTGGGGTTTGGCCAGGGCCGTCTTAAGTGTATCGGGCACCATGGTGCGATGATCCCTCCGGTGTTCCTCGCGCTCTGCCGGGCAGGGCCAGGCCAGCAGGCAGCCGGAGGGCGTGGTGCAACAGGGAGGGGCGCTGCCAGCTGTGCTCCGCCTCCACCTGCTCAGCCAAAACGGCGGAGCGGAGCTGTAGTCCAGGGAGCCCTAGGTGCCGCCCCAACAGAAAGTTTGCCTACAGAGTATTGTGGGGCAGTGCCTGCCCACACTCCTTCAAGTCACAGGGAGCACAGACAGTGCTGCCCCACAATGCTCCGTGGCACCTCATTTGCATGCATGCAACTGTCTGTGCTCCCTGTGACTTGAAGGAGTGTGGGCGGAAGGTAGCCCTGTTAATCTTCCCTGCTGTTCCTCGACGGAGGCAGCTCCGCCACAGCTGCTGCCGCCTCGCTTCAGCCACCACTGCTGGGGAAGGAGCGAAGCGGGTGAGGCGGAGGCGCGGGCAGCTCCGTGTGCCTCCTTGATGTGCCCCCTGCTGGGCGGGCGCCCTGGCACACCGCGCCAGTCAGCCCAATGGGAAGGACGGTCCTGGGTTTGGCTATTGCTGCCCAACTCCCCATGGGGCTCTGAGTCCCCTAAGTCCATGATCGGTCAAAGAAAAATGGATGGAGGCAGGCAGGATCCAGTGGAAAGCAAGGCAGATATATATTTTTTCTGTTGCAACAGAGTTCCCTCCCCAAGGAGAGAGAGAGAGAGAGAGAGAGAGAGAGAGAGAGAGAGAGAGAGAGAGAGAGAGAGAGAGAGAGAGAGAGAGAGAGAGAGAGACCCAGAACAAAAGTGTGCATGAACCTTTAAATCCTTTTGACATTGCCCAACCCCCTTAGCCAAAGACCACCCCAAAATCATCATACATCCATCATAGGAAATGTCCTACAGCAGAAATCCTGTCTGCCAGGATACCTGAGAACGGTCTCTGGTTGCATTACCCGGGCAGCCTGGCCATTCTTTTGTGATGGTTAACACTTTAGTTCCTGAATCCAGGTCACAGGCTCACCCTATTCATACAAAAATACGCCCTTAAGACAGGATTTGTAAGTGAATCTTAAAGTGGTATCATAATGCATTGAACATAAGGTATGGATGTGGCCTACAACTCCCATCAGCCCCTGCCAGCATGGCGAGCAACATGGGATGATGGTAGTTGTAGTCTGACAACATGGGGGCAGCATTGCCTTAGCCCCTGATCTACTTCAAATGCCAATGGTGTACCAAGATCTCTTTGATTTTTAAAAAAACTAAACCTTTACAACAGGCTTCCTCAACCTTGGCCCTCCAGATGTTTTTGGCCTACAACTCCCATGATCCCTAGCTAGCAGGACCAGTGGTCAGGGATGATGGGAATTGTAGTCTCAAAACATCTGGAGGGCTGAGGTTGAGGAAGCCTGCTTTACAACATTCATTTCTGCACACGCCATTGCACAGAGCAGCTGGACAGCGAAATGCATGCTACAGTGGCTTCCTTCTTCAGCTTAAGTTGGTGTAATACAGCCTGACTGTAAATGTCACTTGAGGGGGGGGCAGAGCTGAGATCAGACAGGCTCACGTGAGGGGCTGAGCTGCACTCTGCGCTCCAAAGCCTCATTTGAAACATTTGAAGTCGGTTCCTGAGGCAGGCTGCCTACCTGGGGTAAGACCTAGGTTAATCTCTTCCAGGTGGTTGAACATGAAGACATCAGTCAGTGTTACAGCCACTTGCCTCTTCAAAGTAACCGGAGACAGCTGCTGTTAAGCTAATCAATACTCAAGTGTAGAGAATGAAAAGCAAAAGGTTCTCTTTCTGCAGGGGTTGGCAGCATGCTTGGAATTACAAAGTGCACTTTTGTTGGCTTTGATGGGCGAGAGCCGTTTATTTTATTTTATTTTATTTAAAAAAATAGGAGCTCCCTTGTTTGGCAAAGTTGTGTTTATCATTCTGAAATGTTACTCCGATAGAAGTGCAATCCATTGTTGCCCAGGAGTATGGAAATAGCTTCCTAGTGGTTACAGCAAAGGACCAATCGCTTAGAAAACCTGAAGGCCTGGGATCTACTGAACAGTTTGTCTATCTTCTTGAAATCAGCCGGCAGACTTACCCTTTGGATGGGGCAAGGTCCTGTGTCTTGGTCATATTTCAGAGAGTGAAAAGTTGTTGAGCTTTCTAAGGCAAGGTTGTTGAGCTTTCTAAGGCAAGGTTGTTGAGCTTACATGCAAAGTCACAAAAAATGAGGTTTTAGAGCTTTCTTTCCCAGAAATCACCAAGATTGCCACTTCCAATAAGGTTGACATACATTCAGAGTTTCCCGGACATTAAAGGAATTACCGCCCAACGGCTGGATCCCGGATATGTCTGGGAAATTCTGGACATATGGCAACCCTACTACATAGGGTGGCCGTGTGAAAAAGGGAACAGGGCTTCTGCATTTGTCTAACAATTGAGTAGGAGAGGAGGTCTTTGCCTGACAAATCAACTCCTGCAGATCTAGTAGAGGCATAGAAGTCCTGTCCTCTTTTGCAAATGGCGGCCTTAATCTTGTGAGATTCCCCGGATGTTGCACCAAAAGCGGTTTAGTCATGCTGGCCACATGACCCGGAAAGCTGTCTGTGGACAAACGCTGGCTCCCTCGGCCTGAAAGCGAGATGAGCACCACAACCCCATAGTCACCTTTGACTGGACTTAACTGTCAAGGGGTCCTTTACCTTTTACAAAACTGTGATAGTTCAGAGAAAATGGTTGGGAGGGATTGTATATGTTCCTACCGTAAAACAAGACTCCAGGCACACAGAAAACTCACATGGGGAGAAATCAACACCAAAATTCACCCCAACTTCCTAGTCTACTAGGCACACAGTAGGTTTATGGATGAAGAAGCATTCATATTTGACCCCCCCCCCTGCATTATAAGTAGTACAGTCCAACAAGAGCTGTACCACAGGACTGCTGATCACAGAGCGCAACTGCCAAACTGATTGCATGAATGCTGTGGTACGTTAATATTTGCTAAATAGACATATGTATGCATCTTGCATTCATCTGTTTCCAGCAGCTTAAAGCAACCAGCTCATGAAGCACAGGTCATTCTGAATGACAAAGACTTTGTTATTGTTTCAATCCCTTACTGTGTGGCTTATCACATGTCTACTCAGAAGTAACTTCTGTTGGATTCAATCCACCCCCATCATTCTGCCCGTACACTGAGGTCCAGCACCGAAGGCCTTCTGGCGGTTCCCTCACTGCGAGAAGCAAAGCTATAGGGAACCAGGCAGAGGGCCTTCTCAATAGTGGCGTCTGCCCTGTGGAATGCCCTCCCATTGGATAGGCAGTGCACAAACAAATTATTATTATTATTATTATTATTATTATTATTATTATTATGTGGGAGGAAGCCCAATAGAGCTTCCTTCTGAGTAGACTATACAGGAATGCACTGCTATATAGATCCCACAATCTTTTTTTAACTAAATAAACTTTTCCAACAGTAGATACCTATATAGTAATACTGCCACATTGTAATGTGCTTTAGCTGTAAAACTGATTGCCCCATGCTGTACTCCCCCCCCCAAAAAGAGGAATTCAAACAAGCAAATATATCACAATTATTGATTCATAAATCTGCTTTAAGCATGAAGAAGTTCAAAAAATGTATTCAAAGTGATGTTGTTCATGTAAAAATGGAATGGAATGACCCAGAGGTGATAGAAAAACATCCCTTAATAAGAGGAAAACTCACCCTTTGGCACCAGGATTTATTAAACTCTGGAAGTGTTACGTGTTCTGGATAAATTATGTTGGCACATGGGAAGATGCCAATAACACAAGTGTCTTTACTCATAAAGCAACATCTGCATCAACATTTCTTTCTGTATTTGAATCTTTAGAGCACTGAAGGGAAAAGGCACTCAGTTAAATCTAATGTTTCCTTTGCGAACAATTGTATTCTTAGTTATCTCTGGGCAAATTCACCCAAACTGTAGCAATATTGCAAAGCGGTCAATTGCTTGGAAGAGAAGACAGGCTATCTGGCTAAATAGGCATTGTTTCATTTTGTTTGCAAACTTCCTCTAAGGGTTTCACTTTTAATTAACACAGGGAACATTTAGGGACACAAGAAGAAAAGCAACTTCCTAATTAAGCTTTCCGTCCTCCCCTTTTAATTGCACCTCCAGCATACTTCCGAGGAGGAAATAAACAAATCCCTGGGCCCTGTCATTTTGCTGACTCCAAAGTGTCTCTTGTTTCCATTGATTCTTTGCGACTTCCTCCACCATGACCTCAAAGCACAAGCAATAATTTAACCACCCACACTTCCCCACATCCCTAGAGGAGTTATTTTCCAAGGACCAAACTACACACTTGGCTAAACAGATAAGGGCATTGTCAAGATATCAACAAAGGGAAGTTTTATAGGAAATCATTTCCCCCGTGCCATGATCCAAGGAATCTCTCCACCACCAAAGCCACTATTAGGCATGGGAAGGAAGTGGCCGTTAGTGCATCTACCTTGAATCTCGAATGCCTTGTGACTTGAATGTTTTCAAACCCGAATGTCCAATGTGACTTATGTGGCTTCCGATTGAGAGCAGGAAGCCTTGGTTGTCAAACATTTTTGGAAGTTGAACAGACTTTCGGAACGGATTCTGTTCAACAACAACCAAGGTACAACTGTATTTCTCTCTCTTTTTCAGGCCAGGCCAGCTTCTAGGATTCAGATCCACAGGGCTTTTGTATATTTGTTCTCTTTCTCCTCTCTTCCCATCTCACACAGTTGTTGCTGGGGTGTTCCAATGGGCATCTTTAATTTGGGAAGTTATTCTATTGTGATGCCTCATGGAAGCATTGCATGTCCAGGTTAATCTGATCTTATCTGCATTTTTAATGTATATTTTATGCAAACAGATCTGATGATTAAGTGGTATCTAAATCCTATTAAATAATAAAATAGAGGGTTTATCTTGATGCCCTGTGTCCGAGGGCCCCCAGAAACCTGAAGCCAACCCTGATTGAGAGCCACTTTGAGCTCAGGATTGTTGTTGGAAAAACAGAATACAAAACAATATAAATATAGAAATTGAAAATGAAAAAAATATATTAAAATATAAATATTTGATGAAAAGCAAAATAAGGAAAAAGCAGAAAACAAATATTCAGTCAAATCAAGTCAAGGTAATTTCTTACAAGAATGTATATACTGTATTAGGAGAAACTTGCACTAAAATGCTGCTAAATTTTCATAAGGACTTCCTTTTTTAAATTTTAAACTGGTGTAGAAGTGTGGATAAATGAAAATGAGAAACAGAAAAAAAATCGATTGAATGATTTGCCCATCTCTAGTGTGATATAGGAATTGCACTGTATCCTCAACATGCCTTTAAAACCGACACGTTTTGATCTGTGAAATGTTAAGCATGTTTTCATCCAATACAGCATGCTTTCGCTGTCTGTTGTGCATACCGTATTATATCTATGTATTTTTTATCAACCATTTTTCTTGTTTAGTGTGGAATCCATTATTAGTTGCTATTTTCTGTTTGTTTTCCCCTGCTTTCAAGTTGAGGCCTGAGGACAATATTCCAATAAAATATTGATTGAATTTAAATATTCATCAAACAAATAATCAAGAAGCTCAAAAAGCAATTTCCCCCCAGCTCAGTGGAAACCAAACCAAAGAGGAGGGCGAATGATTCTCCCACCCCACCCCATTCAGATGTCCCACAGAGATTACGAGTGAAATAAAGTTTCACAAGGGTCAACAACTATCAGACTGCACACTTGACATCATTGGTTATCAGCAATACAAGTCTTTCCCCTATGCCCAACGTTTTTCTGTGATATATATTTTTAGCACACTGCAGGGGCTGCGCTCCCCTGCTATATAGATCCAGCTCTGGATCATTCATTGAACAGCTGAGAGGCAGAAGCCTCCAAGTGACTAGAGAGGAAGATCATGCAAAATGATGCAGTGAATGATTTAGCAAGTGGTTTGGAGTGGGTGGGATCCTGGTCCCATAATATGACTGATAACTTATGCTTCAAGGGTCCCCGATTCCAAGAAGGTGTGCAAGAATATTAAGTCAGATGCACCTACCAGCCCCCTTCATACTCCTAGATCCTTTTCACAAGAACTTGGCTGATCATTCCTGCTTAAGTGCAGAACCTAATATTTGCTCCTATTGAATTTCATTTTGTTAGCTGGGCCCAGTTCTCCAATCTGTTAAGTTCATCTTGCATCCAGATTCTGTCTCCTGTGGCATTAGCTACCTCTCCCAGTTTGGTGTCATCTGCAAATTCCTTCGTTCAAGTCATTTATAAAGACGTTGAACATCAAGGATCTCAGGACAGAACCTTGCTGCACTCCACTTGTCACTTTTTCCCCAGAATGGTGTGGAATGTTTGTGTCAGTACGTCCCAGTACGTTTCCGAGCACAATTCAAAGTGTTGGTGCTGACCTTTAAAGTCCAGTGCCGAGGGCCTTCTGGTGGTTCCCTCGCTGCGAGAAGCCAAGTTGCAGGGAACCAGGCAGAGGAGGGCCTTCTCGGTAGTGGCGCATGCCCTGTGGAACGCCCTCCCACCAGATGTCAAAAAGAAAAAGCAACTACCAGACTTTTAGAGAACATCTGAAGGCAGCCCTGTTTAGGGAAGCTTTTAATCTTTAAGAAATTAGTGTATTTTAATATTTCTGTTGGAAGCCAGCCAGAGTGGCTGGGGAAACCCAGCCAGATGGGCGGGGTATAAATAATAAATTATTTTTATTATTATCAGGATGCTGTCAGCGGCTCCTGCCTGGTTGCCCAGGAAAATATAAAGACAAGGAAAAGTTTCTTACCGTCCTTTTATATTTCAGTCTTTACAAAGAGAGGCTATAGAACCCAGCCTCTTGGATAATGGCATTGTCCCAAGTGATTCTCCACCCCTCGTCTCTCCCACTTTCTCATTCGTCATTCTAATTGTCTCCTCTATGGGTGCCACTAAGTGTCATCTGTCTTTGAGCTCATTGTTTTCCTACTTTTAAGGCATGCCGGATTCTAGGAAATGAAGGGTCTGGAATGCTTTCTAATGACAACATGTTAGCCAGGTGTTGTTCCGGCTTTCCCATGATTTCCCAGCTTTCCCCCTCATCTGCCTCTGAACTGTGACCTTCAACAAACCCCTGTTGTAAATCTATACTGTCTTCCTCTTCCTCCTCCCTGCAGGGGTCAGGCTGGGGAGGCAGTCTCCACCATTCCTCCTCTGCCCAGTCCCTGACTGTGAGTACTCTTTGGGTTTGGTTAGTCAACCAGCTACAAATCCGCCCAACACCTACCTCCTCCAGCCCACATTTTACGAGTTCTTCTCTTGTGGAGAAGAATATTATGGGGGACTTTGTCAGAAACCTTACTGAAATCAAGAACATGGTCTGCATGTATTTGAATGCAAGGAAGGAACTCTAAAATAAACCTGTATGTTGACTCAGTGTGGTCTGAGTCCAGATTCTTGTTTCTAGGGGTCCTACAGAATAATTTAATGTCTTGATTTCAAGATTCTCTCCCCTTTAAATCTCCAGCCTTGTTCCACATTAGACAGCCCATTCAATGTCCCTCACCTAGCTTTTAGATCAAGCTTTGATATTTTTCTGGGTCATGAGTAGGCAAACTAAGGTCCGGGAATCAGCATGTCCTGGGCAGTCCCTTTCTTGAAAGTAATGCTGGTCTCTAACTAAGGATGCGTGGAAGAATTCAGTTGTATCAATTCTAAAATGGACTGACCTGATCCACAAGTCCCAGACTAAAGCTGCGTACATGCTATGCATTTAAAGCCCATTCAAAGCTTTCCTTTAAAGAATTCTGAGCATTGTAGTTTACCTCTCGCATAGTTACAATTCCTAGAAAACAAATTAACAAATTACAGTGCCCAGAATTCTTTGACAAGGAAAATGTGCATCAAATGTGCACATTAAAGGTATAGTTGGCACACAGCCTAATGTTCATAGCTGCCAACCCTCCCTTTTTTTGCGGGAAACTCCCTTATTCCAAGCCACAGCTGTCAACTTTTCCCTTTTTTTGCTGGAAATTCCCTTATTCCAATGCCGTTTCTTGCTGCTATCCTGGATTGTTAGATATACTGTAGACTGTCCCCGGGACAGGTGAGGCTGCTGATCCCTTATTTTCAAATCCGAAAGTTGACAGCTATGCCTAATGTTGCAAGACTTATCTTCAAGACTGGCTTTAAAAGCCTTAGCCACCCAAGTTGTGGCGATTACGAAGTACTGCCTGACTAGTATTCAGCAGTATAAATAGCTGAGTTTTGTGTATGTGTCAAAAGCAGGTTGAAGTTGAATTTTGGTGGAATCCTCAATTAAGGAATATTTCTGTGGAAGGGGAGAGAGACTGTTGGTCATCAGAGATGGTTGGTTTTACCTATGCTGCCCCACTTCCAACCTGAGGAACCTTAAGAATGGAGTTGCTATCATGGGCGTTTTGTGTATGTATTTCAATTAGCTTAATAGAGTCAAAGATTAAGAGTCATGGTGTTGGAGAGAGAGTGTATGAACTTAACAGTGCTTAGTTTATTTTTTGGCTGCTATTTTGTTAATACTGTTATCAATGTTATTTTATAGATTATAAATGCCGTATTGATTTGTTAATCATATAATATGACTTTTGCTTTAATTGTGACGTTGAACTTATTTCTTTTTAGTTCTTGCCTTGTTAATAGTGTTTTATAGATTGTAAATGTTTTACTAATGATTTGTTAATTATTCTCTATTGTTTATGCTGTATTTGTGATGTTCCGTTATATCGTAGTTACAGGTAGGTAGCCGTGTTGGTGTGACGTAGTTGAAACAAAATAAAAAAATTCCTTCCAGCAGCACCTTAGAGACCAACTAAGTTTGCCATTGGTATGAGCTTTCGTGTATCTGAAGAAGTGTGCATGCACACGAAAGCTCATACCAATGACAAACTTAGTTGGTCTCTAAGGTGCTGCTGGAAGGAATTTTTTTATTCTGTTATATCATGTTATTATTTATTGTTTGCAAGCCACTCTGGGATTCATTTGAATGAAAATGGCACAGAAATATAATTAATTGATCAATCTTTCCTATATCATTTTTTTCCAGATTTGCTTGCATCCCTGAATTTTGTATTGGAAATGGCAAAAGCAATTATTTCTGTTATTATTAATCCTTAGTCACCATCCTTTGGTGTCTTCTGCAAAGCTAATGCTCTTCGTATTGAACCATCCAAGTATGTACTTCAATGTGGAAGTTGCCATGACGCAACTTCTTACAAAACGGCTTGCTCAATCCGATTTCTAGGAAATTACTGAAGCAGAAATAGGTTTTACAATTAGGAGGTAATCCTTAATAGTAGGGGAAAGTGCTTCCCTTACCTGTCATGCCAGCAGAAGACAGAACATTTTAATTGGACAGGTACATGTTCTAGGGATTTGCAGTTGGAGAAGATGCATAGCTAACAGGTTGGATCGGAAGGTTAATTAACTTTCAATAGCAATAGTTATTCCTTAACCCACTGAACAAGGATGAATGAGCTGCTGTGATATGAGCAGTGCCCCTCATTACAGCTGAGTGCTTGTGCTGGGACATGCAAACGGCAGTCATAGACACAAAATATTGACAAGCACAGTTGATAGGATAAATTCATGACACATGGCCCAGAAGGCACAAAGGGATAAAGGAGATCAGGAACAGTGCATATGAGAGAGGAATGTTTGGAGAAGGCATGAGATACAAGGGACTGGAGGAAGGGAGGCCAAGAAAAAATCTGATATGAGCTGAGGAACAGAAATGGTTGTGTGCAGCTGAACAGGTAAATGATATAGTAAGGAAAGGGGGCAGGAAAGCACAGTTCTGGTGGTAAAGGAAATTTTTCCATCCTTAATGTGATGCTGCAGCAGGCAAAAACAGCAACAGCCCATCCCTAGGAAAAGAGAAGCATTGTTGTGCCCCGGCTAATAGTGAGGCCGTATCCCCGAGAAATTGTCCATATTGTCAATGTCCCTGCGATTCTTGGATGAAGATTTAATAAATAATTAAACAAACAAACTGTTGCAGAATTTCTTCTCCTCCTGGAGAAATTTGGTGAAATTATCTTCTCCATTTATTTGCCCATAAATAGGATGGAGAATTTTGAGGGGCCGTTTGCAGCTCTGCTTTCGATTAGTGCAAATTGTAGGTTAACTCCATAGACTCCATAGACTATCTTCAGGCTGCAGAAATGGATTTCTAATAGGGAAATGCCATTTGGATTTAGAAGCAACTGTGAGAGGCTTTGAATAACTCGAAGACATATTGGATGGATTCAGCTCTTAGAGAAACAAGCAAACTCCTGCATCGCAAAGCATGAGAGTCTTATCTACACTTCTGGGGTAAATGTAACCAATTTGGGCTTAAGGTATATAGGTACTGAGCTTCAGAATTTGTAATCAATTTTCTGCTGATTCTTGCAACTCTGAAATCAGATCTGAATCTGTGTTGGATGTAAGCAGCAGAGTGGGAAACAAACTAAAAAAAAATTGCACATTTATCTATTTATTCATGCATAAAATTTATAGGCAGTCTTCAAAGGTCAAAACAAACAAAATTACAACAAAACTATAAAATACAGCTATTACAGTATTGCTGTAAAATTTCAAAAGTTAATATAGATGGGGGAAATACATGTAATGATGTAACCTTCCATCATTATGGGACCCAGGTGGCGCTGTGGTTAAACCACAGAGCCTAGGGCTTGCTGATCAGAAGGTCGGCGGTTCGAATCCCTGTGACGGGGTGAGCTCCCATTGCTCGGTCCCAGCTCCTGCCAACCTAGCAGTTCGAAAGCACGTCAAAATGCAAGTAGATAAATAGGAACCGCTACAGCGGGAAGGTAAACGGCGTTTCCATGTGCTGCTCTGGTTTGCCAGAAGCGGCTTTGTCATGCTGGCCACATGACCTGGAAGCTATACGCCGGCTCCCTCGGCCAATAATGCGAGATGAGCGCGCAACCCCAGAGTCGGTCACGACTGGACCTAATGGTCAGGGGTCCCTTTACCTTTACCTTTACCTTCCATCAATAGGGAAAAAAGACTGTATTAATCCAGTTGGGGGATCAAAAGTATTCTGAAAAAAGGCTTACAAATAAAATGCCTGCAGGATAGTATTAAACATGACACCTTTTGCATGCTGCTGCTGATGATAATGATGATAATACCTTAATTGAGAACGTTACTTTTTCAGTAGAACAATATTGTTGCTACGAAGTCATTGTGGTCAACAGCACTTCAAGTAAGTTATACTTCATAAACCAAAGGCGGATCTACCAGTTCAGTTCGGTTTTTCTGGGCACTGAGCCTTGGGTTCACTTCAGCGAGTGCCACAATTATGATGTCCAATGGAACGTGAGAGGCAGGAGGGGATACCGTATTTTGGTGTTGCACAAGCACTGCTGAAATCTAATGTGCCAATGGCCCACCACTGCATAAACCTATAAGGCCCCACAGTTTATACAACATAAAACCACATAGGAAACTACCTTATACTGAGGCAGACCACTGACATATCCAGAGTTTCCCAAACTTGGGTCTCCAGATGTTTTGGACTACAACTGCCATCATCCCTAGCCAGCAGGACCATTGATAAGGGATGATTAATTTACCCAGTGGCTGTTGTTTGCATTAAAAACAACAGCATGCAGATTAAAAGAGACAATGAATATTATTTCTAGTTTGACCCTTCTATCAACTCTTCAACTGCAAAACAAAAAACAACTGAGTGTGAAGTTTGTGATTTAAGAGCTATAGATATCATCACTAGGGCTTTAAATTTTTTGACAGGTCTCAAATCTCATGTGTCATATAAAATTGCACATCAATGTTCAATCTAGTCAAATAATAGCTGAAAAGAAATTAATGCAGAAAATCAAGTATCATCAGATGTCAAAACACACTCAAAATATTCAGCGACTATTCAGCAAATATTTGAGTGTTCTAAAAATATCTGGGAAATATTAGACAACAAGTTTCTTAGATGACCATTCTGAGAAGCAAATTCATTTTGGCTCTACATTTTGCCCTTTGCCATAGCTGATAAGTAAATAAACTGTTGTCCTTATGAGGAAGTAGTAGTTTTGTGGCTGCAATTCAAATTAAAAAAAAATATTTATAAAGACTGTAAAGTTGTCTACAAACCTCTGATTTAAGAAATATGGGAAGAAATATTTTTGATACTGACCTTTTGGTGGATATAAATAAATTACTATACAGTGGTACCTCTACTTACGAATAATTTTACTTACAAATGTTTCTACTTACAAATAGAGCTCCGTCCTCCATCTTGGATGTGGTTTAGATAGGATTTTTTCTACTTACGAATTTTTAGATAGGGTTGCTTCCACTTACGATTTTTTTTCTCCCAATGCATTCCTATGGGATTCAACTTACAATTTTTTTTCAACTTACAAATGTGCGTTCGGAACACATTAAATTCATAAGTAGAGGTACCACTGTACATTGTTTCCTTATTGGTGAAATGCACACATATTGAGCAAGCAAGCCTAAGCTGTGAAGAGTGTTACAAATGACATTCAAACTCCTGTTTCAAACTATGAAATCCACCTCTGCTTGCACAAAACAGCCTACTATGATCCTTCCATAATTTACTGCTAAATACTTTCCTTCTGTTCCCATGGTCTTGTATATGGGGCTAGTTGATTATGTAATGTCTCCGGCATAATTTGGCAGACAGTTATCTTGGCAAAACATTCCCCTGATTCTCCTTTTTTATATATAGCAGTTTTGGAAAAACTGCTTAAATAAGAATTAAAATTCTGCGCCAATAAAAGCTTAGCAAAGTCACAAACCAAGCAAACAACAAACTTTGCTTTTCTGAACTGTAACTTATTTTACGGAGTCCCAAATAAGTGGAGGTACTGCTGCATTTTCACATGAAGTGAAATCTGAAGGTGAATTTAAGGTTCCTGTGTGGGGGAAATAACAGAGGAATTTCGAGAGAAGAAAGAGTTAGATTAGTCAAAAGATGTCATGGGTTATGTCTGGCTCCAGGCTTTGGTGAGCCCATGGAACCAAGAATATCTATGGGACCCCACTTTTTCTTCCTCCTCCAGGTTATCTCAGTGAAAGAAAACCTATCTTGTGCATATTTTCTGAAAACAACACTCCAACGGCTGTAATACATGTTATTTTCTTGACTCAAAGTCTTGGAATGACACAAAGTCTTGGAATATAATGTCTTGTGTTCTTACATCTGGGGAATTAAAAATGCCTCCCTCAAGAGCAGCATCAGGACACGTTGAGACAAAAGGTTTTTTCCCTCCAAATGATATTTTAATAAGACAGTTCTAAGAATGTGCACTTGAAATGTATTGGCTGTGTTTTAAATGGCTGTACCTGCTGCTATATGTTGCCAGCAGTGCATTGCGAGAATAAAGCTGTACATGAGATTGAAGTGGGAACAACGAATCCTTATTTCATTTGTCAAAAATTAGAACCACTGAGCCTCTTGGGCTTGCTGATTGAAAGGTTGGCGGTTCAAATCCCCGCAACGGGGTGCGCTCGCGTTACTCTGTCCCAGCTCCTGCCAACCTAGCAGTTCAAAACCTAGTGCTCTGGTGTCTGTCACGGTGTCCCATTGCACTAGTAGCAGCTGAGTCATGCTGGCCACATGACCCGAAAAGTTGTCTGTGGACAAACACAGGCTTGAAGCAAGATGAGCGCCGCAACCTCATAGTCGCCTTTGACTGGACTTAACCATCCTTTTAATGTGGCACCCATGGGTACCAATGTGCCTTGCAAAAGGTCTCAGTAAATATCCGCTCAGTACATGAATGACTTTTTTCCTCTTGCTGCTCAGTTCCTGTTTACACTGTCTCAGTCTCTCCTCCATTGAACATGACTGAAATATGTCCACATTTCACTGGATGCCTGTCTTCCTCACCCTTCTGTCAGTGAGTGCAGTGGAGGCCGGTGCTTAAATAGTCTCTCATTCATATTTGCTTCATGGTTGGTTTGTTGCCCATGGTCTTGTAGAGAGAATGAAAACGTGAGTTGTATTCACTCTCATGTTAAACTTGAGACACCTTGCCTCTCAGCTAGAAACCCACTGTACTTTTTACACCTCTGTAAGGCTCATGCCACATAAAACCCACGATGCCTCTTTTTGTCATTGAAATTCTGCTCAATATTGATCCAGAGCAGAACTCCGACATATAGTTAGCAGAGTAAAACTTAAACACGTGGCAGGATTCCCCCCCCAAAAATAGACCAGAGGCAATTATTATTTCATCCAGCAGAGCTTTACTGCTACTGAAGGCAAATGAGCATAATGGTCACAAATCCAATACATTCAGGATTAGCACTGTCCATAAGAAATCCAGTTGCAGCAGACTTAATTTAAACTTGACAAAAAGAGATAACAGAACCAGTTTAAGCCAGCTGCACTCAGCTTCTCTGAAGGAACAACCCCAAACATCAAGGACCTTTTGCTTTTTTTCTTTCACACAGAGAAGCTTCCAGAACCCTCTTGAATTAATTAAAATAGGAAAGATTTTCTACACAACAGATTGATACTCTCTGCACTAAGAAATGCAAACAGACACTTTTGAGCCAATTTTGATTTCTCTCAGTTTCTTGTGGTTATGGGTTTGGGGTGGCGGGGAAGGAAGTTGTATGCAGAGACCTTTCTAACCCCTGGGTCCAGGAAGTGTTAGCACAGGCACCCCCAAACTTTGGCCCTCCAGATGTTTTGGACTACAATTCCCATCTTCCCTGACCACTGGTCCTGTTAGCTAGGGATCATGAGAGTTGTAGGCCAAAACATCTGGAGGGCCGCAGTTTGGGGATGCCTGTGTTAGCATATCTTCCAGTTGAGGTGATAGCCTGGGTGTTGAGCCATTGAGGAGAACAAAGGAAATGGATCTTTGTGAGACAGCAAGTGGGTGCCCTCCTCTCTCAATTGGCTGGTAGTTAGAAGGTGGGGGGGGGTATCTCCAACCTATTACACACCCAGTTCTGCTGGATGTAATAGGAGACTGGTGGTTGAACCTAAAAGTAGCAATCTATATCCCCTTCCCTCCCTCCTCCTCTAACATAAAAACTTACAATACATCTGCCATGGTGATGTTATACTGAAAATGTCTCTCCCTCTGCTTTGCAGGTGTCACCCAATAAAGTGGGGCATGGGTGGGGAAACTCTCAATGATCATAGAATTAAAGAGTTGCAGGAGTGCCAACTTGAATAAAATACCGCAGAAGGGGTTTGTAGGCAAGCCCCACCCCACCTAATTGATCAAGAGACACAGCACATAAAACACCATTTGAATGGCAATGCCCATCAACTTTGAGGGACAGTCTCCTCAAATAGTTTATGGGGGGACAAGGGACCTTGACCCCTAGGAGTTGGCTCCTGTGTAGAGTTGGGAGGGACCACAAGGGGCATCTAGTCCAACCTTTTGCAATGCAGGATGTTTTTGCCCAATCTGGGGCTTGAACCCATGACCCTGGGATTAAGAGTCTCATGCTCTTCCAACTGAGCTATCTCAGCATGATGTGACACCACATCATGTATTTTATATTAGCAGAATTAGCAGGAGGAAGAGAGGGGAACCTGCCCCGTTGTATATTGGGGGGGGGCTGTGTGGAGAGAGTCTCCTCCTTTAAATTCCTGGGAGTTTACCTTAGTGAGGACCTCACTCGGAAAATCAACATAACTCAGGTGGCCAGAAAGGCCCAACAGAGACTCCATTTCCTCAGGGTCTTGTGAAAGAATAATGTTAAACAACAACTGATGAACTCCTTTTACCGGTCCACAAAAGAAAGTGTCCTTTCATATTGTATCACAGTGTGCTATGCTGGCCTGACAGCCATGGACAGAAAGTCTCTACAGAGGGTGGGGAATACAGCACATGATATCATGGGCTGTCCCTTGAGTCCTCTAGATGACATTGCAAGGGACTGTTGCCTTAGGAGTGCAAGAAAAATTCTCATGGATGACTCAAACCCCGGCCATCACCTCTTTAATCTTCTACCCTCAGGCAGGAGATACAGAAGTATAATCAGCCATAAAGGTAAAGGTAAAGGGAACCCTGACCATTAGGTCCAGTTGTGACTGACTCTGGGGTTGCGGCGCTCATCTCGCTTTATTGGCCGAGGGAGCTGGCGTACAGCTTCCAGGTCATGTGGCCAGCATGACAAAGCCGCTTCTGGCGAACCAGAGTGGCACACGGAAATGCTGTTTACCTTCCCGCTGGAGCGGTACCTATTTATCTACTTGCACTTTGACGTGCTTTCGAACTGCTAGGTTGGCAGGAGCTGGGACCAAGCAACGGGAGCTCACCCCGTTGCAGGGATTCGAACTGCCAACCTTCTGATCGGCAAGCCCTAGGCTCTGTGGTTTAACCCACAGCACCACCCACCATACCATCAGCCATACCAACAGGCTAAAAAATAGCTTCTAACCGTGGGCTGTTAGGCTGTTGAACAAAAAATAACATAGTGAAATTGACTTGCGAGGTGGTGTGTTGTTTGATTAGAGATTGAGTGTTTGGGGGGAGGCTCGTTTAATTTTGTTGTACACAGGTTGTACAGTGACAATAAAGGTATTATTATTATTATTATTATTATTATTAGCATATGTTTATAGTGCAGGGTGTGGTAGATGCTGTCACAATAGATTGTTCTGGACTCCATGTTGCCATGATACTGGTCAGATGAATTTTGAAGTGAGAGTTTTGAGGTCCCTGCTCAGACCCAACATCTAAGGAAGTGAAAAGTTTTGCTGAAACTAGAATAATTTCTAATGGAGTGTCACGTGTTCCTAGCTTGCCACCAAATACCATCAAAAGGAAATGTTGAAGCAAACTTGGATATCTGTATTGCTGGAACTTCTGCCATTTCAAGGGAAGTGAAAAGAGTTTTGATAAGACTAGAAGGCTTTCTCTGGAGGCTTTTCTGTATCTCTATTCTATATGGATGTGAAATATGGCTGATAGCTAAAGTGGAAGAAATGAAACTTGAAGCTTTTGAAATGTGCTGTTGAGGAAGAACACGTGAAGTGACTTGGATAGAGAGGGAATCAATACAAAAATACTGAATTGTGCTGGAGAGGGACAAAAAGACAATCAGGTGCAACAGGGTACATTAGGAAATGGTTAACTACTTCAAGATATAGTTGATGGGAAAACAGAAGGAAAAGATGAAGCAGGAATATAAGTTAAGAGCAAAGAGGGTGGTGTACATGTTTGCACACAGGTGGCAAGGATGCTAGCGGGCACTAGAATATTTAATGGCTCCACAAAGACCAACATGAGAAATGATTTACTGGGGAGAGTTTCTAGGAAAATAAGGACTGTCCTTGGCAAATATAGCTGGACTACTGTACTGTATATGCATGGAACTTTCTTTTGATTTAGTATCCCCACCCCACCAGTAAAAGGAACTGCAAAGCTGAAGTCAATCTCCCTTTCTGTCCCTTCTCCCAAGCCCAGAAGAAAACATTGTAAATAACTCTCTAAATTCCTTAGATGGGGAAAAAGCTTTCTTGCATTAACCTTTGAAACATGGTGTTTCTGCTTTGTCTTCTCTAATCTATGGCTCTCACATTGGAGCCACAGCTCTGATGTAGTCATGCATCTTTGGGTCACCACTCTCTTGCTTTTCCATACAAAAAAAAAAAGCAGCAGCAAATCAAGAATTAGAATTCTGAGTAGTCCTTGTACAGGACTCAGAATGCTACCCTAGATCCTGACACAACTTAGTATCTTGCATACCCTGCCTAGGATTATATGCCACCAAGCACCAAGTTATTGCATTTCTTATTAGAAGAATTTGGAATCGCCTATGCTTCTACTGGATCAACTTGTAAAGCATAGTTTTAGCGAAGAAGGAGAAGGAGAAGGAGGCAGGGATAGTCCTCAAACAACGACTAAGCCTGCCTCCTCGATAATTACATGGTCTGGTCTTAGCGTAACTCCTCCTCCTGCCCATGATCACTGAGATCAGATGTCCCAATACATCCCCCCCCCCTGTGGAACCTGCCCCAGCCAGGACTTCATGGAAAGCATGGTCACCATGGGGCTGTCCCTGAATAAGTTTGGCCCAACTCATAGCCGCAGACATGCCTTAGACCTGGTGTTTACCTCTATGGATGTTGGGGATCTGGCACTAAGTAAAAGCGAAACAAAAGAAGTGCCATGGTCAGATCACTTCCTGGTGCAACTGGACTTCTCCGCAACCCTTCCCCTCTGCAGGGAGGTGGAACCGATTTGGATGGTCCACCCCAGCCACTTAATGGATCCAATTGGTTTCCAGAGAGTGGTAGGGGATGTTTTATCCTGTGCTGATGGCCTTTCAGCTGATTCCCTGGTGGCCCACTGGAATGTGGAGTTAATAGCAGGGCTATTGACTGTCTGGTTCCAAAGCGCCCTCTCTGATTGCATGGAGCCCGGACAGCCCCATGGTTTTCCCCGGACCTGAGGGTGATGAAACAGTTGCTGAGACGGCTAGAGCGCCGGTGGCAGAAAACTCGTTCTGAATCAGACTGGACACGGGCTAGAGCTCAACTTTGAGCCTACCAAGTGGCAATGGCAACAGCGAAGAGGACCTTCTTCACCGTTTCCATTACGTCTGCAGAAAACAGCAGCAGGAGACTCTTCCAGGTGGTTCGCAATCTATCAGAACCACCTTTGTCATTGGGGCCTGGTAAGGACCCCAAGATCTCCTGCAATGCTTTTGCAAAGTTTTTTGCAGGTAAAGTCGCTCAGATTCGGAAGGAGGTAGACTCCATTATGAGAGCAGGGCCGGGGCGGGAGAGTGCTAGAAACCCTGTCTAGTCATGTTTCATGGGATCAATTCCAATCTGTTACCTCCGAGGATGTGGACAGGCTGCTTGGACGAGTGAAACCGACCACCTGTCTCCTTGATCCTTGCCCATCCTGGCTAATAAAAGCGAGCCAGGAAGGGCTGGGCGATGGGCTCCACGGGGTGGTGAATGTTTCCCTCTGTGAGGGAGTCTTCCCAGACCCGCTGAAAGAGGCGATCATTAAACCGCTTCTTTAAAAAAAATAATCTTTAGACCTGGCAAATATGGCTAATTATCGCCCAGTCTCAAATCTACCATTTTTGGGCAAGGAGATTGAGCTGGTGGTTGCTGAACAACTCGAGGCACTCCTGGAGGATGCGGACCACTTGGATCCCTTCCAATCGGGATTCAGGCCTCATCATGGGACTGAAACTGCCTTGGTCGCACTGGTTGATGATCTCCAGGAGGGCTAGGGACAAAGGTGAGAGCTGTTTCCTAGTTCTGCTGGATCTCTCAGCAGCCTTTGACACCATTGACCATAACATCCTTCTGGGATGGAAGAAAATAGCAGCGGGATGAGCCACTAAGAAAACAATGGATCGAAGGAACTTGGTGTGAGACAGCAAATGCTTGTGGCCCATTTCCCACAACAGGCAGAGCTTATGTTAGAGAGGTTAGAGTTAGACAGGGGTTGGCAACGTTTTTTGAGGCCGGTCTGGTCCACTCCCCAGCAGATGTCTCAGTGTGCCAGAGTGTGTCCGCGCGCGCGCGCTCAAGCTATTTCCGGCGCTCTTCCGACCTGGAAGTCGGTCCCCGCAGCGAGGGGGGGAAATGGTGCCGCGGGGGGAAGCATGGAATCCCCATTCCGATCCACGGAACAGCTGTAGGCTGGTTCCAGGGAGCTCATGGGCTGGAACAGGCCCATGGGCCTTAGGTTCCCTACCTCTGAGTTAGGAGTTATGTGACCAAGAGGCAAAGCAGCAGGTGGAGCACGATGGTTGATTTCTGTTTGGATCCAAGGCTGTAGCTATGGGAGAAACAAGGCCCTTTGGGGTGTCAATGCCATGAACTCCTCCAATGTAGGCTCAGGATGTATCTCTGTGTGTAAATAAACCATATATCAAAAAGACACCACAGTCTCCACTCTCCCTCATTTCCAAAAGGAAACACAAACCCTGGGTTAAGTGACTGGAACCCCTGGAATCTTGCACTGCTCGGCGATTGGGGTGGTGTGCAACACTACTTTAATGGCAAAGATGCAGAGATGTCTTGGCAAATGCTCAGGTGATCCTTGAGAACCACACCCATGCCTCACCATTGCTGTAGCATAAATTTGTCAGTCTGGAGGGTGTCGGAACTTCATTCTAATGGATAGAAATTCAAAACTCCCAAAGGATTGTAGACATATCATTATAGTTGTCAGACCAACCACAGGAGCTAAGGAAAAAGAGAATGTACCAGAGCTGGCTACTGGGGAAATGAGTGTGGGGTTTAAACTACCAGCATAAATTGGGCATGTGGCATGGCGCGACAAATTTCCTACAGGCAATATCTTGACACGGTTGAGTGATTGCTTCTTGGAACAACAAGTTCTAAAGCAGAGAAAGCAGCAAGGGGTGGCTGTTCTTAAATTAGGCTTTAAATGAAGTTGAATGCATACAACCTAAAGGTAGAACAAATGAATTGTAAGTCATAATGACTACAGTTTTAATTAGGCTTAACAATCGAGCAAAAGCCATGAGGATATTCAAACTTGTAGAAGTGGAATATGAATGATAGCCAGGCAATATGCTAAGGATCACATAAGTGGCAGAATTTGCTCATTTTTGCATGTTATGTATGTTATGGGTAGGACGCGGGTGGCGCTGTGGTCTAAACCACTGAGCCTCTTGGGCTTGTGGATCAGAAGGTTGGCGGTTCGAATCCCTGCGATGGGGTGAGCTCCCATTGCTTGGTCCCAGCTCTTGCCAACCTAGCAGTTCGAAACCATGCCCCAAAATGCAAGTAGATAAATAGGTACCTCTCCAGCGGGAAGGTAAACGGCATTTCCGTGCACCATAGCTGCCAAGTTTTCCCTTTTCTCGCGAGGAAGCCTATTCAGCATAAAGTAATTTCCCTTTAAAAAAGGGAGAACTTGGCAGCTATGCCGTGCACTGCTCTGGTTTCGGTGTTCCGTTGCACCAGAAGCAGCTTAGTCATGTTGGCCACGTGACCCGAAAAAACTGTCTGCAGACAAACGCTGGCTCCCTCAGCCTGTAAAGTGAGATGAGCACTGCAACCCCAGAGTCGGCTGTGACTGGACTTAACTGTATCAAAACAAAATTTAAAAATTCCTTCAAGTAGCAGGAATTTTTTTATTTTGTTTCGACTACATCAAACCAACACGGCTACCTACCTGTAACTTTACCATTATGTTATGGGTAACACAAGCTGTTTGGTAAATATGCATGGCAACTTAAGGGACCGTTATGTAGAAATGGTTAGCCTTGGAACACTTCTGACCACCCTTTGCAGCTGGGTCTTTCTCTAAACAGAATCCAGACATGGAGGTTTGGGCTGCTCAAGACATGGTCCAAGCAGTTAGTGCAATTGCACCAACTATTTCTCCACCCCACACCTGCATAAGGTTGTAATCGAGTTAGCAAAGTGGTTGCAGGCCCACTATATTGATTGTTCAATATACATTGTCTGTAAATGATGTTGAGGGATGTTCATAAATAACTTCATACTTTGTAGATTGAACTGAAGATATTGTGTGTATGTATATATTAACACAACATAATTTTTCCCACTGGTTCCACCCCAGAATCAGTCTTGCTATTAACAGTCGCAGCCTGGAAAAATAAAGCTGATCTCTGGGATTGTGGGAAACATATAGCTCAAATACAGCTCTCTCGGTAGGCCTTTAAAGCAATGCTTTAAAGGGTCCAGGACAAGAAGTTGACCGAATTGCCGCAGAGAAATAGGTCTGGATAGGAGCAAACAGATTGAGGAGGGAGGGGAGCATGCAAGGTCTCAAAGGGAAGTAATGATTGCTGGAAAGCAAGAGGCAATGTCGTTTTTATGTCTTACTCTCCAAGAATACATAGGCATAACTCACTTTTCTGTAAATCCCAAATAGCACGCTACTTTGCTGAATAACAAGAAGGCAGCACTGACTGGGAAAATGAAAGTAACCAAGAACAGCCTTAGGATGGATCTTTTTTGACAATTTAACTCTTTCGTTGTCGGATTATAATAGGGATTTTATCTAGTTGCTGCAGTCTTTTCTAGGCTCCCATAAAGGCCCAGGGTGCCATTCAGAGCTCTTTCTAGAACAAAGGCTCCGGAAAATGTTATTTTTCAACAATGTTTGATTGAAATGGACCTGTTCTGAGTCTCCTTTAAACTATAGTTTACAAAAATCATAAGCCCTTCACACCAACCAATTTATTCTGGAATTTTATTGCTATTCTTTCCCACTGAAAGTTTAAGTGTTGTTCTGTTGACAAGTGATTTCTTCCTTTACAAACTACAGAAAAGTTTGATGAATTCACATGTGTTATATGAACACATAAATTCAGTTCATCCAGTCTTATAGGAAGTAGCGTTCCTGTTTTGAAAGCCTGCATTTGAGCTTGTGTTATCTGTTTGCCTGACTAAACCATTTGATGTGATCCTTGAAGGAATATTTTGACATCAAAGCTTTTCTCAATGAATAATACATCTGCTAAGTGCAGTGAGCCAGGGTGTCCATGTAGATTTGCCTTTTACTTGGATATGGAAGTCGTAATGACATATTTCACAAAGCAAGTTCATTCAAACTAAAACAAGCCAAAAAAGAAAAAAAAGCAGTGACAAAATTCGAGAAGTGCACGACAGAGAGATGATATCATGGAGAGGAATTTTAGTTTTGTCTTGAGTCATCATCTCTCTAAGTCACATACCGGTAATTCAACAGCAATTTAATTTTTTCAAATCATCCAACATGCAAGAAGTTGGAGCATTTATTTGTTTCAGGGGGCAGATCTCCTTTTCGGGGGGGCCAATGCAGGAACATTACAAACACATTGTTTTATATTTTCAGTCGGAATTCGCCGGAACTTAGTTCCAGCACTTCATTGCCATTCTAAGAGAACAAGGGAGGTGTTCATGGTGAGTTCTGGCACCTCTTTTTGTAGAAAAATAGCACTGCTTAAATGGCATCCATGATGTTACATGGAACATGCAGCATAGCCTATATAAATCCTGTTGATGATAGTGATATAATGTCACTAAAAATAAATTCATAATCAGCAGCTGCCATTTCTTCTTCTTCTAGTGACCTAGAGTTGTTCTAGTAACATTAGAGTTGTCCAGCAGAATCCTAAATCTGGACTGTGTCCGAAAAATAAATGAGCCTTCCACCCCAACAATGTGTTTTGAAGCTTTACTGCAGAACTGGCTTAAACTCCCGTTACAAAATATAAATGTTACAAAGAAACACATTGTTCTCAAGTAGCAGGCAAGGTGGTTCAGTAAACTTTCCTGTCTCTGGTCCCATAGAGGGACCCTAAGCTTGTTCATCATTGCAGAGTTCATCTGCCACTGCTGCTGCTAGCCGCCACAGACTTCTCAGGTCTCCTCTCTTGCTGTGAGAGATTTGCAGCTCAGGATTCCAGCTATGAGTCATCAGGTAGCCTAACTTGAAATGGAAAAACACCAGCCTTCTGCTTTCACCTAGAGTGGAACCTCTTGCTAAGCGTAAAACACTCTGCTTTGCAAATGCAAGCCTTTACAGAAGTTTTACCATTTTTGCAGACAAACATTTGCATTTTATGTGCCTTAAACTTCAACAATTACTATATGCTGCATCTGATGAGTTGTCATCACAGAGTATATAAACAAAATCAGGTGGTCAAACAGAGCCAGCTGCATTACTTCACTTAACACTGGTTTGTAGACTGCCCTTTTGCACGGTACTTCAATCCATCACCCGACTCATGCACACAGTTATTTCTGAATCACAGTGTGACTGCTACAAAACATCTTGAAGGAGATGAGAAGATTACACATGTGTTAGTTCTTTCAGGGGGTACATGGAGTACTCCGTCATTCTTAATCCCTTAGAATTTCCAGAGTATTTCTCATGCTGTGTAATACTTGACTGCCTGCCTTTCTACCACTTCTCCCCTCCTGAAACTTTGCGCCTTCGCTAAGTCCAGCAGAGTGGGCCACGCAACTCTTATTTCTCCAAATAGGGCAGAAATCAGTAGCAGGCTCTGGTTCTACCTCATGTCTCCCTTCCCTTCCCTTGCCCTAGTGTTTCAAAAACACAGAAAGTGTAGCAGTGATGGACTGGTCTTTCCTGAGTTGCCCCATTAGCCAGAGCATATTCTTGCTACTCATTCCAGTCAACTGAAGCAACGAGTGATGTCCCTGCTCTGTCAGACTGGAATTGACTTTTACTTAAATTATTTCTCCCCAGTTATCCCGTCCACGATTACATCTAAGGAAGACTGTTTGAAATCGCTTCTTGTGGACACAAATCCCCAAATTTCATGTGGGGTGGCAATCTTCATAGTGCAGGCTCTGAAACTCAGGGCTACCCTGACCGGGCAGAGTGTCCTAGACCTGGACCTGTTTTAATTCTCTCTATTTCATTTTTAACTGAATGTGCTGAGCCTATTTTGGGCTATTTTATGCTTTACATATATCCGCATATTAGATTTTTGGCGCTGGCACCTAAATCTTTGCATTATTGTCTTAGGGTAATTTAAATGTTATTACGCCAGCATTATCACCTTGAATTATGCTTTGTTGCTTGTCTCTGGCATTTTGTATTGTTTTATTTTGCTATGGCTGTATGCTAACGCAATAAAGGTTAAAAAAAATGTGGGGTGGGGGTGGGGGGAATGGCTATATGCAAGCCAAGCCTGAATTGATACAGACACTGTGGAAGACCTGACTTGGGATGTGATGGGGTCTGACCCTTATGCCACCTCAGAGGTGACGTCACCCACACCATACACTTAAAACACACTTAACACACATTTGAAGGACATGGCTTCCGCCAGATAATCTGGGGAACTGTGGTCTACCCCACACAGAGTTACCAGCACCCTTAACATATTACATTTCCCAGGATTCCTGAAGGGAAGACAAGTGCTTTCAATGTGCTTTAAATATATAGTGTGGATGTGACCCAAAAATATGAGCCAGATGGGGGAAATTGGGGGGGGGGGTTAATAATGCTCACTTCACACCTGAGGTGTGTTTTATGAGGCTCCAAGAATAATATTTCTTAAGTAGGAATTATGAGTCTTGGCAACGTATCTAGAAACAATAGCCACAGCTTAGCAAAAGCAGGCAGCGCATAATATTCATTTTATATATTACATTTAATACCCTGTTCTTCCCATGAAGATCTCCATGTAATTCATATATGCCTCCCAAGCAGCCTTCCATCCAATTTTGCCAATGTTCATCCCCAGTGCTTTTTTTTCTAGGAATTGAGGTGCAGGAACTCCCACCATTTTCGGATGGACAACCCTAAGTTGTTGAGCACCTATTTTCAGGGAGCACCAAAGTTGTTGCGTGGTTAACCACCCATTGACTCCAACCTCTGCCGTGCCAATCGCCATACTGCCCCAATTGCCATGCCACCAGTAGCATTCAGTGCACAGATAAGAAGGAACACAATGCTAAAGAGATACCGGAACACACCAAAAAGGTGCCAGAACTCAGTTCTGGAAAGTTCTGGCTGGAAAAAAGCCCTGTTTATTCCTTTCCTGTAAACAGATGCAAATGTAATGAGCTCACATGAACAAATGTCTATCTTCTACATGGAGTGGAAACTGAGGGCCTTACATAAATATTTCTAACCAAACGAAACTTTCCATAGGAGATAAGAAAGCCTGTTCCCCACCCCTCCTTGCTAACAAAACCAAAAAATAATGTCCATGCCATTCAATATTCCCCATAGTCTCAAGAATCCCATTTTATTTAATTGTCTTGATACCAATATAAATCAATCACCTTGTACTTATTTGTCAAATTCGTATCTATCTTATAATGTGCTTTCAGCTTATTCTTTTTTATTTATAGAATCTGATAATGCACAACAACATGATGTGCTTGGAGAACTGAAGAATAATGCAGCCCAAAAGACACTATTCTCTCAATTTCATAAGATATGAGCAGTGGCAATGCACTTTTGTGACCTTCCTTATCTTATCCATAAATGTAATGAAGTAACAAAAAATCACATTATCAAGGTGATCCATCACTTCTGATACAGCTCTAAATGAAGTAATATTTGCCTGGCTGCTAAAGATCTGTAACATCACATTACGCTAACATTTGGTGATGGAATGGGCACATTATCTCCACAGCGAGGTTGGAACTAAATTGACCTGCAGCTGCACAGAAGCATCTCCAGTAAAGTTAGAGGATATTAACTTCGAAATATAAAGATTTTATTTACCAAGTTTCAAATTTTATGGCATCGACTGTGCGGCTTTCTCCCAAACTGCAGCCTGTCACAGCTCAGGAATGTATTTATAGCCAAGCACCACAGTAGCACTGTATTTAAGGGTCAGAGGTTCCTTCCCAGGGTTTATAGCTTTGTCTTGCTAAATTACACCATTGCAGCACACCACTGTTCTCTTTCCCTGCAAGACTTGAGTTGGTTTAATGGAGATTTTCTTTGGTGCAATGTTAAGGCTCGCTTTTGTGGAAACAAGTTTTACTGAACTTTTAGCGCCGTAGTGTTTCGATAGTGGGAGAAACTGTACTCGGGTTGCCATATGTCTGGGAAATCCTGGACATGTCCTCTGTTGGAGGGGCCTACTTGCCCATCCTGGGGGATTTTTTTTACAATTTTAAGCAAATGTTAAGGTTTTGGGATTTTTTTAAAAAATGTGTGTTTGTGTCAGGGGCTGGTCTGGATCGGACGATTGGGAAATGCAATCGCAGGGAGATCAGCTCCTTACAGAAGAGGAGGGGGAATAGCCTCCCCCCCCAAGTCCAAAATTTCCAGTTGCAGAGAGATGGGCAGACACAAGCTGCCCAGTTGAGAGAGGAGCTACCCAGCTATGAGATAGTAACTAAGCAACCAGAAGGGAGGGAGCAGCTGGGCGATACATCAATTGAGAGTGGGGGAGAACCCCCTCCCTCCCTCCCCCCAAACTCGGAGGTCCGAGCGTGTCAGAGAACAAAGGAGATGTGGGGGGGAGAGAGGAACTTCTCATTGGCTCGCTTCTTGCTGCGGAAGTGGGGAGGAGTCAGAGCAGGCAACTGATATCCTTGCAGAGGGTTGCCTGTTTGTGCTTGTAACATAATGATGAAATAAAAGGACTACAAATCTGCCAAATGCTCGTTAATTCTTGTCGGTGAGCCACCAGAGGGGAGAGGGGAACTCTCGTAATTCACAGTGTGTGTGCTTGGGCAACTTAGCTTGGGGTGCTGTTTGGGCTCTGGCGTGGGCAGCTCGAGCTCCATTTGGGGCACAGATGCAGGCGGCTCAGGCTTGGTGATGCCAGACGGCCAGACGGTGAGCAAGTGATCGCCCCCAAAAACTTCATCAACTTTTTTGTGTCTGGATTTTTACCTCTGGATATATGGTAACCCTAACTGTATCTCATAGAATTTCCCCAACTATGTCACTTTAAGGGTCCCTACCCACAATTCCACACATGTAAGTGCTGCCTTTTGTGACGTAATCCTGTACATGAGGTGAAACGGGAAGATGCCCACTGCCTTTGCTCCCCAAAGCCTCCCTTACTGGGGTGGTGCGGCTGCTGCAGCAGCAACTTCCGGAAACATCTTGCGAGGTGCCCCATGCATTTCTGCCACCAAAGGCAACTGCTCCCCTCTGCCTCATGTACAGCCCAGCCGTGATGTGGAATAATGGTGAAGGAAGGTACATGAAGACATCCTTGGACTTTTCTGCAATTGTGGTTGTATTTTTAAACTCAGGGATATGGCCACAACTCTTTCCTTGTGTATACTCCTTCCTGCTCCCCTCCTGCCCCTGTGAACCATATCAATGCTTTTTAAGCTTGTTTGTGGCAGATCGCTAGGAACTCTGTGTAAACTGGCCGCTGCCGCTGCCACCGCCGCCGCCGCCATCATCATCATTTATTATTTATAACCCGCCCATCTGGCTGGGTTTCCCCAGCCACTCTGAGCATCTTCCAACAGAATATTACAACCATGGTAAAACACCCAACATTGAAAACTTCTCTAAAGAGGGCTGCCTTCAGAAGTCTTCTAAAAGTCAGAGAGTTGTTTATTTCCTTGACATCTGATGGGAGGGCATTCCACAGGGCGGGCGCCACTACCGAGAAGGCCCTCTGCCTGGTTCCCTGTAACCTCACTTCTCACAGTGAAGAAACTGCCAGATGGCCCTTGGAGCTGGACCTCAGTGGGTGAACGATGGGTGTGTGTGTGTGGAGATGGGGGTGATCAGAATGGGGTTCAAGAAATTAATAAATCTCATAAAATGGAATGACTCCGGTTTCCTTCCTCCCTGCTGCATGCAGTTCTGAGGGTTTTCCTGAATGCACCCCCTCCTCCACCACCAAAGCAGATTTAGAGGAGGTGTGCCAATTTAGTTGAAGCTGGCCCATTGATTCTTACAGTAAAGTTGGAAAAATATCAAGGGCTGAGCATGCTCAGCAACCATTGAATGCTGACTTAATCTACATTGCAAGTTTTGGTTGCAAATCCCACTTGTAAATTGTTATTTCCATTCCATCAGCATGCGGCCGTAGCTAATCAAAATACAGTTACCTTTCAGCATTCATAGTTCCAATCTTACAATCTCTTGACTCTCTAGGTGTTTTCTGTACATTTACTGTGTGAGAGCAAATGAGAACTAAGATGTGCATTTTTCTTCTCTGTCATGTATGTGTGTATACAAAAATCACATTCTCGGAAGATATATATAATTCAGGCACAATAGGCTAGTATAAATTATTCATCCCATGTAAGCATCCATTCTTGCAGAAGGAAATAATTCATTTCTTCAGTCTCAAAAGCTTCCTGACAATACAGAGGTCATAAGTGTATCATTTTTGTACCTGAGCATCATAGGCTTGTGCATTACTTTTCTCCGGTGAAGAGAAGAAAGCGAAATGGAGAACGTGAGCTCTGAGTTGCTAGAAACCAGTGAACAACTGGAAGTAGAATTAGAAAGATGTGCATTTCGGGGAATGTTTGAAATGACACACACAAAAACGAGAAATTGTGCTTGCCTAACTAAAAGGGTTTTTTTTAAAAGAGTTGCAATGGGTATGTTTCGCTTTCATCTCTGGGGGTGAAAATTGCATATATGGAAATTACAAAAGAATAAATATTAAAACAAGTCCAAGCAGTTAATGAATGGGGAACCAGGCAGAGGGCCTTCTCGGTAGTGGCACCTGCCCTGTGGAACACCCTTCCACCAGATGTCAAAAAGAAAAATAACTACCAGACTTTTAGAGGACATCTGAAGGCAGCCCTGTTTAGGGAAGCTTTTAATGTTTAATCGATTATTTTATTTTATTTTATTTTATTTTATTTTTCTGTTGGAAGCCGCCCAGAGTGGCTGGGGAAACCCAGCCAGATGGGCGGGGTATAAATAATAAATTATTATTATTATTATTATTATTATTATTATTATTATTATTATCTCTTACCCTCTTGCCATCTGTGCGTCACCCCGCTGTGCATTCACTCATTAGCCCAATTCAATAATAATAATAATAATAATAATAATAATAATAATAATGCACAGCTAGGCTGCTCTCTTATTCATTATGTAGAAGAGTCATATAGCATAACGGGCACCAGACTGGGGCTTGCGGGAATATCACGGTATATATACCACACAGCTTCCAGCATCTCTGAAGTCTGTCTGGGACAAGAGGTAAGTACAGAGAAGTCCCTCTTGGCAGGCAAGCAGGTCAAGGTTTTAAGATTTAAAGATAAAATGCAATGTATTTGTAAAATTTGGACATTTGGGTCATGCTTGCCACGGCTCAGCAGCATCTCATTGCTTTACATCAATGCGTCCCACCACCTTGGCTCTCTTTTAGTCTAAGAACTGTTGGACGGGGGTTTGCCAGAGGAAATCCTGCTATGCTGGACGTCACATCTGTGTCTGTTTGTAATGATCTGGGACTCACTTCCTGAAAAATGAGGGCTGCATAGATTAAGGACTAGATGATGTCAAAAGTATACAGAGGTATATGTTAAACTGTCTGCCATCATAAATAATCTGTGACAGCACAAATACAGACGGTGTAGGTTGGCTTCATCTTGCCAGCCAAGAAAAAAGAAGATTGCTCATCACTGAATGTTTCTTGGTGAACAGCTTCTCTTCCTTGCTTGGTTGTGGTTCTTCCAGGATTTGCGAAACTGTAGCATATAATGCCAATTAGGTTGCCGCAACTGGTTTTGAAGCGATGTAGATCAATCTGCTGTCAGCCAAATGAAAAGCCAGGGATGGCTACCTGCAGCATTTGCAAGTTATCCTGAAAGCAAAGAAGACAAAGCATCTCGACGGAGAGGAGAAGTGGGAATCTGCTGGATGAGATTGAGAGTCTAGACCTGTCACAGCTTGGAAAACATCTATCCATCAAGTTTCATTGATTTAGAGAGGAAGACTTACCCAACAGAATAGAAGGCGGGGGAATATAAAGAATACAAAATTTAGCAGGGGGAGAACATTTTCAGGGCATCTAAATAAGATATTTATGAGTGGCTTTTTAAAAAAACTTACCAGTTTTTAGGGCTCTAATTTGTATCAAATTTACACTTTCTGCTTTTTCCTCCCTTACAGTCAACCTGATTGTTAAGAAGTGGACCCCTTTCTAAATCAACCCATTAGCTAACGAACCCATTTGCCTTAATATCTTACCGCTGTCTTCACACCTTCTTGTAGACTCCTTTTGATTTTTTAAAATGACTTTTAAGATGTTTTATCTAAACCTGACACTTTTACTGGGGGCTTTATGTTTCTGCAAATTTGGTTTTTAATAGAAGTTCATTGCCACTTCAGGAATGTTTAAATTGAGAAGCAGGAATGTTGTCAGGAAGGATTGCAGGGGCAAATTTGGAGCAGCCATTTTGTTTACACTGGGATGGGGGTTTCAGTTTGACCCCTGAGTGAAAAGCCCCCCAAACAATTTTGAGTAAGAGGGGAGGGGCCTTCAATGTTGGAAAGGGTGGTTCTTATCTTTCTCCCTTTTATTCTTTTAAAATTCTTCAAAAAATGTGGAGATTTGGCCATGGAAGAATGGTAGTAGAAGGAGCCAGAGTTCTGTGCTTCTGCTGCTGTTTCATCCCTGTAGCTGATGGCCTTCAAGAGGATTTTGGGGGAAAAGTGGAGGAAACCCTTGCCAAAATAGTAAATCCCCTCCCCTGAATAGTTTCAAGAAGGCTTCATGGTAGGACCAGCTTCATGGTAGGACCAGCCCTAAGTAATTCTGCTAACGTTCTGTTTTTGCTCCTTTCAAAATTCCTTATATGTCTCTTTCAAGGAGGATCCTTCAATTTAATCTTATACTGCACTTTCCCGGAAAGTCCATGGATCTCTGTGTGTCCTACCAATTATTCCTTCTGTGTGGAAACGTTCTGTACTAGACTTCCTACAGAAGCACTTCCTAAGCTGCTGAGAGGCAGAGCAAAGCCAAGAGACAGCATAACTAACAACTTTTATTGGTGTGTGTGTGGTTCTCAGGTAGAGGGGTATGAAGAACCTTCCTAAGAAATGTTGGTAATCTTACCACCCTTCCCTCCAAATCCTTCAGATGTTTCTTCTGAGCCTGAACCTCCAAATTTGCCCTTGAAAATTTGTGGCAGCTCTATCCCTGAATGCATTTCGCTCATGTGACTGACACTGAAGAAAATGACTTAAACAACTAGATAATCAGCATCAGGAAGTGTTAAGTTTCCTGGTGACAAGTGGGTATATTTTAAGCCATGCTGAAAGTACCACTTCCTATATGTAACATTCAAACTGCAAAAGGGCTTCATCAAAACGCCTCTGTAATCATTTTTGACACAGACCAGTTGATGAAGATTATAGTCATTCAGTAGTCCTGGAGTGCAGCTCCTGAGTAGCCCATCAAACAGAAAAAGCTACAAGGAGTCCTGGGAAATGAAGATAATGCACTCTTTTTTGTTTACACCTCTTAAAACTGTAATCTTGTTCTCCTCCTACCGCACCCGATTCTAAAGTTGTTCGTTATCACATTCTCTGTAGGGCACTTTGCCCTTAATCACAAAAGACAATGGCCGTTAAAATGTATGGAAATCAGGAGAAACAAAAGCAGTTACCCAATTATGCCAGGGGATTGGAATGCATTAAAGTAAATACACATGATTTGTTTATGACATTGTTTGAGTCGTTTGGTCGTTTCTGTGCTAATTCCCCTTTCTTGGATGGCGAGAACCTTGGTTGCTCTTACTGCTTCTCTCAAACAGGCCAAACCCTACGCCAAAGGATAAATGGACATAAATCTGACATCAGGAATCACAAGACAGAGAAACCAGTAGGAGAACACTTCAATCTCCCAGGACATTCTATACAAGATCTTAAAGGAGCTGTCTTATTATGAAAGAATTTCAGAAATAGACTGGAAAGAGAACTTGCTGAATTGCAACTTAATATCAAAGTTCTGTCCGCGATGGCTTATTTATTCACACATGCAAGCCCCCACTTGATGCTGCAGTCATCGTGTGAGAGTTTGTCATATACTGTGCCCCCCACCCAATTTTTGCGTGAGTTGCAGATTTAGCTTAGGTTCATATTGGCAGGAAATGTATCTGACTCTTACCCCTTAGGGATGTTTAGCTCTCTGTGTTCATACAACTGGAGCTGCAGAAACAGCAGCTGGACCACCAACAGAATCAACAAGAACCTGGATTTTGCGGGAAGGCGAGTAGCAAGAAACAAGGTGATGAAAACTCTCCTGCAAAAAAGCAATGTGAATTTTGTCTACAGTGCCTAGGAGCGGGAGCAAGTAACCACACACAGAATGTAGATGAGCAAAACTTATTGGGTGCAGCTCACGGTGCTTGGCATGCCACCAAGCCAGCCTGAATGTTAAGGAAACATTGATTTCAGGCCTACTATGGAGCTACTTAAAACCAATAGGATGGTCCTACAATACAGCCTGGGGGTATAATGGTCATCCCAGCCCTCTGAACTGGGATGTCGTAATGTGATGCCATGACATCATGCACACCTCACCAGTACCGCCTGGTGATACCGGAAGTCAGGTTCCGAGGTCTTGGAAGGCCTCATAAAACATCTCCAGGGCCTTGAGAAGCAGCAAGGACTGTTTGAAGAGGAACGATTTCACCTAGCGCCTAAAGGTGTATAATGAATCATGGCAGGGATGAGAAAACTTTTTCAGCCTGAGGGCCACCTTGCCTTCCAAGCAACATTCTGGGGGCCATGTGACAGTGCTGAGCAGGGACAGGAGCAGAAGTAGGCAGGACAAAATAATTTTACCTTCTTACACACTCTCGCCCTCCCTCTCTGCACACTCATATATGCCTCTCTTATGCATCCAGACGAGCCTACGGTGAAACCCAAATAAAAACGCGGGCAAATTTCCTTCCCTGCAGCTGTTTGCCTATAGGAAATTACCACACAATAAACCAGGGTGGGCAGGTAGGGAATTTGGTGGTGGCAATGCCAAGCATACAAGGCAGGCCTCCTCTTCATGGCCCAGGAGTGAGCCAGAGGAAGAGCTGTCACAGTTAACACAGCATAGGCGAGAGGGACCTGGGACCTGTGCTACCTTACCATTGCTAGGTCTTAATTTCTTTTCTCCTTTCTTGACACAGAAACTTCGAAGGTGTACTTTTCTCAACCAGTATCTAATACCCTATTTTGCTCCCTGCCTGACTTTAATGCCTTTACGCTTCTTAGAAGAGGGACCTTCGGATCAATGAGTTCAATATCAATTTGCCCACACAAGTTGCTTCCCCTCCTCCCTCATGGTAATAAAAGTTACCACTTAAATAGTGGCCATTCCTCTGGTTTTATGTTGGCTTTCTCTGAAGTTCAGCTGTCGATCAATATATTGACAATCTTTCCCTGTGCTTGCCAGTCTCTACACAATATTCACCCCGTGCCCACAAGTAATTGATTTCTCCCTTCTTTTTTGAGGTGTGCAGACTGCTACCCTGAGACATGTCGCTTTCTCTTACAGAAGTGCTTTGTAATGGGCAATAAATAGCCAGCTCTTTAATTTCTTGATAGGCTTATGCTTTTGCAGTGTTGGCCACAAAGATGCCATTTGGCCTTTATTCTTTAGGTGCCCCCCAAAGGTCTTGACTGTTGGGCTTGATTCAGTTTCCTGTGTGTGTGTGTGTGCTTTTTAAGCATCCTGTTGGGGTTTTTTTTAAAGCATTTTTGTTTATTTTACTGCTGTGAATGAGCATTCGGTCATACGCCGACTAAAGCAGCACATCTCAGATTTAAGTTTACTGCCACATTGAGAACTACGCATATCGTCATTGTCAATGGGCCCAGCTCCTCCGAGAACTTTCTGGAGACTTCCATTTGTCAGCCACATTTCTTAGTCCATAGGATTCAAAAACACGAGTTAATGAAAGAGAAGATGTCCCAAGATTTCGAAAAATGAGCTTCTGGCCTGTTCAGTTTTAGTTCACTGACTTGATCCAATCAAATTTCCTTTCTTTCCTCTCTCCTTCCCTGCCATTAAAAATAAAAACCCCTGAATATGGTCCGATTCCCCCCCCCCCGGCGCTCCAAAAAAAAGTAACAAACTATCTTCCACATAGATTATTTTTTTTCTGATTAACATGATGCTTTCTTCCTCTGTAAGAATTTATCCTTGTATGTGAGTTTGCAGAGCTATCTTTTAATGATCTGAGTCAAAAGTTATGTAGGCAGTTCTCTGTGAGCTATAGCCATTTGGCAGCTTGTCACGCTTCTATATGTAATTGCAATGACAGTCTCTCCCACAGAAATGG
Source organism: Zootoca vivipara (assembly GCF_963506605.1). Lineage (NCBI taxonomy): Eukaryota > Metazoa > Chordata > Lepidosauria > Squamata > Lacertidae > Zootoca > Zootoca vivipara. Next base: position 76,673,295 of record NC_083283.1, read on the forward strand.
GCATTACTGTTAAAGGCCCCTTCAGAGGAGTCGGTTTATGGGGGCCGATTGGTTAAAAAAAATTAATGGTAACCCATCTGTGATTGTATCCCCATTTCCCCTTGGCTATTTCATCATTTCACAGAATGCTGTTCATTTAAATATATCAGATTTGAAGGCTGAAAGTGTATCCTCATTTGTTTTAATGATCCCTAGTTTAGGCACACTGAGGCTAGGATAGTGCTGTGTTTGATCAGTGAAACTGATCAAAAATTTGTATCCACGAAAGCGTCTCTGATACTTTATTGCATCAAATGGGGTATATTATTCAGAGAGGTTGTCTCTCGGAAAACTAGGTTCCTGCCCTGCCCTGCAGGTACAGTAAATCCTGGCATTAAAGAATGTAGCTTGTTTCATATGACTATGGAGCAACTCCCAAGAAACGCACAGGAACACCACAGCCAGGGTGGCTCCATCTTAACAGAATGAGAATCAGAGCCGTCTTTCTCATAGGGCTTAGCGGTGCTTCACGCCAGGGCGCCAGCCTCTCAGGGGCACCCCAGCAAGTGGGGGAGCTGTGCAGCTTTGCCGGCGGCCTCTCATTTCCCTCCATGCCTGCCAGCTGTGCCCTGCCAACCATAAGGCAGGCAGGCATGCAGCTTCCCTCCCAAGCCTCCTCAGGAGGAGAGCGATCCTCACAGAGGCTTAGGATGGAAGCTGCACCCTGCCAACCATATGGCTGGCAGGCCCATAGCTTTCCTCCCAAGCCTCTCCGGGGATCGCTCTCTTCCCGAGGAGGCTTGGGAGGGAAGCTATGCTCTCCTCCTGCAGAGGCGTGGGAGGGGCACAACTTCACTCCCAAGCCTCTGCGAGGACCGCTCTCCTGTGGCGGCATGGGGGAGAGTTGCACCCCCCCAATGGCTGGCAGTGCACAGCTATGGGCATCCCAACACTATCTGTGGTAGCACTGGGGGCACTGGATGGATATTTGCACCCCGGTGCCACATCTGCTAAAAGTACAGTAACATTTAAAGAAATAGTGCCTCTCACTGTCAGCCAACATTACTGGCAATAGATGGCAGCTTTCCATCTTTGGTTCTAAGATATTTTCTTTAAAAGAAAGAGATTAGGACTATCGTGAAGGACTCCCTTCTTAACTACAAACTAGAATTAGATTTGTTGAATCTGCTCTTAAGAGATATCATTACTCTTATTGACATGGCTGTCCTGTTTTGCTGCTATCACATTTCATAAAGAAGTTTTGCCCTGAGCAAGACTCCCCAAATTTACCATGGATTTTGATTTCAACTGGCTGAAATTCAGTGACAATGAAATGTGCAATGCTACAACAATTGCATGGAATTTCTTTGATGTCTTTGCCTGAGCACCCGCCTCTTAATTTTGTCTTTGAAAATTGCTATAGGCATAATCTAGCAACCCTGACCTAATAACATAGTCGGAATTTTCAAAGTGTCACACAGATTTTAAGAGGGAATATTGCACCAAGCACATTAAAAATTGGTTAGATTAGCAGGTTCCCTCATCCACCTTTAATAAAATGTTCCTCATGAAAATACTTAGGCTAGAAAAAATCACAGACATTTGCAAATAAATAAATGTTTTACTCTCAGAGTTTCAGAAGTTACATCATACAAGTCTCATCTATAGGCATAAAACAAATGAGTTTTTGCAATGAGTTTATTCTTGCTCTCCCACCCCCCACCCCAAATAAAGTCATTGGAGAGGGGTTTTTTATATAGAATTGGCAGAAACGTTTGCAAAAGCTGTGAGCAGCTTGGGCACACCTTTCATTTCCTTTGTTGGTGTGTAGAGAGTTCTCTATGAATTTCCATCCAGGCATGTTGCACTCAACAAAGTCTGTCAAGATATTAATGGCAAGAACTAGTGCTTTTACCATACCCTGCAACATATAACTGATGAAAATAGGGATGTCCTATTCCATTATCATAATCATCATCATTTTATTTTTATACTAGGTTGCCCCAGCCACTCTGGGCAGCTTCCAACATATATAAAAACATAATAAACATTAAACATCAAAAAACTTCCCTGTACAGGGTGTCTTCTAAAGGTTGGACAGATACGTATCACCTTGGCTCCGGGGCCGCATAACTCCATACCCTCCAACATTTCTTTGTTAAAAATAGGGATGTCCTATGGAAAAGTGGGACATTCCAGGATCAAATCAGAAACTGGGGTGGCTTCTGTAAATTCGGGACTGTCCCTGGAAAATAAGGACACTTGGAGGGTCTGTTATACCGCATGATCTCTATGCCAAACATGATGAGGTCACGGGGATGCAGTCAGTATAAACAGCACACCTGTTTCTCTCATTTCCTTTAAAATAAAATAAAAAGTTTATGGTCAGGCACATGGGGATACTTGCCATGTTACTATCAGACACAACAGAAGCATTTCAGCTCTGCTAGGGTGTCTCCCACATAGAGGTAAAATCAATGGAGGCATTAGCAAGCTCTGGACGTGGCAATCAATTGGAACACCACAAATGCAATGTAGTTTGTCTCTCCTACATGCCAACATTCCAGGTTGCTTGAATGAGCTGCCAGGTTCAGAGCTGCGGAATCAGAGCTCTGACTGAAATGTGTACATCAGCAGTGACCTGAAAGATGAACCCTATTTTCAGAAGCACAATCTCAATCATTCCACCCCTTTGTAGCTCTCCCCTGCACACTCAGGTTTTACAAAATCCCTTTGATTTATTTTCTTTCTAGTAATAATTGAAATGACAGTTATTTCCATGTGGACATAGTTACCATATTCAACAATGTTTAAATATCTGGCAGAAGAAGAAGAAGAAGAAAAGAAAAAGAAGAAGAAGAAAATCTACTCTTTATCAGGCTGAGTGAGAAATGAAATGTTCTCCTGTGGCATTTTATCTGATATCAGAACTTAAATGAGCCCTGTATTCAGCAAGCTAAACAAATCTGCCGAGGGGAAAATGCTCTCTTTCTCTGACACTTCTAACCACTATGCTAAATCTCACTTATCACAGTCCAACGCAATGCATATCACAATGAGCCACGCACCGTAATGAATGGCTTTTCTATTTCTGGCGCATTTCTCTTTGAGTGGCTTTGCTCAAGAGGCAAATCCATTAGGTGCTGAAGTAAAAATGTTTTCTCTGGATCCTGTCAAGGTGTCACTATGGAGACAAGTAGCAACAACTTTGTCTTCCTTGCACATTTCGAGATGCAGGCTGAAAAAGAGAGCGGTAGAAATACAGTCCTTTTGGTCCCAGCAAACCAGCCCTGTCTGCGCAGATTTCAAAGTATTGCTTATGTGCAAAAAAACAATTGGCGCTCCCAAGCAGTACTCCATACCATGGGCGTAGCCAGGATTGATGCCATTCGGGGAGGGGGCAGAGCCAAGCTACCTGCAATGTGATTGGTCAGTTTGTGGAGCCCATTGCTCAGTCCGGTTGCCAGCTGCATCACTAGAATACACCACAACATTGTCCAAGTGACCTCAGTGAACATTTCAATTTCAAATATTTTGATTATTTCTACTTTTAGTTAAGTTAAGTTTACTTACTTACTTACTTACTTACTTACTTACTTATTTCCTTACTTACTTACTTACTTGATGGGGGGGGGGCAGCTGTTCCCCTGCTCCTGCTATGCCCCTTCTCCATAACCTGAAAGTACTCAACCTGAAGCATACTTAACCCAAGGTATGACTGTATGCTGTTTAAGAGCAGTGTGTTACTTTGTATCTTGTAACATTTATTTGTAACTGTTTTAAAGCTGTTTCCAGTAAAGCTTTGAAACTCATTCTTGTGGTGGGGAGAAAATTCATTTTTACTCTGCAGAGGGTCCAGATCAGGAATTCCTCTGGCAGCATCTCTTAACACACGAGGCCTTTTGCAACCAAGGAAATGTGGCCAGTAGGAAACCTCCACAGCTTCCTGCCAGCTGCAATTCCCAGCAATTGGCACAGTAACCCACTCTAGAAAAAAATCCCATTCCCCCATGAAAATGAAGTCTTGGTTCTTTCAAAAGGAAAAAAAACTTTTGAGAACTGAGTGGGGTGTGAGATGGGGGACACACAGCCATATGTTCAAATGAATAAGCGGCAGAAAGACCCCAATCCCAGGTCTCTATTTAGTGATGAATCCTGTGACCCCAAGGTAAGTCCCATTGCTCTGTCCCAGCTCCTGCCAACCTAGCAGTTTGAAAGCACACCAGTGCAAGTAGATAAATAGGTATTGCTGCAACGGAAGTTTAATGGTGTTTCCATGCACTCTGGCACTCGTCACAGTGTCCCGTTGCACCACAAGTGGTTTAGTCATGCTGGGCACGTGACCCAGAAAGCTGTCTGTAGACAAATCCCTGTTCCCTCGGCCTGAAAAGCGAGATGAGCAGCATACCCCATACTTGCCTTTGACTGGAGTCCAATGCCTCCTTTTTACAGCTTGATAGGCTCCTATGGAACAGGTGATATTCATCTCAGATGTATATTCCGGCGTATAAGACGACCCCCAACTTTTCCAGTTAAAATATAGAGTTTGGGATATACTCGCCATATAAGGAATATGACCCGGCGTATAAGACGACCCCCGACTTTGGAGAAGATTTTCCTGGGTTAAAAAGTAGTCTTAGATGCAGGAATATACAGTAACTTGATTTCTTGTCTGCTCCTTGGTGGGTGTTTACCATACACTTGCACTCCTAATAGCAAACACAGGTAGTGTTTGGTGATATGAAGCTATGGTTCTAAGAAAAAAAGATGTTAGCATCTTTGGGAAACCCTCACATTTTGCAGAAATGGAGGGAAAACCTTTTATCGAAAAATAACCAAGAGTGCACCCTTCTAAGCTACAGGTAAACGTGATAATTGAGCATGTGCAGTGGTTATGGAAGGCAGAGTAACATTTGGAAAAGGAAAACACAAAACACTGCAAGAGGGAAGTACCGGTAGTAGAGGAAACAGCTGCCTGTAATTCCAAATGTCAACACTCCAGTTAAGAGGATCTGCTACATCATTTTGTTGCAGGTCCAACTTTCATTGACTATTGCGGTTCTCACCCCAGTTGTGCATTATCTCATTCCCAGGAATTGTGGGACCCAGGTGGCGCTGTGGTTAAACCACTGAGCTTAGGGCTTGCTGATCAGAAGGTTGGCGGTTCGAATCCCTGTGACGGGGTGAGCTCCTGTTGCTTGGTCCCAGCTCCTGCCAACCTAGCAGTTCGAAAGCACGTCAAAATGCAAGTAGATAAATAGGAACCGCTACAGTGGGAAGGTAAACGGTGTTTCCATGTGCTGCTCTGGTTTGCCAGAAGCGGCTTTGTCATGCTGGCCACATGACCTGGAAGCTGTACACCGACTCCCTCAGCCAATAAAGCGAGACGAGTGCCGCAACCCCAGAGTCGGTCATGACTGGACCTAATGGTCAGGGGTCCCTTTACCTTTTACCCTGGCTGCAGGGGTTCGTCATTTTTGCCCATCTCCTTTCAGTTCTGCTTTGTGTTGGAGGGGTAATTACAGGAGATTTCCCATCAAAAGATTCACTTCCGAGTGAATTTTGTCTAGATTGCTTCCAGCGAGTGGGTTACCACTGCACATCCATTACAAATAAATACTAATGTAACTGAGTTTATAGAAGTCATGCACTCAAGGGGAATTGTGTCTGTTTAATAGACACAATTTACTACAGTAGTTGATGGAGTTAGAAATTACATTTCTGCCTCCACATAATTCCCACCTTCTTGCCTGTGGTATGGCATGGGATAGCTTCCCACTATTGAATGCTATATAATGTCTAAATCAGCAAAAACAAAGGGAAAGTTAGGGGAATGGAAACATTTGCCTGTCGCTTGGAAGAGAAGCGATGAAAGGACGCACAATTAAGCTAATTGCATGCGCACTACACAACAGTGATTCATATCTACATTATACTACATAGAGGGAGGACTGTGCTTCTGAATGAGAAATATGATGTGCAATTAAGCTGGCTGCAGATAATAAGAAAGACACAAGGTGCAGCAGTGATTTGAATCTGCGTTACACAAACAGGGTATCTGCTTTTGCAGATAAGTATTTTGAAATACATGCACCCTAGAACCCAGAAATAAAGGAAGAGATTTCAAATACCTGTATCAGTTAGTGGCGGAATACACCTGCCTGATAGCTGCTTTCTGAGCTGATCAGTGTGGCTGTATACATTTAAATTCATATTAATTAACCTAGTTGACACGTTAAGTCTCATTTTTAATTAATGCTGAAAGTTTCTTGGGCTTTTCTTCGCAATGAAATATTAGCATATAGCTGATTAACCTTGTGCCATTTTCTTTGCTTTTGTTGGTTTTTTTTTAAATGTGATTTCTACAGTTTGACTGTGGAACTTTTCATGAAAGAAATTCATTCATCTGAACGCTTCCTTTAGATAAATTAATCTGTAAAGTACCTGGAAAGGCGAAGGTGCGGAAAGGTGCTGCTGGAAGCCTTTTCAGCATGCCGCCTCTGACTGATTTGCTGTCTCCAAACATCTGTCATAATGCTCTGAACTATGTACAGTGGTACCTCGACTTATGAATGACTCGACTTGCGAATGTTTCGAGTTACGAAGAGTTCCGTCTGCCATTTGGGATGCGGTTTAGATAGGATTTTTTCTTTCTTTTTTTATATTGATCTTTATTATTTTAAAAAGCATAAATACAAGCATTACACAATTCACAGACATACACACAATCAAGAAAAAAACGTTACATAGAAAATCGAAGAAGAAAAAAAGAAATGGAAAATTATACTAACAAAATACAAAAGAGAGAAAAAAAGCCTTGGAAGAAAAGGCTAAAAAAAGAATAAATATTTTTTTAAAAAGCGTTGTTCTTCCAATTATTCCGTCTATAATTTCTATTATTCCTAATTTATCGCACATTCATAATAGCTGTTTATCCTTTTCCATTTGTTGTAAATCAAGTTCAGCCTAAAAAAAAAAAAGTTCAGCCTAATAGGCTACTCTGGTTTCTCTTCAGATCGTATAAATCTTTCGCCTTTTAGATAGGATTTTTTCGACTTACGGTTTTTTAAAAAATTCCCCCCCCATTGGCTTCGACTTACGAATTTTTCGACTTACGAAGGTCCGTTCGGAATGGATTAAATTCGTAAGTCGAGGTACCACTGTAGATGGGCACCAGGGTGCTTGAGGGGTAAAAGGTAAAGGTAAAGGGACTCCTGAACGTTAGGTCCAGTTGCAGACGACTCTGGGGTTGTGGCACTCATCTGATTAATTCATAGAGTAGATCCATTGAAATCCATGGGCTCAAGTTGGCCAGGACTAAATTTAAGACCATTGGTTTCAACGCATCTCCTCAGAGTGCGAATTCATAGAATATCACTAAGGTTGTACCCTGGACAAAGGTTTTGGCTTTCTTTTCTTCCTTGGACCTAAACACTCGTGTTCTTTTAAAACAGTGATGAAGTATTCAGCCTGCCTGAGACATCTGTTCACACTTCTGTTCAATAAATGCTATCTGAGCAAACTATTGGAGAAGAAAATAAGAAACCCACTGGATCTGACCAATGATTCATTTGTATTTCTGAGAAGGGCCGAAAGTCCATTTCTGTTTCAAGCTGTCAAGCAGGGCATGAAAGCAACAGCAAAGTGGGGAAGGCCAAGATCAGTCACCCACGGGAAATCATAGCTGCAGGCTGATTTTTAGGAGAAATGTGGTGGCAGCTAGAATCTTGGTAAATACTCTCGGCAGCGGGAATCAAAAATAAATGAGGTAGGCAGAGGGTAAATTACCCTGGAACAGAGGAATCAAGAGCTGCTGAATATTTCAAAAACTAAGCAGAAATCAGCATGTGCACAGACAAAACAGGGTAAAGTTAGGGAAGAGCAGCAAACTGACTAGGACATATACTCACTTTCTGCTATCTTCAGATTTGTGTTCTGAGTATGTGTCAGAGTGGAAACACTGAAAAAGTTATCTGCAGTCATAATCTTAAGAGTTCAGTGTAGTGGTTCTTTTTGAATGCTTATTAAGTTTATTCATATGCTGACAAACATATATGACATACAAACGTGTAACAAATAAAAGTAACAAAAAAGGAAGAAAAATAAGGGAGGGAAAGGATAAAAATAAACATATATCTCAAAAAAGGAGCAAAATATGTACCCAAATATTCATATCCATTTTCTTTGTTGACTTCCTTCGTCCTCTATGCAGGTCTGATATCAGCCTTAGTAATCTGTTTCCATTTGTCTTCTTATTAAATCTCTTTGTAATTCCTTCTATTTGTCTTTTTCTAAACAGATATCAGTTTGCCTGAGTTAATTAAAACAAGTTATATGTGGGCATTGCTTTTTCACATATTCACTATATTTTCCCCAGTCCTTTTGAAATTTTTGCTTGCTATGGCCCCTGATCGCCTCAGTCATTCTTGCTAATTCCACATTGTAGTGATTCTGTCTGTCTGTCTGTCTGTCTGTCTGTCTGTCATACCTTCAGGCTTTTGCGGTGGAAGTCCTACATCTTTGAGCCACAGATAGCAAGGAAATACACGAGTGCCATTGGGGGTATGTGATGGCTATAGGAAACCTTCCACTGTACTGAATCACTTTTACATTCCTCTCTGTTTTCAACATCCTTTGTACAGCCACAAGAAAAATAAACGCTTTCCCCACAATGCACCATCGCCTAAGATATCAAGCAAGAAATAGAGAAATCATCTGACTAAGGTTGAGGGTAATTCCTGTCCCTTTTTGAAATAGCGAAGCAGGAGCCACAAAATAATGGAACGGCAAGTGTGCTTAAAAATGGAAACTCGTGATATTTATTACTGGAGCTGCAAGCTTTAATTAGCCGACCCAATAGATTAACCAAATATATGTACATTAAAAAAAAAATCCTTCAGACCCTCTTTTGTGTTGTTCAACCTGCCTTAAAAAAATCTGTTAAAAGAAATGATAAAAACTGCAGCCATAATACAGCAATCTATGTTAAAAGGCAATTGGTCAGCACTATGGAAAAATTAGGGGTACCTACTTTATTTATTTTTTTACTAGCTATATAAATTCTTTTGCCCCTCCTGAAAATTCCACCTACATTACTCGAAGTAGGTTTTGAACTTTGTTTGAGTTGAAATTTCTGCAGCAAGGCTAATTCAAGTTCAGGGGAAAGTAAGACGGCCTGCAACAAATTGAAGTCCTCATAACTGAACTAGCAAAGCTCTACTAGAGTAAGTGAGCTTTACATTTGTTTCTTACAAATTAGCAGTGAGGAGCATTGCTAGCTTCTGTGAGCTAACGTCAGGCTTTTCCAGCTGCAGTTTCCACCTCGTGGGATTTCGAGCGGGGGCCTATCTGGCCATTTTAAGAGGAAAGACATGAGCTGGAGAGGGGCAGCTAAGTAAACTCATGAAGAATACTACTGCTAATCATATTCGTAATAACTCCGCTTACCTTTTTTAGGTGGGAGGCATTGTGGCCAGGCCTCAGGCCGCTAGGGTTGCCAGACTCAATAGAGGACAGGACTTCTGTGCCTTTAATTGCCCTGCTCTCTTTTGAGTCTGGAAACCTTAAAGAGAAACCAGCAGACCCTTTGCTTGGAAATTAAACAAAGGGTCTGCTGGTTTCTCTTTAAGGTTTCCAGACTCAAAAGAGAGCAGGACAATTAAAGGCACAGAAGTCCTGTCCTCTATTGAGTCTGGCAACCCTAGAGACTGGCATCCTCGTCGTTGGGGCTTGGTCACACCATTGGCGCTGGACGGAGCCCCGACCAGGAGGGTGGGCCCCGCCGACCAATCAGCACCAGCGAAGGGGGTGTCCATGGTAAATTTAAACCATGGTGCGGCCTGGAGGCCACCCTCTCTCTGTTGTGATTTCCATTCCACCTTAAGGGTTTGCAAACATGTTACTGTTGCATGTCACCTGTCTGTGTACGTACCAGCACAGATTGCTGGGAAACTGCTGTATAGCTTTTGCTTCTGTTGTTCTCTCTCGCAGAGAGAAGACATGTTATTCCTTTGTCTGAATAAACTGCTGTAAATATGCTTCTACACGCAATCTCAGCACATATTTCATTGCGTCGGACACTCTGCTAATGTGTTTCTGCTTCGGAGAAGCAGAGCCATAATCAGCGTTGCTCCAGAGGACCAGCTAGCATATCGGCTGGAGGGCCCGGGCCAGCTGGAGGCAAGCCAGCAGGCCGCACGATGCCCCTGGGTGTCAACACTCTCACCCTTATCCAGATCTCCCACCCACCCACCCTCTTTATTCATATCTGCTGCAATATAACCTTGTTATGGACTAATGTTGGCCGCCATTATTTATGGGACCAGGCAGGAATTTTTCCACTTGGCAAATTGCCTCGTAGCAATCGTCACAACTTTGTGAGGTTAGGCATTGGGTAAGCCTTTGTTTGGATGGAGGGGAGGTTGTAGCCTCCGCCTGCCCCTCCTCATTAATGGTATCATGTTAAAGGGATCCAGAGGTGTGGATTCTGTCCGAGGCCCAGACGTGGGTTAGGAACATACCACTACCCCAATGGGGATCCCCTAGGGAGACCCATTTGATGTAATACATAGGGCTGCCCCTATTGGTAGTTTACCCTCCTATTTATAATTTCCCACAGTGCCCTAGATTACTCAATGCAACATTACTCCAGTCCAGGGCATTCTGGGGAAATGTTAAACCTGTTTCCAGGCTACAATTAAATGTTCATTGGTGGCAGCGATGCAGCAGTGCCTTAAAATAACGCTTGTACCATTTTTAAAGCAATTTGGTTCTTCTGTGGTGGTGTATATGAGGAACAAAAAAGAGGAAAATATCAGCCTTTTCTCCTAACAAGGAGTAACAACTTTTGTTATTTCACACTTCCATCAATTACTTGAAGACGTTTTTATAATTAGAATGTGAATATTATTGGGGGGGGGCTGTGGAGCCTTGTTTTCTACAGTGTTGCTTAGTTTCCATTCCTTCTTCATCCCTCAGGTCCAGGCCTGCCTCTTCTATCTTCTAATGCCACCACTGATTTTTCTACCCATTTGTCTTGTTGGCTTTATCTTGACACAGCAGAGACTCCTTAGTTTCTCTGTGTGACCATTAAAATGTTTGGCCTCCAAGAATGCCTGTCATTTATGGGTAGCATTGGTGAGAGGGGCTGGAGTCAACAGATTACAGGGGAGGAAGAAATGAAATGTGGTTTGATACGGAGGCAGCACTGGGCAGCGTAAGGCAGCTGAAAAGTTATCCTGAGGAGCAGGAGGAATCAATAGTAGAGATAAGAGAACTTCCTGTTTTCTGTTCCCTTATTGATCCATTGGTTCACTTTGACCTGTGACCAAGTGCTCCTAAATGCCATTTTAGCTCAAGCAATCCCTAAATTTAGTTCCAGAAATCTGGGCATGCAGTCTGTTCCAGGTTTCGGTCCCTTCAGGCTATTTGTATTTTTTCTTCACCTCCACATTACCAATGTACTACTGTGCTTATTGATTATAATAATAATAATAAAAACATTGCACACAAAAACAGGAAGCAATGTTACCATGATTGTGTATATGACTGTATCAATACTGGGCTCATATGGTGTTTTACTGATGGGAAGAGATCTCCGGAGGCGGGGAGGTATATTTCCTGAGCCCTATGTGTTTCAAATATAAATCCTTCTTCCATGGCACTCTTGGGCACCACTGTCTTAAGTCTCTGGTCTCAAACTGTTGCAAACTCACATCAGATTTCCTTTTTTTTTGAAGTGTCGTACCACATTGGCAGTAGTATAGTGTGATTGAGGGAGCAGTGACTATATATGGGCAATTGTTTTCTCAAACATGTGGAATATTTCATATGAAGTTGTTCATATTAATGCATATGAGAGTTAATACAGATGTGCTCATTGCTCCTCTGAAGTTTTGGTATGAATTGTGTCAGCAAAGAAGTATTTCCTTTCGATAGACTTCATTCGCCTATATTTTACTTGTTTCTAAAATGTGTGTAAGCGATATGCTTTTGCAACATGCATAATAAGAATGACTGCTCTAAAACTGCATAATAAAACTCTGAATAAAACTTTAAAACAAAGAAGAAAGAAGAGATCCCAGGATGATCCTTCCATTGTTAGCAATGGTGAATTTCAAAAGGGATGTCTGTCATATGGGTATTGAAGATAAGCTTCATCTCCGACGTCTCTCCTTTAGCTGATGCTCTCTGCATTGGACTATAGCCGTCTTCTCTGTCTTGCTAGCCTCTAGTTGCTACGTACTACAACTCCCATCAGCACAAACTGACCAGGCTAATTGTCAGAGCGGTGTGAGTTGTAGTTGAAAACATCTGAAGAGCACCAGCTTGGGAAAGGCTGAGCTAATGCCAAGCCCTTCCTGCTTGGGGGCTGCATGAGTTAAATTTTCTCCCTGGGAGATGGATGGATACAACGGCATGGTAAGTTAACTTCTGGAAGGAGTGGGTCAGGAAAGCAGAGAGGCACTTCGGCAAACTCCTTAAACAATTTTCTTTGTGTAAAACACAACAAAGGGCACTGTTCTACTGAATTCCTTCCAATGGATTGCTTACTGCCATTAGCTGCAGCTTTAGTACTGTTAAGTCTTTCTTGCGTGCTGCAGGCCCTTGTAGGTCATGGAAGGCTGCCTTGGTATTTGGGTTAATTACTCCAGCTGGGAGCCATTCAACATGTAGCTGACAAGCTGGGGAAACAGATGCTGAAGGAGTCTGGAGCTAAAAAGGAGTTGGCAATGGGGAGATGGAGATCCTTTGGTAAGTGACAGTTCCAGGTTAGATCCCGGAAGACTCTTCAGGCCGAAGGCTCTGTGGAAGCTTTTGAAGACCCCCTAAACCAGAGAAATACTTGCGACAAGGGCTAGGATTATTTGTAGATACAAATATCTTAGTGGAAGAACATATCTGAGAAGATCTGAAGAGAAACAGACGGCAGATGCAATCTTCCTTGCTTTCTCCAACCATATTGTGGAAGCCGTGGGTCTGGCAGTGCAGCAAAAGTCCTCATGTTGTGAGCATGGAAGAAAGGGAAAGGAGCCAAAGCGAGATGTCAGTAGGGTCTGAGCTTGGTGGACTGTGATTATTTGGAAATCAACTGTAGTTGACTTGCTATTGGTCCAAAGCATTTTCGCCTCTTCAGTGAAAAGTCAAAGTAATGACTAGATGCTCTGGAACAGATCTTGGTCTTCAAAATATCACACAGGTAGAGAGATTAGAGGCAGGAGTACAATGCTGGTCCTGAGTTGACCCCCAACCCTAATATTCTACCACCTTATTTGAAAATATGAGTGCTACTCTTTGGAATGATGAGCCCCAGGTGTGTGGTGTTAGTAGCAATTTTTGCACAGGGTGCAAGGAAACGAGCTCAAAGAGTGCCAAATGAGGATAGACAAGACTGTTATTTGGGGCTCTAAGAGTTTGTTTTCTCTCCATGTTGTTCCACACTGCAAGGGCTCAATAAATCATCCTGGCCTAGGTGCTGTGTATTAAATAGTTTTTGAAACCCAGATAAAAGCTAGAGCTGAATGCTTGTTGTTATGCATACACACATCAATTCAGAAGAGAATTGCAATGTTTCAGTCCTGTGGGAAAATTCACACAAAAAACAAACAAAAAACCCCCCCTTTTATAAGAGACTTTAAAACCATCACACATTTTGTACATTTCCCTTTGATGGTGCCTAGAAAAGCTTTCTTGTAGAAAGCCATGGTTTAACTCAGGATCTCTGGTGTCATTTGTAGAAAGGTTTGTAGATTCTATATGGGACAAATGTTGTCCCATATTCGATGGGACAAAAGGGAGGACCATCCTCCTTGCCACTATACCGTTTCTTGGTGTTGAGTGACAGGAAGGAGAGGAGGGACCATTGGTCCCAGGAACTGAGGAATATGATAAGAAGAGGTGGGTAGACCAGATGGTATAGTGGCCTCTAGCACAGGAATGGGAAACTTGTGGCCCTCCAGCTGTGGTAAGACTCTAATTCCCATGTGCTCCAGATAGCACAACCAATAGTGAGAGATGATGGGAGTTGTAGTCCAGCAACATACAAAAAGCTACAGTATCCCTACTCCTGTTCTAGCAATTTGCTTTGTTACAAATTGAAGTTTACATCAGTTATTGGAAGCCACTGCACAGCCTGGGCTGCTCACCCATTTCCCCATCTCCTAGCTTCAGAGTGCCTTTAAGCCCTTCCCAGCCTGGGATTCCTCAGCAACTGGAGCTTGGGACGAGGGCTGTGCAGCAGAGAAGGATGGTGCCTGAATTCTGAGCCAAATCAGGACTACTTGGAGGAATTTGGGCCTCAGTCAAAACAAGTTGCCAGCGTGGTTGCAGACCCTCCAAGTGTCCCTATTTTCCAGGGGCAGTCCCAGATTTACAGAAGCTGGCCCTGTTTTCTGATTTGATCCCGGAATGTCCTGCTTTTCCTTAGGACATCTCTATTTTCATCAGATAAATGTTGGAAGGTATGTAGTTATGCCACCCCTGATCATAGCTGCCAAGTTTTCCCTTTTCTCGTGAGGAAGCCTATTCAGCATAAGGGAAAATCCCTTAAAAAAGGGGATAACTTGGCAGCTATGCCCCTGATGCAAGGAAATAAGTAACTATACAACAATTAGAAGACATTTGAGGGCAACCTTGTATAGGGAATTTTTTTTTCAACATTTAATGCTTGATTATATTTTAATATAAGTTGAAAGCCACCCCAAGTGGCTGGGGCAACCCAGTCAGATGTACAGGGAAGAAGAGGAAGAGGAAGAGGAAGAGGAAGAGGAAGAAGAGGAGGAGGAGGAGGAGGAGGAGGGGGAGGATGTTGTTTTTATCGGTGTCTCTATTTTTATTGGAGAAATGCTAGAGGGTATGTGATTGTAGATCTACCCCATTCACTGTTTGCCCTCTGCTTGGGTATGGCAGAATAATCTCCAGTGGTTGGTGAAGTTTTCACTAGACAAGTTTTCACCTATTGTGCCTTTTGCTGCTCCCTGTATTGATCCTGCTTCACTTAAAATGTGTTGGAGAGTTATGCCCCACAATGACTGGAATGTTACAGGTTTGTAAAATGTCCCTGCAGTTTCCCATGCAACACTTAGGTTTCCCCATGGTCCTTAAAGGCAGAGCCTGCACTTATGGCAAACTAAAATGTGTTGACTTTGCTATACAAAACTAAGATGAGAAGGGGTTAGAAAATGGTGAGTCTATCCACTTTTCTGTTAACCTGGAATCCATTTTGCACATCATAAAGGAGCAATAAAAGGACATAAAAGCAATAAAGAGTATAAGCAACTTTTTCTTTTGCAGTTTACCTTGGGAAGAAGATTTTTTTTATTGCCATAAAGACTGAGGAAGATTGATTTTCGTTTGTCCCAATACATAATCGCTTCTGCAGTAAAACAGCCACTTGGTGTATTGATGTAATCATTATTTTCTGGATTAAACATCCCTTTCCTCCATAAATTTGTTTCCCTTATCACCAATTCTGTAAAGGAAATTATCAAAGTCATCAAAATGCAATTCACAGCGATACCTGCTAAGTGTTTTAGCAGTTCCTCCATACACAAATAAATTTCCAAACTTTTTGCAGATAGAACATTTGAAGTTCTAACCTAGAACTTTCCCTTATATGCTGGATCTGTATGTGAAACCCCTTCAAATATTTGAAGACTGTTATGTCTCCCCTTAATAATCTCTTATCCAGGCTTGTTGTGCTTATCTCTTACAGGTGTTCCTCACAGGGCTTCCAATTGGTTAGGGTCAGCAGATTCCAAGGTGGAAGTGGTGGCGAGACTTCCATTTTCTTGCTGTTAATACCTGTAACATTTTTAAAATGAGCTCCAGTCATAATTACATAAGAGACTGATGGATCCGAGAAATAGCCTATCTAGTCTAGCATCCTGTTCTCATGGTGGCTAACCAGATGCTTATGGGTCGGGTTGCCATACAGGGCCGTCTCTAGGCCCGGGCTAGGTGGCGCAAGGCACCAGGGCGCCGGGGCACGGAAGGGGCGCCAAACGGTGTCTGAGAGCAGCACACGGTCATTGAGCTTCCTCTCCTCTTCTTGCCCATGAAGCAGAATCAGCAAGACTCCTGCCTAGAGTGGCACCATGCGCCTGCTGCCACTCTAGGCAGGAGTCTCGCTGATTCTGCTTACGGCGCGCCTCTTAGTGGGCCACCCCTCAGGCGCCAGTGCTGCCACCGGCTGCCCGGCTGCCCTCCTGCTCACCCTGTTCTTTGCCTCCCTTCCTCCCACCCGTCAGGGGCATGAGGAGGACGAGAGGCTGGGTGCTGCGCGGCACCGCCCCCCCAGCAGAGGCCTCCGCGTCAGAGGAGGAGGAGGAGGTGGTGCCCCGGAGGACGACCAGGCAGCCTGGCCCGCCTGCCGCGATGCCTCCTTCTCCTTTTCGACGTGCTGTGGGCGCGCTGGTAGCGAAGCCTCTCTGGAGGCCGCACTCTGAAATAGTGAGGCTTCCCGGCGAGGACGAGGCACCGAGCACGGCAGGCCTGTTGCAGGGTGTGGTGGTGGAGGACGAGGCACCATGGTCAGTGCCTGGCGGGAAGGCGCACCGCGTTCCCCAGGAGGCTTCAGTGCATACCTGCCAAGTTCAGGCCTGAGAAATAAGGGACTGGACCGGAAGTAGCAGACCGGAAGTAGCACTGCTGCCATTTTGGAACTGGGCGGAGCATGCTCAGAAGCGACTTTTGATGCTGCTCTGCCCTGTTCCAAAATGGCTGCCGCACCAGAAGTCGCACTGCAGCCATTTTTGAACTGGGCAAAGCAGCATCAAAAGTCGCTTCTGAGCATGCTCCGCCCAGTTCCAAAATGGCCGCCGCGCCAGAATAAACTGGGGAAAAACAAAAAAATCTGTTTTTTCGGCTGGGGACAGCTGGAAAAACGGGGGTTTCCCGGGGAATACAGGAGACTTGGCAGCTATGCTTCGGTGCTGCTCTTCCCGGGCTGCTGAGGAAAGTGCGGGCGAGGCGGCAGGCGCGCGTGTGGGAGGGTGGGGGCGCCCTAGGGATCCCTGCACCAGGGCACGAGATCAGCCTAAGACATATTTGCCATATTTCTAAAAGTGAAAATCCTGACAGAAAAGGTGTGGAGCTTTTTTGGCAAAGTTGTTGAGCTTCTTTCAGTTTTGGTCAAAAACACAAAGGAACTGGACGTTTCTGAGCTATTTCTGAGGGAGATTGGCAAAAAAACGGCACTGCTGACACCAGCTGTCATACGTCCGGATTTTTCCGGACATTTCAGCGATTTCTGCCCAGACACTGCTCGCGGCTGACTTTTTACGAATATGTCAACCCTGTTTCTGGGAAGCCTGCTAGCAGGAGCTGAGTGCAAGAGCACTCTTCCCTCCTGCAGCTTCCAGCAACTGGTATTTAGAAGCATATGGTCTCTGACTGTGGAGAGAAAGCATAGACGTCATGGCTGGCAGCCACTGATAGCCACTGATAGTCCAGAGCAGAGAGTGTCTCTTTGACATTTCCCTTCAGGTGCAAAAATGTCCAATGCTAGCGCTGGAATTATACATCACATGAATTTAAAATATGCATGGGGTGTGTGAATGATGTACAGTTGTGGTGAAGAGGGACGTGCAATGAATAGAGCATCTAATTGTGATGTAAGGTCCGATAGGGAACATAATGTAGGGCCGAGCCCAAGAGTTAAATGGAAGGAGTGGGAGGCAATCTTGATGAAATTTGCATACTCTGCAGTGCCAGGAGTATTTATATGCTCACATCCCAGGGCAACTTCAGACGTCAGCTGAACATCCTCTCACCCAGCTCCCCGAAGGCTTGGTGTGAAATGTCGGCTTGCAGAGATGTTGGCAGAAGCTGAATCATTAGTGAGACTAAAGTGATGTCAGGAGGTAGAGAAAGCAAGAGCTAAACAGTTCTGTCTTCTCTTTTAAGCAATGCTCTCTGGCTTAACTAAGGGAAGGCATGACTGTCTAAAGATATTTCAAAGATTTAAAAGCAATGAGGGATAACAAGTGATTGAAGCTAGCAAAAAAAACCAAACAAACCAAAAACACCTTACAGTCACTGGAAGTGTTGTGATCAAATTGAGGGAAGGGAA
Source organism: Zootoca vivipara (assembly GCF_963506605.1). Classification (NCBI taxonomy): domain Eukaryota; kingdom Metazoa; phylum Chordata; class Lepidosauria; order Squamata; family Lacertidae; genus Zootoca; species Zootoca vivipara. Next base: position 76,691,344 of record NC_083283.1, read on the forward strand.
ATCTGAATAAAAAGCAATTTTCCAGAGAGATCTTTATTCTGCATCATGAAGTCCCAAAGGAAGCGGTAGAAGGATATTACTTCTGGAGTAATCTTGCATTGTAAACAGACACATAATCAGCAGTTTCCATCTCTAGATAGCTGATACTGGGAAGCAGTATTTATTTATCACTGTATCAACCTTGTAATACCACCAAATCATCACCTTGCGTAAAGGTATTTGTCTGTTGGATACCTGAGATAATCTTAGGAGAACTTCCTGGGTTTGAACTTGAGCCGAGCTAAACTTTCTTAAAAGATTTTTCTAGGAAAATGTCACATCCCCTAGAAAAAGAATTTTTTTTGGGGGGGGGGGGCTTTCCCCAAATATTCTCCACCAGAGAAACTGTACTAATGTCACTGTGAATAATAACCTACTTATCCCACCCAGAAAGTGTTGGAGAATATCTCCTACCCCTGGTGAAATTTAGTGAAATGATCCCCCACAGTTTCACTGCCCACAAGTAGGGTGGATAATTTTAAAGAAACCATATGCTTAGGATTGGTGTTCAACTATGAGTGGGATTCAACTCAAAGTAGACCTGTTGAAATTGGTGAACATGACTAAGTTAGGTCCATTAATTTCAGTGGATCTACTCTGAGCAAAACCTAGTTGAATACCTTTGCTTAGTTTGTACCTAGAACCTGTTATGGACCCTTCCTCAAAATCAAATACGCTGGAACTCAAGCCATATAGTTTATTCCCAAATGTGAACAAGGACTTTAGAGATAGGAAAGACAAAGCCTGGGAGAAATAAAGTGTGGTGTGTAAAAAAAGATGGCTGCAAATCATTCAACCAGGATAGCGGATCCCAATTAATGATTGGCAGTGGGATGCACTGAGTATTTCCTGCTGCACAGCTATTAAAATATTAAAAGAGCCCTTGTTTTATTAAAAGAGTCATCCTGTCAGAATTCCGATTCTTGTTTCCCAGTGCAATACAAAAACACATCCATTTCTTTTTATTAATATCCAAGTTGAACATAGTAGACTGTTTAATGCAAGATGGTGATCTGAAATTAAAGAGACCAGTGACCTCTAGCAGGGATTGCTCAAGGATTTGTCAAATGTGTGTGTGTGTGTTTTTCATCTGACTGATCTGACGGAAAGGTATGAATAGTATTTGTGGGGTGTTATGTACTGAGCTGAATCATAGAACAATAGGATGCAGAATCAGCAGTCTGATTGGTCCACAGGAGCCACCCAATCCAACTCCAGGTGGAAGTGAATCCGCAACCTGATTGGCCTGCAGGAGCAGCCAATCAGGCTGCTGGCAGAAGTCAATCCACAAACTGATTGGCCCACAGGTGTAGCCCTGAAGTAGCCAATCACGCAAGGCCCATTGTGTAAATAATGTATATAAGCAGATGGTTTTGGGAAAAGGGCATTCTTCTTTTCTTCTCCTTGATGACTACGAGCTGAATAAAGAGCATGAAATTCACTCTCGAATCCGAGTATATTTCATGGGGTGAGATGCAAATACTTTCCACACAAAAAAATCACAATCTCCTGCAAATCTTGTTATGATTAATTGGCAAAACCCAGTATGAATAACTTTTGGATTCTTTATGGATTGAGAAATGCCAGCCATCCGCCGCTACCCCTGGCGCTCTTCTTTCCCTAGCTTGAGTTGGAGAGGAAGAGGAAGAAAAATGTGCAGCCAGCATGGATCTGTTCTTGTCACTCTGCCATCCATCAGGTTACACTGAGTTGACTTGCAGAGTGGAATATGATTTGTGACTGACATGCTGACATGACCAGTCAACACGATCACATCAGCGGAGGACCCTGAGCACATTGCAGGCCTCCTGGCGGGCGCTCTCATCGCACTCAAGAACTGGGAGTGTAGGGACAGATCGGTGCCTGCAGCGTTAGATGTGGACGGCTTAGTAAGAGGCTATTCACTTGCAATGGTTAAAGACAAATGAAGAAAGCATTGCTATTGGTTTTGAATGCTGAAAATACAATAGATCAGCCTGAGGGTTGACAGCTTTTCAGTAGGGGCACTAGAGTTGAGGAATGGAAGCGGCAGTTTGACATGCAGTTGGAGACACAAACCAAACTGCTGATGTACCAGCTCTCTGCACATTTGGGAGAAATGTGAAGGGGCTCCCACAGGCAAGCAAACGTTCGTACCTATGGCTCCTCCACACCTGGAATCCTGGACCAATCAAAGTTCTCCACTTGCGTGGAGAAGTCCAATGCATGAAGATCTCTATGGATGCAAGGTCTCTACACACTTCTGCCAAGCACATAGCTGGCAAATAGTATGGCAGACATGCATATCAGTGTGCCTAGGGGACATAATGCCTCTGTCCTTGGTCCCACTGCAAAACATGCAAGCAGAGGTGCTTGTGAGTCAGAAATAGATATTTATGCAGACAAGTCTCAGTACAGGCTCAGCAGCAGACACGTGGCTTAGGAGCAGGGGTGTCTTAAGCTCATCCAGCGCCGTGGTGCAAAGGTCCGTCCAGCACCCCCTCCCTTTCCCAAAATTTAGCCTGGGGCGGAGGGTGCCGTTGGGGCTGCCTGACTACAGCCCGCTGCTGGTGCTCTCACTGCTGCCCAGCGGCCGCAAGGAGCTGGCCTGGCCAGCAAGTCGCTCTTGAGAGGCACACAATGCAGACGCCACTGAGAGGGAGGTGAGGAGGAGCAAGAGAAGCCATGGCGGCAACTCTGGTGACCCCCGAGCCCGTGTCCTAGCCATTGTTGACTTTCTTCAGCCAATCATGGTCAGGCCGCTCATTTGTACACAGAGCCGAAAAGAGATGCCCGCCTTTGCCCCAGCAGTGCCGCAGCCAAGAGACAGGAGGCGGCAGCAGAGGAGCCATAGGGCTTAGTGGCTCGTTGCACCCTGCCAATGCTGGGGCGCCCCTGAGTGGCCAGCGCCCTGGCGCAACGAGCCACTAGCCCCTATGGAAAGGACGCCTCTGCTTAGGAGCCACAGTTCAGGAGTTAAAGAGCAAGGTGTGAAGTTCAGGACTAGATGGAAGCAATGAGGATGCCCCAACAAATTTCCTCACCCACTAAGCTTTTAAAGATGAGGTATGGAAAAACACCTACATTAGTTTTAAAAACAGTTTTAAAATGAAAGAAAGCAGGTCCTCCCACCAAAACAACCAAAATAAAAGCAACTCTTCACCCTCAATTTAAGATTAAAAAATATGGGGGTGGTGGACAGGGGGTCCTGGGCAGGTGCCAAGTAAAGTGTCTGAGGCCACCATGGTGCCCACAGTCACAGTGTTGGGGACCCCAGCTATAGAGGTTTATGTCCCACTAACTTGCATAGAAATGCAGCCCAATTCTTACAACTTCAGACAAGACTGTGTTGAAAATATTATGGGTCTGGTTCTGGCCGAAGGGAATTGCTGCAGGCTGCACTGAAGTGCTCCACTGCGCTAGTAATATTAATTACAGGTAGGTAGCCATGTTGGTCTGCCGTAGTCGAAACAAAATAAAAATATATTTAAAAAATCCTTCCAGTAGCAGCTTAGAGACCAACTAATTTTGTCATTGGTATGAGCTTTCATGTGCATGCACACGAAAGCTCATACCAATGACAAAATTAGTTGGTCTCTAAGGTGCTACTGGAAGTAATATTAATGCAGCTCTTGCAATTGTTGGGAGAACGCAAAACACACTCGCGCAGTAAGGTGCCTCATTCTCCTCTGCATGGCTATGAATGTGCCTTCTGTTACCATTTTTTCCAAAATTATTTGGGAGTGTTATTAACACAGGGTGACCTGAGATGTAAGGCAGAGCCCATATCACAGACCTTTCCCTGTCAGAGAACTGGAGTTTAAGCCACTGCCTGCAGCAATACAAGATGGAATATCAGCTCTGCAGTAACATGTGAGTTGGATTGTCAGCTGCGGACGCCTCAGAATCCAGCAATGTGTTGTTCTGCTGTGGAAGGAAGAATCATACCTTTACTAGGCAGAATACTCCAGCCATTGCTTGCTTGTCTATTCACTACTTGGATTGTTCATTCATTCATTCATTCATTCATTCATTCACTTGAGACAGATGATATTATTAGCACAGAGGCAATTTCCCAAAGTTTAAATGATATCTATCTATCATCTATCTATCTATCTATCTATCTATCTATCTATCTATCTATCTATCTATCGTCTTTATATAAAAAAAAGCTGCCATGAGACCCAGTACGTGTCCAAGCACAATTCAAAGTGTTGGTGCTGACCTTTAAAGCCCTGAATGGCCTCAGCCCAGTATACCTGAAGGAGCATCTCCACTCCCATCGTTCAGCCCAGATATGGAGGGCCTTCTGGTGGTTCCCTCACTGAAAGAAGTGAAGTTACAGGGAACCAGGCAGAGGGCCTTCTTGGTAGTGGCACCCACCCTATGGAACGCCCCTCCCACCAGATGCCAAGGAAATAAACAACCACCTGTCTTTTAGAAGACATCTGAAGGCAGCCCTGCTTAGGGAAGTTTTTAATGTTTGAAGTTATATTGTGTTTTTAGTGTTCTCTATGCTTCCACCACCCCATGATGCAAATATCTGGAGAGATAATTTGGGAAAATTACAAGCGAGCAGTTATTTCACCACCTCCGCCGTACAGTGATCTCAATTGCTTTTGCACACACTGTGTGACCGCCGTGACTTTTGAAAACGGAAGAAAACTCCAGAGATCCCAGCTGCTGATCTCTCCTACTGTATCTAGTTGCATCCTCTGAGCCCAGAATTCTCTAATTCTATGTCTTAATTCTATGTCTTGGCCTAGACAAGCCATTGACTCCCAGGCCCAGCACCCCCTTGGTTGAAATGCAAAGATAATGGTCCTGGAAAGAATTCACGGTGGGTGTTCAAACAGAGCTATGCACATCTTAAGGGTAGCAGAAGCAGTATCAGTAGTCTGTAGCAACCAGACAGGGGAGGGGGAGAGCAAGGCAGCAGAGAGGTCAGCGCTGTGCAAACACTCCAAGGGAGCCAATTCAGTGGTTCTGTTGGCACATTTGCACTGCATCAGCCTCCCCACCACTTCTGTCCTGCTCCTTTCTGTTAAGCGGCGGCAACTCAGCTCTCAGATCATATGAGTGCCACTGTCCCACCATGCTGTCTGCTACTGGTAGAAGTAGTTGTGTAGCAGCAGGCAAATCAAAGTAATAAAATATTTAGGCCTCAGTCAACCACAGGGAATTGTGTGCTTCAGTGCCATGAACTAGGCGCTTGTTTGCCCATGCAGGGGGCAGGGTTCTCCAAAGGAAGTATAAATCTGTCAGTACAACTATGTGTAAGGTACTTCTTCAAACTATATTTAAGAAGCATCCCCCCTTCTATTAACGCAGGTGATCCAGCTTTTCTTTGGTAAAGCAGACAGCTGATATTCGAGTGTGTGTGTATATATATATATATATATATATATATATATATATATATATCCATAGGAGTGCAATAACATACACTCAGGTTTTAATTGCCGGCTGAAAATGCTTGCCAGGTGCACAAAATTAGCACTAGACTTTGTTTTAACCTTTATCATTTATCCTTCCCACACAACATTAGATGGCTTCCTAGTGGAGTTAGACGAATGTTCATCTTTTAAGAGTGAAGGAATCTGTTCATCCCTTAGGTCTCTATAAACCCCCATCTTCAGCAGATAATGTTCTATGGCAAGATCAACTGCTGGGAACTGTTAATTTTAGCCAATGTTTCCCCCTTTTAAAAAATTAATTGAAGTTTCGTATCAGAAAATGGTCAGATGAAATAATAGGCCATAAGGGATATAAATGTTAAGTAAAATAGATAAATATATTACCAGGTCTGAATCTAAGATTTCCACATGGAAATTAGTGTATAAATATGTTTTGTTTTAATGTGCTTCCCAATAAGTATGCTCATTTTCCCCACCCTGAATGTTCAAAATGGACTAGAATTTTTATTTATATGGTAAGCTTTACATCTAAGGTTACAATTTCTTCTTTGATATACTTCAAGAAGGAATCTGCTTACTGTTTACACACCTCTTATTTTCCATTTCATAGTTTCTAGAGGTGTGACTAGCAAAAGAAGCAAGGGTATTGTTACAGTGTTCAGAAAAGTGGATTTATAATATGCCCAGATACAAACCTAACAGAATCTCGGTTCTTACTACTGAAAATACCCAGCTGCACCATAGAAATAGCCTCCCGCTTAACGGCTGTATTAAGGATTATGTTAGAAACAATCTTTCCCACAAGGATTTAATTCTAGGTATACAATGTGGCCTATTAAATCCCAAGAAGCATGTTTTAGGCCCTTGTATTTCTCTCAATTCAGAATATCCAGAGTCCTGTAGATTATTTTAAACCAATTGCTCCATTCATTCATTTTGAGCAAGTGAATTGCTTCACGGGTGAAATGAAACAAGGCAAACACATTGACCTCGTGTTTATTTGAATGTTTAACATGAGGGAGAGGGCATCTGTGGAGGAAAATCAGCAGGTGGGAGTGGTTGCTTAACTTTTCTTGCCTCCACTCCCCCCCCCCCAATGCAAATTTATCCAAAGCCAGGCTTCAAGCACAGAAGGAAGCTGGACTGGGGCCAAAAGAACAAAGTGAAGTGGACAATTTTGGCATGAGTGGGTGGGAGGGTTTAGTTCCAGGCATGACAGGAATTAAGCTCTTCCTCCTCTCCTGCCGGCCAGTTATCCCCTGCAGGTGGGGCTACCTTTGAAGGTGACCCGGAAACTAAAGCTAATCCAGAATGCGGCAGCTAGACTGCTGCCTGGGAGTTGCCACTGAGACCATATCACACCGGTCTTGAAAGACCTACATTGAATTCCAGTACATTTCCCAGCACAATTCAAAGTGTTGGTGTTGACCGTTAAAACCCTAAATGGCCTCGGCCCAGTATACCTGAAGGAGCGTCTCCACCCCCATTGTTCAGCCCTGAGGTCCAGCTCCGAGGGCTTTCTCGCAGTTCCCTCACTGAGAAGTGAAGTTACAGGGAACCAGGCAGAGGGCCTTCTTGGTAGCGGCGCCCCCCCCCCCAGTGGAGTGCCCTCCCATCAGATGTCAAAGAGATAAACAAGTATCTGACTTTTAGAAGACACCTGAAGGCAGCCCTGTTTAGGGAAGTTTTTAATGACTGATGTTTTAATGTATTTTTACTCTTTTGTTGAAAGCCGCCCAGAGTGGCTGGGAAAACCCAGCCAGATGGGCGGGGTATAAATAATCAATTATTATTATTATTATTATTATTATTATTATTATTATTATTATTATTATTTGCAAAGGCAAAACATGGATTAAGGAGCATGCATTTGCAGAGGTGGTGCACAGTTCCTCTCTAACTAGCTATTTTTAATATTCTAAGCATGAAAACGACCTGTTCCTATGAACAATTTGTTGTGAGACTTGAAGAAACATGGGGCCTATTTGTCAGCTTTGTGCTGGTTTCTAATACTACTTCAATTTATTTATTTTTTAATAAAGTGCACACCTCGCCTGGGACATATATTGTGAGTTACCTAGGCATCAATTTGTTTGTCTCGGCAATAGCAACCCTTCAAGCTGTATGTTTATAGGTGGCTTGAAGCTTATTATTATTATTTGTGAAGACTGTTACACCAGTTATATTGTACACTTTGAACTGCACTGCAATGTTTTTTTTATCAATCGTGCTTTCATTTTTGTATAAAGAAGTTATATTATAACTTTTAAAAAGTAGAATTTTCAGTTAATTTAAAATAAGGTTGGCATGAGCAGTAAAACACAGAATATTATTTTCTTCATAATTTTCTAGATACACAGGTTTGGCCCTGTGACAGTGAGGCAATTACCGTAGGCCACAGGTTGAGAGGAAGTAGTAGCCATGGTCCCCCGCGGCCGCCCACACCTTTCCTCCTGAGCTCTACAGCTTCCTGGCAGCTGCTAAGGTAGCCATTTTCCTTCAACTATGAGCCCAGTTGGTTTCTGCAGCTGGAATGTGTCCTTTGCCTCAGGTAGCAAAATGGTTTATTTGATTTATTTGTCACCTAATAGATGCAGAATGTCCTTTGGCAACTTAACATACACATAAAGTAACAACAACCACCAGCTTTCCCAAGAAAACAACACACACACCCCAACACACCCACATGATCAGAAAAACACTATTAAGTAGAAGGTAAGGTAAGGGACCCCTGGACTGTTAAGTGAAATCAAAGGTGACTATGGGGTTGTGGCGCTCATCTCGCTTTCAGGCCGAGGGAGCCGGTGTTTGTCCACAGACAGCTTTCCAGGTGAACTAAACCGCTTATGGTACAATGGAACACCAAATTGGAAACCAGAGTGCACAGAAATGCTGTTTTCCTTTCTGCTGCAGCAGTGCCCATTTATCTACTGGCATGCTTTTGAACTGCTAGGTTGGCAGGAGCTGAGACAGAGCAATGGGAGCTCACTCCGTCGCGGGGAATCGAACCGCCAACCTTTTGATCGGCAAGCCCAAGAGGTTCAGTGATTTAGACCACCCACGGCGCCACCCATGTCCCCTCACTACTAAGTATGATTATCATACTCCTTCGAAAACCTGGAAGAAGAGGTATCTCTTAACCTGGCATTAGAGTTAATATATCTATCGCGAGAATGAGAGACAGGGATCGGTAATTTAGTTGGTCAAGGAATACCAGTTAGGCTGGTCAGATATATTCATTTAATTGTATTAATTTAGTAGAACTTTAAGAGATAGATAGACCTGTGCTAATTAGAACATCACAAAATATTTAACTGTTGCTCAACAGTAACATTCCATTGGAAATAATTGTGACCCAAGCATCAATGTTCTCAGATTCCACGTGGGAATTGGTCTTTTCATGATTCTGTGTGCTGAACTTTTGCGTTTATGCGCTATGCTTTCAACAATGCATGGCCATTTGAAAAGCCTGAGGTCAAGACAACCACACGTGGTACATATCGCAGGTGGTCACAATCCTGTCCCCCACCTTTGTAGGTTCTGAACATTTTGAATTCATTCCAGTTGGCCCTGTATCTATTGTTCTAATTCAGGGGTGGCCAACTGTGATCTACTCATAGAGTTAAAAACTGGCAGTGATCTACCCCCCTTTTTGGGGTTCAGGTCAAAGTTGTTGAGTTTTTTCAGGGAGGAGGTAAAATGTTGAGCTTTTCTTAGGGGAGCCACAGTTGTTCAGCTTCTTTGGAGGGAGCCAATGATCTACCAGTGATCTACTGCAGACATCCAGTGATCTACCGGTAGATCACGATCTACCTATTGGACATGCCTGTAATTCATCCAAACAGGTACATGCTGCATATGTGCTTCTAAATTTCTGGAAAAGCCTGATCCTGATTTATATAAATTATTTTGTTCTGCCTCCTCATTAACAGTTCAGTAGCCCATTGATCTTTTTTCTTCTTGTTTGTAGCCATTAGCTTATTTTTCATCAGTTTTGCATTAATGCACCATTAGTATTTTTCATTCTTTCTAATGGAAGGGTTTCAGATGATTCATTGCTTGTTACAGCTCATTTTGTGAAACTCTTTGCAAAATCAGATTTCAAGTGCAGATTCTGACATTTTATGTAACCAGTTCTTTGCATTTACTGCATTGTTCTAGGAGGCAGCAGGCCTTGCAAGCCCCAGATAAGAAGTACTAAAATCTCAGTACAGGCAATAACCTTTCATGACCTTGAGAATTGCAAGTTCTCTAATTGGCTGGAGGTAATAGTTTGTTCAGATGCAATATATGTGGAATGCTTCATTCAACACATGAAATGGAGCCACAGCTAAAATACTGCGCACAGAGCTTCTAGAAATTGGTACTGGGGGCTGGGCGGGGGTGGGTGGGTGGGTGTCGATTCAGTTCACATTTGAATGCGAATCCTCCAAGTCACAGCTTCTAAAACAATACATGAACTGGAACACAGCTGTCCTTCCAAGTTCACACTTTTCCAAATTGCATGATGCAGTTCTCTAGCTGAGAAATGTGGACAACACTGCAAGAGCTAGGGCAGGGCATGCATAAGAATGCATAAGTTAATTAAAATAACATACAAAAGGCATGTGCTTTATGTCACCTATTGTCAAGCAAAATGTTGATAAGACGCTAGCAGAGAGCGGGATGGAGAGAAGCCAACTAGCTCAAGGAGCACAGGCAGGCTCAGAAAGCAGGAGTGGTAGCATTTCCTCACCGGAAGAGGAGGCAATTAATCCCCTGAGCGCAAGGAGTAGACCTATGGGAAAGGTATTAGAAGACAGGAAACAAACCCAGAAATGTAAGGGTCATGGGTTCAGGATATTTTGCAGAACCGGGTAGTACTCCTCAGAAGGGTCAACTGAATCGTAAGGCACAGAAGCTCCCATAGAGCCTCTGAGACTGATTGTTTGTTTTGCAATAAATCTTCCAGCTAATTACGTCTTGCTTGCTGTGTTATCTAGACGGCAGCCTGGGCTCCTGACATCAAGGCTCTGTCAAGGCTTCGGGAAAGCTATTCCTCCCCTGGTTGCAGCAAGAGCAGAGAAAACAAATGAGTTTTATTCAGTCCTAATAGCGAGAGACAAAAGAAAGCAACAAGCCTCAACATGGTGTTGCTCTAAACTGGGCTCTTCCTCCCTCCTTCCTAGCAACAGCACCTTCCCTTACGGTGGCCACTTGTGGTCAAATGTCTCTGATTCCGTTGTTCCAGCATTCTTAACGAACATCGCATTCTGGGAGAAAGGGGATCAGAAGTACTCTCCAGTGTCCACCACCACCCCTTTTTCTAAAATTGCCCAATTCTTTCATTTGTCTATCTCTGAACTGTGACTACCCTCAAACTCCGCAAAGCCATGCTGTAATTCAATGCTGCCTCCCCCTTCTCCTGATGCTGCAGGAGAAGGGGGGGGGAGGTGATTTCCACCACTCCTCCTCTTCCATCTCACCCTCATGAATCTAATCCCTGACACCTACGAGAGCAGCAAATAACTAGACTGTACAATGGCAATGGGACAAAATCAGGCCAAATCTTTATCGACGACAGTGAGGGTTGGCATGGCATTGGGGCCAGGATCAGTTCATCATCCCACAAACCCCATGTTGATGGAATGGGTCTGCTGGGTTTGAACCACCCCAAACCTGTTCCATTAGAAACAAAACAAAAAAAATTACTTCCAGTAGCACCTTAGAGACCAACTAATTTTGTCATTGATATGAGCTTTTGTGTGAATGCACACTTCTTCAGATACACGAAAGCTCATACCAATGACAAAATTAGTTGGTCTCTAGGGTGCTACTGGAAGGAATTTTTGTATTTTGTTTCAACTACGTCAGACCAACACGCATAGCTGCCAAGTTCTCCCTTTTTAAAATTCCCTTATGCTGAATAGGCTTCCTCGCGAGAAAAGGGAAAACTTGGCAGCTATGCCAACACGGCTACCTACCTGTAACTGTTCCATTAGAGTTGGCCATTACTGAACCTTGCTGTGGTACAAGCCAAGCAAGCAAGGTCTCACTGGGTAACCTGGGTGCAGATTCCCACCAGGCAGATACCCCACCCCAAGCTTGGTGGTGCTGTGGTTAATCCTCCCCTCAGGTCCCTTATGCCCCATCCCATCAGGCTCGAGGGATTCTCTCCTTCCCCAGTAGCATCAAGGATCAAAGAATAAACAAGAAAGTTAATATTTGTGGTTTTTTATTCAGTAATTGTGGAGCAAGGCAAACAATCCAGTCTCAACTCCATGGTGACGTTGCTCACTCTGAGCCCTTCCCCTTCCTTCCCCAGCAACAGCCTGTGGCTCTACAGGAGGCTTCAGGAGTCAAATGTTGTTGAGCCTTTGCTCTTGAATTCTGAGTGAGCAATGAGTACGGGGTGATGGTGGAACTTCTGTGCTCTCCAAGGAAGTCTCTGCTGGCAGTTCTCCAACTCCCCTCCTTCTCATAAGATCTCATAACTTGGCAGCTCTGCTTCCTGCTGTAATACAATCGTGTCTCCCACTTCTCTGGAAACTACAGGGGAAGGGGGCTGATTCTCCCCCTCCTCCGAGGGAAGCAGGGGGCGATTCCCAAGCCTCCTCTTCAGTCTAGTCCCTGACACCCCCATATTATGCTGATCTTGCCCAATGCCATTTGTGCCATCATACAAACAATGTTCTTCCATCTAACAAGGGAATAACAACAATGAGTGTGATAGACATGCCTGTGGGAGCAGATGCTGTGAGATTTGATTTCATATTCTGGACCCAAACCATGTCCTGTTTCTCACACCAAGTACTGAATCTTGGGACTGTTGACTTTGATGACACACCTTATGAAACGTGGGAAAACACTTTATGAAAAGCAAGAAAGCTGACCATTTGGCCTGTTAATGCCTTTTTGATTGGTGTAAATAACATTTAGATTGTCATGTGCAGGAACAGGAACATTAATGAACGTTCTTTGTTGAATAACTAATAAAATATAATGAGCGAGGATAGCCCTCTCTGTCTTTTAAGCTATTTTGCTTCACCATAACTATTATGTGTGGGTCAGGGTTGGGGATTTTGATTAGAGACTTTAATTTATTGCCTGCTTTCATTTTTAATACAGAAATAATAGCATTTGTGGTTTGTTTATAAAGCAGTCTTGATCTATGGTCTGGGCTGATTATTCTTTGCTGAATGCTGAATTACAACTAAGTCCTCTGCACATTTTTTGTGAGATTGAATGATTTCTTTATCTAGACTGAAATTAGTTCATACTGTGTGGCTAGCAGAACACTGTAGCCCAGGGGTCAGCAACCTTTTTCAGCCATGGGATGGTCCACCGTCCCTCAGACCATGTGGTGGGCCTCACTATTTTTGGGTGTGTGTGTGTAAATGAATGAATTCCTATCCCCCACAAATAACGCAGAGATGCATTTTGAATAATAGCACACATTCTATTCATGTAAAACCAGGCAGGCCCCACAAATAACCCAGAGATGCATTTTAAATAAAAGGACACATTCTACTCATGTAAAAACACACTGATTCCTGGACCGTCCGCGGGCCGGATTGAGAAGGAGATTGGTCCGCATCCAGCCCCCGGGCCTTAGGTTGCCTGCCCCTGCTGTAGCCAGTAGCTTTATTAAAAAAGGAAAAAGATAGGTGCTCCTCAAATTATATAGGACAAACTGCTATTGAAATCCCACCCTCCGCTATTATAAAATAAGTTTGACCAAAGACTTGGGGGTCTGGTATTTGAGAAACACAAATTCAAAACCCCAATTACTGTGAATCCAGCCCTGTCTTTATATGCGCTACGTAATATGCTTCCCAGAAGCATGAAATGTGTTGTGGAAGCACTGTTTATGGGCTCACAAACACTGCTTCCAGAACCCACACACATTGCTTTCAAAGAAAAGCTGTCTTATGGTACAATTTATATTTCCCATCTGTCGGGCAATTGTAAAATGATTCAAAATTTGTTGCACATATGGGATTATGAAGTCTGAGTGATCCTGCTTGGCATACAGCCAAACGTTTGCATTTCACTGCAGAAATTATTGCACTTCCTGAATTAGGAAGTGAACGCAACGGGCGTGAGATTGCCTGAAGTTGAAAGCGGATACTGTTAAAGTTTACCTGGGTTTGATTTCCTTTGGTGAATGAGATAACTGGAGACGTAAGTCATTCCTGTAATATTTGAGTTTATTTACAAATATATGAGGTGAGTATAACTGGAGATTGGGCTTAACACTCCAACAAAGTGAGTCCACTGTGGCCACGTCAGATCTCGATGGAAGGTTACTCCTGTAGCATCTGTAGATGGTTTTGACTTACAGAATTAAAAAAACACCTCAACCCTCTCTGTCCCTTTCCCATCCCCAACCCTTTTCCTGCTCCTTTTTCATAGAGATCTATACAGTGGAACCTCGGTTTATGAACACCTCGGTTTATGAATTTTCGGTTTATGAACACCGCGGACCCATCTGGAACGGATTAATTCACTTTCCATTACTTTTAATGGGAAAGTTCGCTTCAGTTTATGAACGCTTCAGTTTATGAACAGACTTCCGGAACCAATTACACCCATGTTTCAGTTTATGAACGCTTCAGTTTAAGTACTTCACGGACCCGTCTGGAACGGATTAATCCACTTTCCATTACTTTCAATGGAAAAGTTCGCTTCAGTTTATGAACGGTTACTCCGCGGACCGTCTGGAATGGATTAATCCACTTTCCATTACTTTCAATGGGAAAGTTCGCTTCAGTTTATGAACGCTTCAGTTTATGAACAGACTTCCGGAACCAATTGTGTTCATAAACCGAGGTACCACTGTATTACATCCTTCATTAGTGAAGAAAAAGCGTTTTAAATACAGTCATACCTCAGTTTAAGTACGCTTCGGTTTGAGTACTTTCAGTTTAAGTACTCTGCGGACCGTCTGGAACGGATTAATCCACATTCCATTACTTTCAATGGGAAAGTTCGCTTCAGGTTAAGTACGCTTCAGGTTAAGTACAGACTTCCAGAACCAATTACACTCATACTTCGGGTTAAGTACGCTTCAGGTTGAGTACTCCGCAGACCCATCTGGAACGGATTAATTTACTTTCAATGGGAAAGTTTGCTTCAGGTTAAGTACAATTCAGGTTGAGTTCTCCGTGGATCGTCTGGAACGGATTAATCCACTTTCATTACTTTCAATGGGGAAGTTCGCTTCAGCTTAAGTACGCTTCAGGTTAAGTACGGACTTCCAGAACCAATTACACTCATACTTCGGGTTAAGTACGCTTCAGGTTGAGTACTCCGCGGACCCATCTGGAACAGATTAATCCACTTTCCATTACTTTCAGTGGGAAAGTTTGCTTCAGGTTAAGTACGCTTCAGTTTAAGTACAGACCTCCGGAACCAATTGTGTAGTTAAACCGAGGTACCACTGCACGTTATAACACTGTGACACCAGATGGCGCTGTGGAGTTCCGTCTTTCACAAACATGATTTCCCTCTTTGACATTTACAATGCGTTTTTTTCTGAATTGTGTCTAGATCCAGCCTATATGTGTTTATGGAGGTGGGTGGGTTTGTGAGATTTTAGCAGAAGACTTCCTAGATCATATTTAAGGCTCTGGTCCTTTATGTTACGTTAGCTAGAATTGAACTTGTAGGATTTGCATTTCTCCTTGTTAATCACAATTGTGAACAAGGCCCCAATCTGATCATCAAAGCAGCTTGCCAGCAGGAGCTCCATTCCCTAGCATAATAGGGACTGCACTGGCGAAGCCTACAGAGGATTGGGTTGCTCATATTATGCCTCTCCATCATATTCTTTATCCGTGTCGTAAATAATTGAAAGGATGTTTGACTACAGACAAGCTTCTGTTGCAACCTGAATCTTGGAAATATTCCCCAGGTTTCAGTGAGCCAAAACTAAATGTAATCAGAAAAATCTAATTTATGGACACTCTGTACTTCACTTACATCCAGTCCACTGCACCAAAGGGAGGGAAAAAAACTGAATACATAATCTTGTTGATACAGAAGTCACATTAAAAAAAATGCACCAGCAATTCGCTGATGGAGTGCACATGAAAAAAAAAAAGTGATTTTCAGTTCACCAAATTTCCACAAGGAAAAATTATTTTCTTGCAGCATGTTCAGCTGCAAAAGGAGGGAGGACTCTTAAAAAATTAACTGAAAAACAGTGAAATGCCAAAGTCTTGTTAGTTTCTTTCTAGACGTTTATATTATACTTGAAGGAGCGTCTCCACCCCCCTCGCTCAGCTGGGACACTGAGTCCAGCTCCGAGGGCCTTCTGGCGGTTCCCTCACTGCAAGAAGTGAAATTACAGGGAACCAGGCAGAGGGCCTTCTTGGTAGAGGCACCTGCCCTGTGGAATGCCCTCCCATCAGATGTCAAGGAAATAAACAACTATCCGACTTTTAGAAAACATCTGAAGGCAGCCCTGTTTAGGGAAGTTTTTTAATATTTGATGTTTTACTATGTTTTTATGTGTATTGTAGGCCGCCCAGGGTGGCTGGGGAAGCCCAGCCAAATGGGTGGGGTATAAATAATAAAATTATTATTATATATTATTATTATTACGTATCCTGCAAAATTCCATTTTTTTCCTCCTAATCATATAACAGATAAATACCTACAAATTAACCCTCATCCACATAGAGATTACATGGTACAATAATCTTTCCTGGGACTATATCATGTCAAATTGTAGACAAGGGATGTTACATTTAAATCATGGGTAGGCAAACTAAGGCTGGGTGGCCAGATCCGGCCCAATTGCCTTCTAAATCCGGCCCCCAGATGGTCCGGGAATCAGCGTGTTTTTACATGAGTAGAATGTGTCCTTTTATTTAAAATGCATCTCTGGGTTATTTGTGGGGCCTGCCTGGTGTTTTTACACGAGTAGAATGTGTGCTTTTGTTTAAAATTCATCTCTGGGTTATTTGTGGGGCATAGGAATTCCTTCTTTTTTCAAAATATAGTCCAGCCTCCCACAAGGTCTGAGGGAGTAGTGGACTGGCCCCCTGCTGAAAAAGTTTGCTGACCCCTGGTTTGAATGTTTCCCCTGTATAAATATTGCTCCCTCCCACTGGCTTGGTAGTTAACATGTAATGCTAAGCTAAACAATCATGTAGCACAAAGGCAAGGGCATGTGAGCTCCCAGCCACAAGTCCTGCTGCTGTTGCTTCACTGCTTTGAGTGAAGCTATGGTTTGACTTAGGGGACCCAGGTGGCGCTATGGTTAAACCACTGTGCCTTGGGCTTGCTGATCAGAAGTTCGGCGGTTCGAATTCCTTTGACGGGGTGAGCTCCCGTTGCTTGTTCCCAGCTCCTGCCAACCTAGCAGTTCAAAAGCACGTCAAAATGCAAGTAGATAAATAGGAACCGCTACAGCGGGAAGGTAAATGGCGTTTCCATGTGCTGCTCTGGGTTGCCAGAAGCGGCTTTGTCATGCTGGCCACATGACCTGGAAGCTATACTCCGGCTCCCTCGGCCAATAATGCGAGATGAGCGCG